>NC_090436.1:328981962-329284993 GCF_031143425.1 Pleurodeles waltl | reverse complement strand
CGAAGACCGCGGTGCAAAGCTGCATTGGTTAACATTGGACCCTATGGGTCCCAGGAGCCAATGATGAAGTGTGCCGGCGGTAATGAGACGCACCGCCGCGAACGTCACCGCCGCGGACGTGACCGCCACTTTCTAGCTGTTCAATCACTTGATACCTGATCTTCGACAGGAGAGGACCTACACTGCAAGTGCTGCTGTGACCTCGGTCTGGAAGAGACAATGGCTGCTGCGTCTGGGGAAAGGGCCCCTGCCTTCACTGCTCAGGAGTTGGAGAAGCTCGTGGACGGGGTCCTCCCCCAGTACACGCTACTCTACGGTCCTCCAGACCAACAGGTAAGTACACAGGGAGCACATTGTATGGGCTATGCCTGGGTGGAGAGGGCTGGTTGTAAGAGGGAAGGGGGCAGAGTGCAGTGAACATGAAGGACTGTGAATGCATGTGCCACATGGCAAGGGCAGGGATGGGGGCCACTCACTTCGACGGTGCTCTTGCTAATGACTTCTCTTCTTCCCCTGTGCATGTTATGTAGGTCAGCGCCCACCAGAAGAAGGACATTTGGCGTGCCATCGCCAAGGACGTCCGGACCCTGGGGGTCCACCAGAGACGGTGCACCCACTGCCGTAAAAGATGGGAGGACATTCGCCGCTGGAGCAAGAAGACGGCGGAGGCTCAGCTGGGGATGGCCTTCCAACGTGGGAGGGGTGCCCATCGCCCCATGACCCCCCTGATGTTCCGGATCCTGGCGGTGGCCTACCCTGAGTTGGATGGGCGCTTGAGGGCATCACAGCAGACACAAGGGGGTGAGTACACAATCATTCTGGTGACTTTGCGTGCAGTTGAGGGGTCTAGGTGTGGGAAGAGGGCTGTGGGTTTCCCTAGGCCAGGGCGACTTCCATAGGCTAGGCCCCTCCGTAATGCAGGCCATGTGGCACTCCACCCCACCGCAGTAGAGTGCCAAGGACAGGTATACATGCCCCTGTGGCATCCATGTGTGCAGATGTCCACCATAGCGATGTAGGTTATATCCCAGGAATTGCATCTGTAGAGGCCAGGAGCACGGCGTAGTGCAGGGGGCTGCTGTGTCTGTATTGTCTGCCAACTGTAGCGGTATGCCATGCACTCAACCTGTCTTTCTTCTGTGCCCCCCCCCCCTTTTTCTGCTCTCCATGTTCTTTTGTGCATCAGCATCATCAGGCGGAGGTACAGTGGCACCGGAGCACGAGGGAGCTGCATCCCACATGGCCATGGAGGGCCACACCACGGACTCAGAATGCACCAGTGGGACGGAGGGAGAGGGGAGCTTCACGTCGGGCACTGGATCACCAACCAGCGTCACGGTCTCGTCCGCTGATGGGAGCTCCCTTATGGTGGCGGCACCATCTGTGCCCCACACTTCTACAGGTACAGCCGCCACCTCCCCTACCAGCACCGCCCTCCCAGCAGCCCCTCAGCGTTCGCCCCGTGCCCGCTCACCCAGGAGGGTGGGCATCACCTTCGCCCCAGGCACCTCAGCCCTCAGTGAGGAGGCCATTGACCTCCTCAGGTCACTCACTGTTGGGCAGTCTACCATTGTGAATGCCATCCAGGGTGTAGAAAGGGAGTTGCAACACGGTAATGCATTCCTGGAGGGCATTCATTCTGGTCAGGCTGCCCTTCATCGAACCCTGCAATCTTTGGCCTCAGCACTGATGGCAGCCATTGTCCCTTTGTCTAGCCTCCCCCCTCCAACTTCCTCCACCCAGACCCAATCCCCTGTACCCCAGCCTATCCCAAGCACACCAACAGACAAGCATGCACACACCTCAACACACAAAAGTAGCTCAGGCAAACATAGGCACCACATATCCCACAGGCACTCACACAAGCATCAGACACATACAGACACAGCAACATCCACTGCCTCCACTGTGTCCCCCTCCTCGTCGTCTCCCTCCTCCCTCCCAGTGTTGTCTACACTCTCACCTGCATGCTCTACATCTACAGGCACAAGGACTCGCACCAGAACACCCAGCACCACACCCCCCTCACCTGCACTCACCACCCCCACTCCCATTTACACGTCCCCTGTGTCCTCTCCCAGTGTGTCTGTGACGCCCCCTCCCAAAGTACACAAACGCGGGCACCCACACTCCCAAGATCCATCCACCTCACGACAGCCTCCAGTACCTGCACCTGCACCCAAAACACCTAAAGGGACACCTCCTACAACCACCTCCTCTTCCTCCACTCCCAGACCCCCTCCAGCTACCCATCCCAGTGTTCGTCATAAACTCTCCCTCAGCAACGTTGACCTCTTTGCCCCCACCCCCACCCCTCCAATTCATAAGTCCCGTAGTAGCACCTCAGCCAAAAAGACTCCAGTACCAGTGGTGCGTGTTACAGGTGTGTGGAGTGCACCGGCCACCAGGGCAGGCAGTGTGACACGGAGCCAAAGCACTGCCAGTCCACCCCCTGTGAAGCATCTCAAGTTGGAAAGTGGCCGACGGGACAGGGTGAAGACTCCGGGCGGCAAAACTGCTCACAAGGGTCCCAGGGGGATTGCAGAGTCAGCTGTGACTCCTGCAAAGGTGGTGAAGGGCCAGAGGAAGTCTGCACAGTCTGGTGAGAGCAGCCCGGCGGAGAAGGGCGCCATCCTCCCCGGCGGCCGGGATGCCACCGCCAGCACCGTTGTCACTGGTCAGGAGACCACCGCCAGAGGTAGTGCCCAGGAGGGCCCCGGCTGCCACAGCCCCGCTGGAAAATAAGGGACCGTCATGCCACACACCAATGCACAGGTCAGAGACCGCCATGGCAAAGCACCACTGAACAAGGGAATCATCGCCATGGTGAAGACCGCTGAACAGGGCACAGCACCGCTGAACAGGGCAGAGAACCGCTGAACAGATCAGAGTCCACCATGGCAAAGCACCACTGAACAAGGGAATCACCGCCATGGTGAAGACCGCTGAACAGGGCACAGCACCGCTGAACAGGGCAGAGAACCGCTGAACAGATCAGAGACCGCCATGGCAAAGCCCCGCTGAACAAGGGAATCACCGCCATGGTGAAGACCGCTGAACAGGGCACAGCACCGCTAAACAGGGCAGAGAACCAATGAACAGATCAGAGTCCACCATGGCAACAACCCACGGGGCTCGCCCCCCCGCCTCACCGCCCAATACTATCAACCCCTTACCTGCATGCCATCACATACCCTCACTCCCATCACTCCACCACCTCCCACACACCCCACCATCCCAACCCACCCATCCTAATGCCAAGCCCTGCATGCACCACCAATGCATAGACACCAGTCACAGACCTGCATGGACACCTATCACCACAGCATGCACACTAGAGAGAATCACCTAGCTCACAAAATAACAACTCACACAAGGCAAAGCTGCCATGGCAATTACAACCATAGGGGGCAACCTACCCCTGCACAATATTGTCACACACAGAAACAATAACACTGCATTTACATCCCCACAGGTACCCCAGCCAATGCCACCGGAGAAGAGGTGCCAGCAACATCCAGTCCCTCCACAGAATAGGCCCACAGTGATGACAGCAGCTCTGGTCGCCCTGGATCTGGATGACATACCTGGCCAATCAAGGACCTCCGGACAGTCAGTTACCCAGACACACTCTCACACCACCATAGAGCCTCCCCCTCAGGAAACACCACCACAGCACCCACCCAGCGGGCCCATACCTCTATCCCCAGGACACGTAAATCAGCAGTGTGTCCACCACTACAGGGACCACAGGGCACCCCACAAACCCAGGACAATCAGGGACCTGGGGTCAGTGGCAGTGGGCACACGGTTCAGGGGACAGAGGCACAGGACAACAGGGAAGCTGGGAGGACTGCTGTGCAACAGGGGGAGGGCAGGCCCAGGGAACCGACCCTCCAGGAGGCACTCACAGTGATCCTGGGAGCATACCAACATTCCCAGGATATGCTGGGCCAGATTCTGGACAAGATGCAGGAGAACATGCGGCTGCAGGAGGGACAGTACCTGGGGATCAGGGAGGACTTGAAGGCCATTAACACCACCCTGGTCTCATTTGCAGGTCTGCTGGCAGACATGGCCAACAGTATGAGGGAGACAGTGGCACAACAGCGGGCCCCTGACACTAGCCAGAATGCTGAACAGCCCTCCACCTCCGCTGTCACTAGTGGACAGGAGGCACCGTCACAGGACCAACAGGCCACTAGTATCCCTCCCCCTGCAGAAGGAGAACCACCCCACAAACGTTCCCTGCAATCCAGGCAGAAGCCAGAGACTATTGCCAAGACCCACGCCAGGAAATAAGACCCTCATGATTGTCACCCTTGTGTCCCACTCTGTCAACCTGTCAACCTTGAACTGCCATTGCTCTCATTCCTATGCCCCCTTGAACACTGTGTCTCTGCTACAAACAGCCTGGACTCTAACCTGGATTTTCCTCCATCATCACCCCAGCCCATTGCACTACCCCCTCTTCTTCAGAGCACTGCAATAAACACACTTTGAAAAAATACAAGTATGGTGTATGTCAAATGATTTTAAAATGTATTCGTTTCACAAGGTTAAAACATTGCAATTAAACTGTACAGTAATGTTTACAGAGGAAAGACCTGTAGTTGGCTGCACTGAACACACCAGGAGCAATAGTGGGGCACTAACATCTGCAAAAAGAGATGCCAAAGGGTACAGTGAGTGGGCATAGAAGTAGGAATTCACAGCCTGCCAGTGCAAATGTCATACATCAAACTGTAAATGAAATGTGAAATAACACTGTCTTACCTGTGTGTCACTGCTGCCAAACGGCCATCACCAGCCTCCTCTTCCTGCAGAAAAGGCACATGGCAGTGCAAGGCAAGGTTGTGCAACATATAGCATGGAACGATGATCTGGCAGACCTTCTTGGGTGAGTAGCACAGGGATCCACCAGTTAGATGGAGGCAACAAAACCTGGCCTTCAGGAGGCCGAATGTCCTTTCTATTGTCCTTCTTGTTTGCCCATGTGCCTCATTGTAACATTCCTCTGCCCTTGTCCTGGGATTCCTCACAGGCGTCAGTAGCCATGAGAGGTTGGGGGTAACCAGAGTCACCTGCAAATATCGAGGGACAACTGTTAGCCACACTAACCCTTATGGCCCACAACATACCCATACACCAACATCCACTGAGTGGGAACCAGGGCTCACCTATTAGCCACACCCGGTGCCTCTGGAGTTAGCCCATCACATTTGGGACACTGCTATTCCTCAGGATAAAAGCATCATGCACCGACCCAGGATACTTAGCATTGACATGGGAGATGAACTGGTCCGCCAAACACACCCTCTACACATTCATCAAGTGATAACTTTTACGGTTTCTGAAGACCTGTTCATTTTGCGGGGGTGACGGACAAATGCAATATGTGTCCCATCAATCGCACCTATGATGTTGGGGATATGTCCCATTGCATAGAAGTCAGCCTTCACTGTGGCCAAATCCTCCACCTGGGGGAAAACAATGTAGCTGCACATGTGTTTAATCAGGGCAGACAACACTCTGGTCAGCACTATTAATAACATTGGCTGAGACATTCCTGCTGCCAAACTCACTGTCACTTGGAAACACCAGTTGCCAAGAAATGGAGCACAGATAGGACTTGCACAAGAGGGGGGATCCCGGTGGGGTGACGGATAGCAGATATTAGGTCAGGCTCCAACTGGGCACAGAGCTCTGTGATTGTGACCCTGTCCAGTCTATAGGTGAGGATGATGTGCCTGTCCTCCAGTGCTGTCAAGTCCACCCGGGGTCTGTACAGTGGGGGGGGAATGTCTCCATCTCCTATTCATCCGCAGCGGTTGCAATTTATGGGGCAAGAGAGTGAGCAGAGTGAGCAGCTGGTCATTACCTGTACACTGTAACCACTACAGTTCAATGCATATTGTGATTTTTACAATATATTGGATGCATATGTCCAAAATGTGAATTTATGTACTGTGACGCAGTTAGGATCTGTGGCCTGCCCCCCTCTGAAATGGCATCCGCCTGTCCAGTATGGAGGGATAGGTGGAAATGAGGTAATTCCGCTGATGTTGTGAGCCATTGCGGGACGCCGTCGAGAACCGCCGTGCAACTCCTCATTGGTTATCATTGGGCCCTATGGGGTACAGTGGCCAATGGTGATGTACGCCGGCGGTGACGGTACGCACCGCCGTGGACGTGACTGCCATTTTCTATCTGTTCACTCACTTACTACCTGGCCTTCAACAGGAGAGGACCTACACTGCATGTGCTGCTGTGATCTGTGTCTGGAACCAACCATGGCTCATGTGACTGGGGAAAGGGCCCCTGCCTTCACCTTGGCGGAGTTGGAGCGACTGGTGGATGGGGTCCTACCCCAGTACCAACTGCTGTATGGGCCTCCAGACCAACAGGTGAGTACACTGTGAGTACGAACCATGGGGCATGAATGCATGGGGTGCTGTGTGTGAAGGCCTCATGTAGTGGGGGTTGGTGGAAGGGCCCTGGGCAGCGTGCAACATGTATCCTGGGCCATGTCTGTGCTAATGGGGATGGGAAGGGGCATGGTGGGCCATGAGTGTAATAGGCAGGACGTTCGGACTAATACCTTTCCCTGTGTGTATTTCTCTGCAGGTCAGCGCCCATCAAAAGAAGGGCATGTGGCATGCCATCGCCAAGGATGTGCGGACCCTGGGGGTCTACAGCAGGCGGAGCACCCACTGTCGCAAACGGTGGGAGGACCTTAGATGCTGGGCACTGAAGACGGCAGAGGCCCAGCTGGGGATGGCCTCCCAACGAGGACGGGGTGTCCGTTGAACCCTGACCCCACTGATGGCCTGCATACTGGTGGTGGCCTTTCCAGAGCTAGATAGGCACTTGGGGGCATCACAGCAACAAGGGGGTGAGTAGAATGCCCTTCATTACAACTTACGCCTGGTGGGGTGGTATCCGAGTGGGGATGTGGGCCTTGTTGGTGCCTCTAGGCCAGGCCTGAAATTGCAGAGTAGGTCCCATGTTGGGCAGGGTTCTGATGTGAAAGTCCTCCAACCAAGCACGTAGGCATCCACTACTGGGCAGAGGTCTGTGGGTCTCAGGTATGCTGCAATTGGCGGTATGTGTCCCTATCCATGGGCTGGTGACTAGCATTGTAACTGGTAGTGCATTGCCTAGTGTGTAGGGCTGTTCCATGTGTGTAAGTGTGTTGTGTACGTCAACCATGGTGTTGGTGCCGCCATTGACCAAGTGTATCCTTTGTCTCTTCCCCCCCTTTTTGTTTTGTCACCCTGTCCTTATGTGCATTAGTATCATCTGGCGGAGGAGCAGAGGCACTAGCGACGGAGGGAGCTGCATCCCACAGGACCCAGGAGGCAGAATCCGCCGACAGTGAGGGCACCAGTGGGACGGAGGGCGAGGGGAGCACCACGGCAATGACAAGAGGGGACAGTTCAGACACGGATACCTCCTCCGATGGAAGCTCCCTGGTGATGGAGGACACCTCTGTGCCCACTCCAGCTACAGGTACAGCCTCCACCACCGTACCAGCACCGCCCTCCCAGCAGTCCCTCAGCGAGTTTCCTGTGCCCGCTCACCAAGAAGGGTGGGCATCTCCTTCGCCCCAGGCACCTCAGGCCCTGCCCCAGTGAGCCCTGCTGCCCTGAGTGAGGAGGCTATTGACCTCCTGCGATCCATCTCTTTTGGGCAGTCAACCATTGTGAATGCCATCCAGGGGCTGGCAGCCCAAATGCAACTGACCAATGCATTTCCAGAGGGCATTCACACTGGCTTGGCGGCCCAACAGAGATCAATCCAGGCTCTGGCCTCCTCTCTGATGGCAGCCATTGTCCCTGTTTCCCCCCTCCCCCCTCCAACTTCCTCCACTCAATCCCATTCCCCTCAACCCCAACCTATCCCAAGCACACAGGCAGACGAGCAGGCACCCCGGACAAGACACAAGAGTGGACATGCAAACACAAGCACCACATTTCACCCCACAGGCACTCACACAAACACCATCCAGATGCAGACGTACCAACATCCACTGCCTCCACTGTGTCCCCCTCCTCCTCGTCATCCACCTCCCTCCCAGTTGTGTTTCTACTCACACCTGCATGCACTACATCCTCATCCACTACCACCATCACCAGCACACCTATCAGAACACACCCCTCACTGGCAGTCACCACCTCCACATCCATGCACACATCCCCTGTGTCCTCTCCCACTATGTCTGTGCCTCCTTCTCCCAAAGTACACAAAGGCAAGCACTCAGATACCCAACAGCCATCCACCTCACAACAGCATCCAGCCCGTGCACCTGCACCCAAACAGAGCAGACTGACACCTTCTACAACCACTTCCTCTGCCTTGAAACCAATACGGAAATAGTCAAGAAGGACTATAAGATATAATAGGCAATCATGCCGAATAGACTATTTCATCTGTTACAGTAATTTCATAGCTATATGATGGTCCACTAATTTCATGATATAATAATTGTAGAAGGCCCAACATGAGTGTCCAATATATATGTACTAGTAGTTTTCAAACTACGAAGGTCCTCATAAATCTTTAAGATCTTTAGTCTCTTTTGATTAGGATGAATGGATTGATCTTAAATTACCAAAAGATTTCCATGTTGGCCATAGCAATTATCTCATATTTATTCTACGGTGCCGACGTACGTTTCGGTGACTGACAACCAGGAAGAGGTCGTCCACCTTCTTCAGGGCACTGACTTTTGTATGATAAAACACAATTCCTGGGAGCAATAAATGGCATAACATCCTCCTATAAGAATGAAAAACATGTGTCTGTAATCTTGAGACATCAAACCCCATATGCTCCACAAACAACAAAGACATAACACACAAACAGCAACTAAAGAAAGACAGAACAAAGCAGACAAAAAACAAATAGATAAATATACAAAAGATGATGCCCATGTTTGAGATTCCAAATACAAGAACCACTAAAATCCAAAGTGTCACTGTAGGATAGACATAAATTAAGAAATGCACACAGATAGAAGAGCGGGGCATGCCAATATTAGTGCTTCATCCAACAAGAGTGCTGCACCACAGATACCTTTCTCCTTATTCACCCAAAGTGCTCGATAGAGTAAATATCATGAGCACATAAACGATACCTAAATGTCATAATGCTACAGAGAGGATAGCGTCACTATTAGCCCAATCTTGATGGCGCTGTGATCAGCATCTGTAGTAAAAAAACACAATACTAAGAGTATAACCTTCCTAGTGGAGACTGTGGCCCTCATTACAACCCTGGCGGTCGGTGGTAAAGCGGCGGTAAGGCCGCCAACAGGCCGGCGGTAAAAAAAATGGGATTACGACCATGGCGGAAACCACCAACATAGACAGCCACTTTAACACTCCAACCGCCACGGCGGTACAAACAAACAGCATGGCGGTCACCGCCAACAGGCAGGCGGAAGACAATGTACCCGCCACACCATTATGAAAGGCCAATCCGCCACCTTTTCCGGGGCGGATTCAACGTGAACAAAAACACGGCGGAAACTGGACTTGGAAGGGAAAACGCTCACCTCTACACTCCCCATGAGGAACCAGGACGCCATGGAGCCGGAACTCCAAATTCTACCTGCCATTGTCTTCCTGCTCCTCTACTAGGAGCACGACCGACGGCGACGACGACCACGGAAAGTACTGCACCTACGACACAGGGGAGGGGGGAGGGAAAAGAGAGTGACACACAAACGCAACACGCAACACCCCCACCCTCACACACAACACACACACCAATACATGTTGAAACATTACATTTACACCCACTAACCCCCCCTGGAAGAACGCAATGACAAAAGGAAATGATTTGAACGATTGTAATCAGGAAAAATCCATTACTCAAAAATATATATACACTATTAACAAATATGTACACCAAGAATTCAAGTCCATGTACTGCACCTACATAGTCCGTGGAACACTGGGCCCAAAATGCATGGGCGAGGCCCACACTCAATACCCGATCCAAACGGAGAGAACACTGCAGGGGCATCAGATCGAAATAAAACAGGCACCTCAGGGGGAAGTGAATGGGGGGCACCTCAGCCGGATGAGTGCACGACGCCAGCTCCACGAGGGGGCTCCATGCCCATTGATGTATCCTGCAAAGCCACAGTCTCTCAAGTCTCTCCTGTTGGTGGTTTGCCCACTGCTTTACCCTGGGGAGTGCAAATCCACAGTCTCTCAAGTCTTTACAGTGGGTGGTTTGCCCACTGCTGCATCCTGGGGAGTGCAAAGCCTCAGTCTCTCAAGTCTTTTCAGTGGGTGGTTTGCCTACTGCTTTATCCTGGGGAGTGCAAAGCCACAGTCTCTCAAGTCTTTACAGTGGGTGGTTTGCCCACTGCTGTATCCTGGGGAGTGCAAAGCCACAGTCTCTAAATCTTTTCAGTGGGTGGTTTGCCCACTGCTTTATCCTGGGGAGTGCAAAGCCACAGTTTCTCAAGTCTTTACAGTGGGTGGGTTGCCCACTGCTGCATCCTGGGGAGTGCAAAGCCACAGTCTCTCAAGTCTTTTCAGTGGGTGGTTTGCCCACTGCTTTATCCTGGGGAGTGCAAAGCCACAGTCTCTCAAGTCTTTACAGTGGGTGGGTTGCCCACTGCTGCATCCTGGGGAGTGCAAAGCCACAGTCTCTCAAGTGGATAACAGTCTCCACTGGTTCTGGAGGGGGCTTTGTGCCCAGAGTGTTTCATCTTGCCAAGGACAGAGGTAGTGGATGTGATTCTCCACTGGTTCTGGAGGGGGCTTGGTGCCCAGAGTGCTTCATCCTGCCAAGGACTGAGGTAGTGGATGTCATTCTCCACTGGTTCTGGAGGGGGCTTTGTGCCCAGAGTGCTTCATCCTGCCAAGGACTGAGGTAGTGGATGTGATTCTCCACTGGTTCTGGAGGGGGCTTTGTGCCCAGAGTGCTTCATCCTGCCAAGGACTGAGGTAGTGGATGTCATTCTCCACTGGTTCTGGAGGGGTCTTTGTGCCCAGAGTGCTTCATCCTGCCAAGGACTGAGGTAGTGGATGTGATTCTCCACTGGTTCTGGAGGGGGCTTTGTGCCCAGAGTGATTCATCCTGCCAAGGACTGAGGTACTGGATGTGATTCTCCACTGGTTCATGAGGTGGCTTTGTGCCCAGAGTGCTTCATCATGCCAAGGACAGAGGTAGTGGATGTGATTCTCCACTGGTTCTGGAGGGGACTTTGTGCCCAGAGTGCTTCATCCAGCCAAGGACAGAGGTAGTGGATGTGATTCTCCACTGACGGTGGGCCAAATGGAAGCTGTCCAGGCCCTTGAAACAGACCACCAGCCTCGTACGACTGACCACTGGGGATGGCAGCCATGTCTGCGGTGGTGCCACTGGCACAGGATGTGGCGTGGCCGCTGGTGGTGCTGGCGGCGGCCTCAGTAGCGGCAGTGCTTGTGGCGCTCATTGGGCAGCGGTGCTGGTGGGGGGCTCACTGAGCGTGCTGCTGGCGGCAGTGTCCTGGGCGGCGGTGCTGGTGGGGGGCTCACTGAGCGTGCTGCTGGTGGCGGTGTCCTGGGCGGCGGTGCTGGTGGGGGGCTTAGTGAGCGTGCTGCTGGAGGCGGTGTCCTGGGCGGCGGTGCTGGTGGGGGGCTCATTGAGCATGCTGCTGGTGGCGGTGTCCTGGGCGGCGGTGCTGGTGGGGGGCTCACTGAGCGTGCTGTTGGCGGCGGTGTCCTGGGCGGCGCTGACTGTGACGGCGGTGCATGTGGCAGTGCCGGTGCTGTCCGACGTGCAGGTTGGCGGCGACTTCCCTTTCTTTCTCTGGCCCTTCCCCACCTTGGATGGTGGCGCAGCTGTCTTGCCACTTCCAACTGTAGTCCTGGGAGAGCCCTTGGTGGCAGGTGTTTTGGCCTTCTCCCTCCGGGCTGTGGCCAACTTCTTTTGTTTTTGAGGTGGGGGAATGTCCTTGGGCTGGCTCCTTGGCACACTGGCTGCCCTGCTGCTTGGCGCACTACAGAAGCCGGTTACAGCTGGCACCACTGTTCCCTGTGATGTGGTGGCTGAGGTGTTGGGTTGGGACCTAGGGGGACGGAAGGGGTTGGGGAGGTGTAGGGAAGAGGTCAAGGTTTGACAGGAAAAGTTTTTTTAGACACACTGGGACGGGTAGATGGAGGGGGTATCGGAGTGGAGGAAGAGGTAGTGGTTGTAGGAGGTGTTCGTTTGCTGACTTTGGGTGAAGGTGCATGGGCTGGAGGCTGTCGTGAGGTGGATGGCTGTTGGGTGGGTGTGTGACTGCATTTCTGTAGTTTGGGAGGTGGGCTCACAGACACATTGGGAGAGGACACAGGGGATGTGTGAATGGTAGTGGGGTGGTGAGTGCACGTGAGCGGTGTGTGTTGATGGGCGTGCTGGTGATGGACGTAGTGGCTGAAGATGTAGTGCATGCAGGTGTGAGTGGAGATGTGACAGGGAGGGAGGAGGGAGACGTGGAGGAGGGGGGCACAGTGCAGCAGTGGCTTTTGGTATGTCTGCATGGGTATGATGCTTGTGTGAGTGCCTGTGGGATGTGTGGTGCTTATGTTTGCCAGAGCTACCCTTGTGTGTTGAGGTGTGGGCATGCTGGTCTGATGGTGTGCTTGGGATAGGCTGAGGTACTGGGGATTGGGTCTGGGTGGAGGAAGTTGGAGGGGGGAGGCTGGACACAGGGACAATGGCTGCCATCAGTGCTGAGGCCAGAGTCTGAAAAGCTCGCTGTTGGGCTGCCTGACCAGAATGAATGCCCTCCAGGTATGCATTTGTCTTTTGCAACTGCCTCTCTACACCCTGGATGGCATTCAGGGTAGACTGCCCAACAGTGAGGGATCTGAGGAGGTCAATGGTCTCCTCACTGAGGGCAGCAGGGCTGAGTGGGGCAGGGGCTGAGGTGCCTGGGGCGAAGGAGATGGCCACCCTCCTGGGTGAACGGCCACGGGGCACACACTGAGGGGTTGCTGGGAGGGCGGTGCTGGTAGGGGGTGTGGCGGCTGTACCTGTAGATGCGGTGGGCACAGAGGGGCCCGCCACCGCAAGGGAGCTCCCATCAGAGGAGGAGTCGGTGTGGCTGGTCTCAGCTCCTGTCCCCGCCGTGGAGCTCCCCTCGCCCTCTGGTGAATTCGGAGTCCGTAGTCTCGCCCTCCAGGGCCATGTGGGATGCAGCTCCCTCCTGCTCCGGTGGCACTGCTCCTCCGCGTGATGATGCTAATGCACACAAGAACAGGGAGACCACAAAAAGGGGGGGAAAGAAAGTAGAAAGACATGTTCAGTGCATGCAATACCGCTACCGTTGGTGGACACTACAGACACAGCAGCCCTCTGCACTACGCCATGCACTTAGAGTTCCCTAATTAATCAGAGGGCCATGGGGTACAAGGCCTATGCCCGATTGCTGCTCACATGGAACTCACAGGAGCCTGACTAGGGGTAGATGGCTCTTAACACTGGTGGGGTGGGGTGCCACATAGCCTGCCTCACAAAGGGACCTTGCCTACAAAACTCGCCCTGGCCTAGGGGAACCCACTGCCCACCTCCCCCACCCAGACACCTCCCATGCTCGCAGAATCAGATGAATGTGACTGTACTCACCCCCTTGTGGCTGCTGTGATGCCCTCAAGCGCCCATCCAACTCCAGATACGCCACCACCAGGATCCGGAACATCAGGGGGTTCATGGTGTGACGGGCACCCCTCCCACGTTGGGAGGCCTTCCCCAGCTGGGCCTCTGCCGTCTTCTTGCTCTAGCGGCGAATGTTCTCCCATCTTTTACGGCAGTGGGTGCTCCGTCTGTGGTGGACCTCCAGGGTCCGGACTTCCTTGGCGATGGCACGCCAAATATCCTTCTTCTGGTGGGCGCTGACCTACAGGAATGGTACAGGGGAAAAGGAAAATCTATAACCGTCCGGACCGTCACAGTAAATGTAAAAAATGTAAATTAGCACTTGTATAGCGCACTACTCACCCGTTAGGGTCTCAAGGTGCTGTACTCATACCGCTATGGAACCCCTCCTCGCTTTTTCCCTGTGAGGCGCCCACTCCTGAGCACCCCCAGGGTGAAGCCAGGCATCCAAGCGCTGTTGGGGCCGTTGTGGAGATTAAGCAAGCTATTGCCCAGAGTTGCAGAGTGGGACCCATGAATTAGATTAGGCACCGAGGCGAGAATTATCTGGTCAAGGGGAATTGAGCCCAAGACCTGCCGAAGCGGGACTTGAACCCTGGTCTTGAGCCAGATCTCTGCTTCAGGGTCTGCCGCTCTAACCATTGAGCCACGTTCCCACCCGTGCCCTGACGCACATCCACTCCCCGTTGTTTCATGCACGCCTCTTCCCCCCCCATCTCCCATCCACACCACTCCAAACAGGCATTGCCCATACACCATGCTCACAGTGTACTCACTTGTTTGTCTGGAGGACCGTAGAGTAGCGTGTACTGGGGGAGGACCCCATCCACTAGTTTGTCCAACTCCTCCGATGTGAAGGCAGGGGCCCTTTCCCCAGACACTTGAGCCATTGTTGCTTCCAGACTGAGGTCACAGCAGCACTTGCAGTGTAGGTCCTCTCCTGTCGAAGATCAGGTATCAAGTGAGTGAACAGAGAGAAAATGGCGGTCACGTCCGAGGCGGTGCGTACCGTCACCACCGGCGTACATTGTCATTGGCTCCTGGGACCCATAGGGTCCAATGTTAACCAATGCAGGATTGCGCCGTGGTCTTCGACCGTCTACTGCAACGGTGTACAACGCCAGCGCAGTTACCTCATTTCCCATTGTCCCACATTACAGGTCAGGCAGCCGCCATTTCAGGGGGCCACATGGCATTAATTTTAAATGCGTCACACATATCTAGGCTTTACATGCACACTAAGACAGGCACATAGCGGATTGACAAATGTGTGCAATAAAGTTGTTTTTTCGTACCTCAGTGTTGGCTGACCCTCTGATCGCTGTTCTCATCCATAGAGCACGTCTGCTGGGGCAGGTGAGGAGATGGCGGCATCCTCCGGTGTACAGACCGCTGGTGGACCTGTCGACAATGGAAGAGTGACATGTAATAGTCACCTACAGACTTGATTGTGCCACAATCCAGGAACTGTGTGCCCAGTTGGAGCCAGACCTGATGTCAGCTATCCGCCATCCCACAGGGATACCCCTTCTAGTGCAGGTCCTGTCAGTACTCCATTTCCTGGCAAGTGGGTCTTTTCAAACTACAGTGGCCATAGCATCAGGGATGTCCCAGCCTATGTTCTCAAACATGTTGTCCAGAGTGTTGTCTGCCCTGCTGAAACACATGCGCAGCTACATTGTGTTCCCTCAGGTGAAGGATTTGCCTACAGTGAAAGGTGACTTCTATGCCCTGGGACATATCCCCAACATCATAGGTGCCATTGATGGGACACATGTGGCTTTGGTCTCCCCCCGCAGGAGTGAACAGGTGTACAGAAACCGGAAGAGTTACCATTCAATGAATGTGCAGATGGTGTGTTTGGCCGACCAGTACATCTCCCATGTGAACGCCAAGTTTTCTGGCTCAGTGCATGACGCTTACATTCTAAGGAAAAGCAACATCCCTTATGTGAAGGGGCAACTCCAGAGGCACCGTGTGTGGCTATTAGGTGAGGACATGGACCCTATACAGTGTGAATAGTTGTCTGGGTCTGGGGTTGTCCCTAAGGGTTAGGGTGTGTCTAACAGTTGTCCCTCGACATTTGCAGGTGACTCTGGCTACCCCAACCTGTCATGGCTACTGACCCCAGTGAGGAATCCCAGGACAAGGGCAGAGGAACACTACAATGAGGTACATGGGCGAACTAGGAGGGTTATAGAGAGGACCTGAGGCCTCCTGAAGGCCAGGTTCAAGTGCCTCCATATGACAGGTGGTTCCCTATACTACTCACCAAAGAAGGTGTGCCAGATCATCGTGGCCTGTTGAATGCTACACAACTTGGCTTTGTGACGACAGGTGCCTTTTCTGCAGGAGGATGGTCCAGATGGAAGTCTTGTGGCAGCTTTGGAGCCTGTGGACAGTGAAGAAGAGGAGGCAGAAGAAGAGGACATAGACAACAGAAACACCGTGATCCATCAATACACAGGTAAGAAGACCTCACTGCCTCCTATGGCTGATAAATTTGTTCGACCTATCATCTGTCTGTCACTTTCACCCAGTGTATGGACCCTGATTTGTGACTTTCCCTTTCAGTTTCATAGATGTGGGTCTCACTGTGTGACCTGTGCTATGTTACCTCATGGACTAGAGCTGTGCGACATAGGTATGTTGACAATATAATGGACATTAGCTATTAGTTATAGCTAATTCACATTTGTGAAAGCACAGACTGACTCCAGATTGTTTTGTGATTCAAGGGTGTTTATTTAAGTGCAAAATAGTGGAGGGGGTTGTAAAATGGTCAGGGGTGATGGTGGAGGAATGTCCATGGCAGAGTCCAGTCTATTTGTCTCACAGGTGCATTGTCCAAAGGGGCATAGGAAGTGGAGTTAGGGCAGGTTAAGGATGGACAGGGTGACAAAGTGGGACAGAAGGATGACAATCAGGGTGGTCTCAATTCTTGGCGGGGGTCTTGGCATTGTTCTCTGTCTTTGTCCTGGATCTCAGGGACCGTTTGCAGGGTGGTTCTCCATCTGCAGGGGGTGGGGTGCTGGTGTTGTGGTCCTGTGGCGGTGCCTCCTGTCCACTAGCGCCGGCGGAGGTGGAGGTCAGTTCATCATCCAGGTTATTGTCAGGGGCCCCTTGTTGTGCCACAGTGTCCCTCCTGGTGTTCACGAGGTCCTTCAGCACCCCTACAATGGTGCCCAGGGTGGTATTGATGGACTTGAGTTCCTCCCTGAACCCCAAATACTGTTCCTCCTGCAGCCGCTGGGTCTCCTGAAACTTGGCCAGTACCGTTGCCATCGTCTCCTGGGAATGATGGTAGGCTCCCATGATGTTGGAGAGGGCCTCATGGAGAGTGGGTTCCCTGGGCCTGTCCTCCCCCTGTCGCACAGCAGGCCTCCCAGTTCCCCTGTGTTCCTGGGCCTCTGTCCCCTGAACCGTGTGCCCACTACCACTGCCCCCAGGTCCCTGCTGTTCTTGGGGTGGTGGGTTAGCCTGGGTTCCCTGTAGTGGTGGACAGGGACAGAGGTATGGGCCCTCTGAGTGGGTGCTGTGTTACCTGAGGGGGAGGCTCTGTAGTTGCCTGTGACTGTGTGAGGGGAACCGACTGTCCCGAGGTCCCAGATGGGCTGGGCTGGTCATCTTGATCCAGTTGGACAGAGCTGCTGTCATCACTGTGGGCCTCTTCTGTGGGGGGAGTGGACATGTCTGGAACCTCCTGTCCGGTGACGTTAGCTAGGGGTCCTGCAGGGGTGTAAATGCATAGTTTTAGTATCTGTGTGTGCCATGGTGTGCAATGGGTGGGTGACCCTGTACCCCAGTGCTTCCATTCCTGTGTAGGACCTTGTGTGATAATTGTTTAGGGGTCTATGTGGGTATGTGTAGTGGGCATGCATTGGTGATGGGTATCGATGCTTTGTTGTTGCATGCAGGGCTTGGTGTTAGGATGTGTGGTTTGTGATAGTGGGACATATGTGAAGAGTTGGAGTGATGGGGGTGAGGGCGAGGGTGGGGGTATGTGATAGCATGCAGGTAGGGTGGGGGATGAAGTAGTTAAAGATTTAACTTACCAGAGTCCATTCCTCCAGCTACTCCTGCGAGGCCCTCAGGATGCAGTATAGCCAAGACCTGCTCCTCCCATGTTGTTAGTTGTGGGGGAGGAGGCGGGGGTCTGCCGCCAGTCCTCTGAACCGCAATGTGGTGTCTTGAGACCACGGAACGCACCTTTCCCCAAAGGTCGTTCCACCTCTTCCTGATGTCATCCCCTGTTCTTGGGTGCTGTCCCACTGCGTTGACCCTGTCCACGATTCTGCGCCATAGCTCCATCTTCCTAGCTATGGTAGTGTTCTGCACCTGTGATCCGAATAGCTGTGGCTCTACCCAGATGATTTCCTCCACCATGACCCTGAGCTCCTCCTCAGAAAACCTGGGGTGTCCTTGCGGTGCCATGGGGTGGTGTGAGTGATGTGTGAGGTGGTGTGTTTTGTGATGTGTGGGGTGATGTTTAGGGGTGTGTAGTGTTTTGCGTGTGGATTTGTATGTGTGATGGTGTTGTGTGCCTCTGTATGCTGGTGTTGTCTTTGCTTTGCTGTCTCTCTGGCCTTCTTTGGATTCTTGGGTAGTAAGGATTTGTGGCTAATGTGGGTGTGTGTTTTATATTGTATTGGGTGTGTAGGAGTGGTGTGTGTATGTGTATCAGGTGTGCGTATTTCGAATTGTCCAATGTGGTTGTGTTTTGTAAGAGTATGTGTATTTTGAGCACAGTGGTGTGTACCGCCAATGGTTTACTGCAGTTGAAAGACTGGCGCGTGGATTCATGGGTTGTGATAGTGTGGGCATATTCCTGTTGGCGTGACGGTGGAGGTTTTGTTATTGCCAGTTTATCACTGACCTTTGGTGTGGCGGACTGGTTTGGGTGTATAGATTTTGGCGGTTTCTGAGCAGTGGGTCGTAATAGCTGTAGCGGAATTCCGCGGCCACGGCGGTGTGTTGGCGGTCTTCTGCAGGGCGGTAAGTAGCTTTTACCGCCAATGTTGTATTGAGGGCCAATATCTGCCACGGCACAGTATGCATAGCGTCCCAAATGTTGAGACATCTCCTTTAGCAAATACCGTCGAATGTGGAAGATAAAAAACAACACACAGATTGTCTCATGTCCTATCTGATATGATTTTCACTGGAAAAGAAGTGGAGAGCCAGTGGTTCCCCAAAAGGGTGCTCCTGCCGAGTCCAAAACGTTCAAATCGCTCTAACGAGCATGCGGCAGGAGGGCTCCTGTCGTGTCAACTCACCCTCTATGATAAAATAATAGAGTTGGGGCGTAGTAGGAGGCTGCACGGAAATCCGCGCAACAAACGGCTCTCTTTTGGAGGGGGGACGCGGTATAGACTAACGCGGGGCCCCTGGTGCTGCCTAATTCAAAAGCCGCGCCGCCCTCTCCAAGATATTAATACATAAGCGGGGCGGCAAACATAGACAAAGGACTAGGATGCTTCAAGCCATAGTCCAAGATGAAAACATGGGCACCATCTTAGAGTGTATAGATAAAATATATGGGAGGCCATTATCTTCCACAGAATCCTAAATAGAATACTACCCCCCAGCATATACGGAAAAATAAAGAAAAATAATGAAGAATGAGAGGAAACTTTATAAAATTACTGACTTATGATCGCACCCTTTCAAAGTAAAATTGCTACAACAGCATCATTATACTAAGTAATAGGTACAAACCATTAAGAAGATGTGAAAAAAATTATATAAAGTTTGCCTGTGTTATTGTACTACATAAAAAATACAAACTCATAAGAGGGTAAGAAAGAATATATTTCATTTGCCTATGTTATAAGACATAAAGAGGACACGGCATAGGTGATGTATATACAGGTGCTTATGATTAAATAGTTATAAAGAGATAGGGAGGCATAACGTAGGCAACCTATAGTTAGAGTGTCTCACATTGTATTACAAAAAGGAGTTCTCCCATGGAATACGTTCATTGAGTCCTTTGTGTACTGTGTCAAACATGTAGATCCAAAAAACTTCTCTTTTCTTTCTAAGTTTCTCCTGATCTTCATGTGTCGAAGTGATTTACTTTAAAATATTCCATTTTAATTCACCTGCCTGATGTTGTTTTTCCATGCAGTGATACACCAAAGGTGCTTGAAGGCGTTAGTTTCTAATTGCTGACTTGTGTTCACTGAAACGTAGTTTGAACTGGCGTCCCGTTTCTCCTATATAAGCTAGATGGCACGAGCATAGGATACAATAGATAATGTTGTTACTAAGGCAATTTGTCATATGCTTTAATCTTATTGTTTTGTTGTTGTACTTGAATTCATCCGAGATAATAGCTTGGGCACAAGCATGACAAGTACCACAACAGTGGTTGCCCAATATTGGTTGTGTCCCTGTAATACTCTTTTGAATTAATGTTTTTAAACATTGGACACAAGATTGTACTAGTTTGTCTCTGAGATTTGAGTTTCTTTTAAAAGCAAACATAGGTCTTGGAAGAGGAGGTTCCTCATTATTTTAGTTCAAGATGTTCCAACTAGTATTGATAATTCCTTGAATCTTGTTGTTTATGTTTGAGTCTTTAATGACACACACTATCCTGTTTTGTTCTCTATGACATTCATGAGGGGTTTCTAGTAAGCTATCTCGACTGTAATATTTGGCCCTCTTGTAGGCCTCCCTTACCACCCTATGAGGATAACCTCTTTGGAGGAAATTATCCTTCATTTTCACTGCGTTTTTATCGTACTCAGTCAGGTTACTACAATTTCTACGAATTCTAAGAAATTGGCTGAAAGGGATGCTCTGTTGTTGACTCATAGGGTGATAACTATTAAAAAGCAAAAGCGTATTTTTGGCAGCCGGTTTTGTGTATAGAGTTACTTGGAGATGTTTATTTTCTTCAAAAATCAAGATATCTAAAAACTCCATCCTACGGTTACTATAGTTGGAGGTGAATTTGAGGTTGGTGTCACAAAGGTTCAACCATTTTATGAATTCTAGAAGTTGCTCTTCTTCACCTTCCTATATAAAGAAGATATCGTCGATGTATCGTCTCCAGTTCACGATACTCTCAAAGAAAGGGGCTATCTCTTTGTATATGTGTTGTCACTCAAAGAGGCCCATATATATATTAGCTACACTAGGGGCACAAGCGGCTCCCATGCTGACACCTTTGATCTGTTTGAATACATCACCTTCAAATTCAAAGATGTTATCCGTTAACACTAAGACCAAGCAATTCAGGATGAACTCTACCGGAGCATCATTAGTATCTTCCATGAGTACCTGCTTGACTGCATTATAGGCTGCTTGCTGTGGGATGTTGGTGTAGAGTGCCTCAATATCTAATGTGACTAAAAAGCCCTATTGGGGTTAAAATCCAGTCCCTCGACCCTAGTGATCATATGTCCTGTGTCCTTCCCGTATGAAGGAAAGTTGATAACCAGGGGTTTAAGAAAAGAGTCAACAAATTTAGATACTGGTTCAATGGCTGATCCAATAGTAGAGACAATGGGGGTGATTCTGATTCTGGCGGGCGGCGGAGGCCGCCCGCCAGAATTCCGCCCTCCATTATACCGCTCCGCGGTCAGAAGACCGCAGAGGGTATTATGAGTTTTTCCCTGGGCTGGCGGGCGGTCTCCAAAAGACCGCCCGCCAGCCCAGGGAAAAACTCCCTTCCCACGAGGATGCCGGCTCGTAATCGAGCCGGCGGAGTGGGAAGGTGCGACGGGTGCAGTGGCACCCGTCGCGTATTTCAGTGTCTGCAAGGCAGACACTGAAATACTTTGCGGGGCCCTCTTACGGGGGCCCCTGCCGTGCCCATGCCATTGGCATGGGCACGGCAGGGGCCCCCAGGGGCCCCGCGACCCCCCCTACCGCCATCCTGTTCATGGCGGCTTTCCCGCCATGAACAGGATGGCGGTAGGGGGGGTCAGAATCCCCTCGGCGGCGCAGCGAGCTGCGCCGCCTTGGAGGATTCTTAGGGGCAGCCGAAAACCGGCGGGAGACCGCCGGTTTTTCTGCACTGACCGCGGCCAAAGCGCCGCGGTCAGAATGCCCTGCGGGGCACCGCCGGCCTGTCGGCGGTGCTCCCGCCGACCCTGGCCCCGGCGGTCTAAGACCGCCGGGGTCAGAATCACCCCCCATATGTCTCAGAGGGGGATCCTAAGCATTCTTATGAATTTTAGGCACTCCATAAATAGTAGGTAATCTTGGTTTGCTAACAAGCAGATATTCCTCTTGAGCTATGGTTATAGCACCACTAAGTGTACCATTAGTACATGTGGTTCTAATCTTAGAGGTAATGTAAGTGCTGGGATTGTTTCTTATTTTCTGATAGAAAGTTGACACTGCTAGCATAGTTCTCATCTTTTGTTTGTAATTTTCGTTCTTCATCATTGCAATGCCACCTCCTGTGTCAGAGGGTTTGACAGTGATTTCCTTGTTATTCCGAAGTTCACATAAAGATTTAAATTGTTCCTCTGAAAGATTATGGACCGGGGCAGGTGGGTACTTGAGTGCCCTAGTCAATTTGCCATAAACTACTTTCTCAAATACCTCAACCTCAGGGCCCAAAGATTCTAAATTAGGAGTGAATCTGGACTGAGGTTTGAATATCTCAACAGAATGTTGTGAATTATTGTCTCTGTGTTGAAAAAACTTCTCTGTGGTAAGGTTCATACGTTCCCTGGGTCAGCGCTCTAGTGACTACACTGTCATCACCCCTTACAAGTATTTGCATGTGGCCCTGTGTGTTTTACATCTGCACGTTTTCTTTGCAGCCCAATTTTATGCTTGGGACTACATTATCCAGATGCCGTGGACAGCGCCCATTTTGGGTGTGACTGTGCATATAACAGCACTGGGGGATACACTCACTATTTCTTGGCTATTGAAGAATACTGGACCTCCTGCTCCTAAAGGCTGCCCAGGAACAGCCAGCTACCCCTCCTGGAGAGTCCTATTTTCTTTTGCGTGGCAGCGACTCAGGACCCACAGCGGCTCCCTTGAGTCTTTCCCTTCTGCTCCCCGGCTTCCGCCCAGAACCTGCAGCAGTACCAGTGATTCTTTATCCTGTCCCTTAGAGAGCTTTGACAAGACTGGTTAGGCCATATGAGGTAAGCTTCATATCTTCTGTTGACAAATCAGTAACTTTGGGACTATCATGAAAACCTGGAGACAAGGCTGATTGTTTTACCAAACTATGTTACCTCTGTTATTCCCTCATTATTTATCCCTCGCAAATCATACTTTGAGTATCACTTTTATATATACTAAAGGGGGTTTTGAGTGCTGTGCCAGTGACAGTCCGCACTCAGTCTTAGAGCCAATGTTACCAAAACCAAAAGACAAACAAGTATTCTTTATAGAAAGTGACATATAGGCAAGAGTTTTCTGAAAGCACCTTGCAGTGGGTAAAACTGCATTTATGTTGTTGTGATTGTCTATTATGCCTTTGGTGAGTGTGAAAGTGAGTGTGAGGTGAATTGTTTTATAATTGCTGCTGAAAATAAGTGTCTATCCCTTCATAAGGAAGTCAGTCTGAGTGTGTGAGTTTGCATTCCAGAGACAAGAAGACATTCTGTCACTTCAGTAGTGGTTATCCCAGAGAAGCATAATGTTCGAAATTTGTGTGCATTCAGTTTGGCTAACCTTTTCCTTTTCAGATCTCCCAGTCCTCTGTTCCTACCCCAAAACCCTTTCTTACCTGGCCACTCCAATCCTTATTGCTATTAAAGCATTCTGAGTTGGAGGTGTCCGGAGGTGGACCAAAAAGGTCATTGTGTAGATTCCAAGGAGTCCATGGATGGGCAAAAGCAAACAGCCCCGTGAACTAGTGGCCCACTGTAGGGGCCAAAATCCTTCTCTTGATGGGATCCAACAGAGAAAGTGGCCTGAAAGACCTTAAGGCTGTTTAGGCCTGGCCCCGTCTGGGGTAATGGACTCACCACCAGGATTACCACTAAAGTGGAGGATGTGGAATAAACAGACCTGAGCCATTTGTGGGCCCAGGTTGCAGTGGGATGAGGGCTACTGGACTTGCAGGGAGTTCTAAAGGGAGTTGTGGCCTCCCCCTATGTGTTGACTGGACCCTGGGCACATGTAAAGGCACAGACCAAGGACGGTGCTCCTCTTATCTCCCTCCTTATTTTGAGCTCCTAACTCTGTCTCCACCCTGAACCGGGCCAAGGACTGCAGTAGTCAGTCAGTCAGTCAATCAGTCAAAGAATCTTTTATCGCGAATGCCATAAAAGTACAATGCATTTCAAACTAAAAATGTAAATAATTAAAATACAGTGCAAATATTAAAAGCAAAGATACAAAAAACATCTTCAATCAGCTTATCACAAAATTCTATACATTGCCATTATCAGTCAACCCTACAACCCTATAAAAAACAAACGTGCACAATACAAAGGTAAAAGCCCAGCATCAGAATAAAATCATACATTGCCAGATTATATGAATATGTGTCTACTTCAATCAGTTCATATCGTTTCCTAATGGCCGTAGCCGATTTAATGAAGCTTAAAACAGGATGGCACAATTGTATTGAGGGGAGTTTTTGAATATTAATCAATGCCTTCTGATAAGATGTAGTTTGCAATTTATGTAAAATTGGCAAGATAAAAATTTGTCTAGGTGCAGAGTAAAGCGGACAGAATAAGAAAAAGTGGCACATGCTTTGCTTTGAGAGATTGTCACAAGGGTAGTTTGGGAGCATTTTATGCCAAGTACATTTCTTTGGAAAAGCCAATCTAAAATGTATAAAATGTAATCTAAATAAAACAAGGAGAGAATATAATGAGGAACTCGAAAACCGAGTTAAATATGGTTCTAGCACCGTGGAGGTAGATATTTGAACGTAGGATTAGAACGTTTTCAATTTTGTTGCCTCTTGATATCTGCAATTTGCAGAATACTCTATATATTGTGATTTAAGCAATTCCTTAGCATTAGTAGGTAGAGACCATGGATTAGTAAACATGTTCTCTAGCCCTAAATTCCTAAAGGAATTTTGAACATAAGTAAGCCACAGAATTTTAGCTGATTGGATACAATCTATAATGCAATCTTGTACCAAGCTGGGTTTGACCAAACGTTTAGCCATAACAAAAGTGGGGCAATACCAAACAAATCCTCAATATACCGCACTCCCAACTCCTCATGGCAAATAATATTTGCTACATTTTTAGGTACCAGAAGCAGCCTGTGCAAACATATATTCTCAATTCGTTGTAGATGGGCTGATTTGATGTAACCCCAAAGACCCACCCCATACATGGCTGCAGAGATGCATTTAGATTTATAAAGTGTAATAACATGGTGAACTGGCCTATGACCCAGTTTGCGGGCAAAACGGAAAATCGCTTCTATGTTTCTCTCCATTTGTTGGATCTTGAAATTAAGATGGGGGTACCATGACAAGGAGGAGTTTAAATGTAGTCCTAAATGGCAAACATCTTTCACTTTAGTTAAAATATTTCCATCCATAGTAAAACTTCTGGAACGTGTATTTCAAGGGCCAAATGTCATAATGTGTGACTTTACAAAATTGACTTTCAAGTCAAGATCCTGCATAAAAGTAAAAAAAAGGTCTAATAAATTCTGGAGACTATTTGCTGTACGGGCAATCAAAACAGCATCATCAGCATACAATAAGACCGGGAGTTGTCTAGATCCCATCCTAGGGAAATCCTTACCATTCTGTACTAAAAAACTATAAAGACCATTGATATATAATAAAAATAAAAACGGTGCTAAGATGCAACCCTGCCTAACTCCTCGTAGTCACTGAGTGGTGGCCACATCTGTTGGGTGCCGTGGTGAAGCCCTGTATTAAGAAGTTGGTTGAAGGGCACGGTGTGGACTCTGTGAGATTTGGCTGCCTGCTGACAGAACACCACATTCAGAGCTTTGGGGATAATACTGGGACTCCTGCTGGTCTACTAATGGTTCCTTGAAGTTGGTTATGGGACTGCTGTAAAATAGCTGACGTCAGATCCCGGAACATCCGTGACCTGAGGGAGGAAGGAGATACCATGGGGCTGCAACACTGCTCTGGTGTGTACTGATTGGGGACACCGGATCCTTTCTAGTTTCTTTGTTTTTGATGGGGCAGAAGTAGTGGACAACTGTTTATTTCCCCCTCCCGCTCCTGCGGTGGTGATAGAGTGGGCCTTGGACCCAAAGGATGGCTGAAAAGATAGAGACCTCAAGCCTCTTCAACAGGGAAAGATGGACTGCTACACTAAGGTGGTTGCCCTTCAGATGCAGGAGGTGTCGCAGACTATGCCAGATAATGCCACCTTACTCCAAGCTATTCACTTCTCCCAGGAGGAACTGGAGGAGAGAGTGGGAGAAGTACACTCTGAGGCCTCTCTCCTATGTCAGGACTTCGTAATGTGATGGAGAGGTTAACAGCAACCGAATCCAGGATTTCCGAGCAAGAAGACATGGTCTGCGAGCTCCGAAAAGAAGTATAAAATGCCTGGCCACTAACTAAGATGTGGTCTTCAGGTTGGAAGATGTGGAAAATCGACCTAGATGGAACAACTTGAGGTGTGTGGGGTTCCCTAAAGGGGTTGAAGGGCCTAACTTGATACAGTTCCTAGACACTTGGTTATGACAGTCCCTCCCTCAGGACAAGTTCTTCCCCTTCTTTGTTATAGAATGGGCTCTTCCATCACTGGGTGGGAAGCCTCATCTAAGCCCCCTCCCCCAAAATCTGTGATTGCACGCTTTTCGAATTATCAGGATTGAGACATGATCCTTACTGAATTCCGATGGCTAGGAGAAATATGCCACGAGAACACTAAAATCCTTGTCTGATTATACTTTCACAGACAAAGATGTACCTTTGACTCTGTGAAAGTTAAGCTATGAACCCTCCAACTACAGTATATGCTCCTTTTCCCAGCACATCTTAAGTTCATATTTCAGGGGAAGTCGTTCTTCTTTCAAATGCCAGAACAGGCTTTGTCATGGATTGAGGAATGGCCCAGGTTGAATGGACAAAGGGAACACAGGAAGGGTCTGAGGTCCCACAGTGGTAAAGGTGCACACATAAAAGAGAAGCAGTGATTCTGGAAGAGAGCCTAGAAAGGGACGCTGAGGAGTTGGGGGACCCCAGGGTGAGGTGAATTGCCTGTGAGACAGCAGATGTTGTCATCAGACTCAGAGGATGCTTTGATAGGGATGGCCAAGAGCATTCAGAGGAGCACGCAGGTGGAGCAGTCCCCCGGTGGTTCTTCTGGAGGTGACTGGGAGTCAGTGTCCAACTTCCCTCATCCTCTTCCTGTGACCATTGACAATTAGGAATGGGATCCTGCAACTATTCCATGGGATGTCACAGCATCAGGACTGAATACAGAAGAACCATGACTGGGATGGGATTATTGAAATAGGGTCAGAGAGCAATGGGATAAGACCTTGCACTCTCCTTTGAAAGGAGAGAGGGACCTTCTTCTATACTGGATTGTGGGCCACTGCGTATGGGGGGGGGGGTAGGCTTACCCTTGTATTGGAACATTTTCTGGGATTGAGTTTGCTGTGATGATTGGTGGGCTACAGGTCTTTCACTCCCCCGATGAGCAGGTTTAGTTTAGTTATGTGGGTTACAACTCAAAGGGGGCCTTGTGGGGTGGGGTGGGGTTGTACTCAAGCTTTAGAGTTTTCTGGGTTTCTGATGGGAGGATACAGATGCAACAGCCACTCTGTGGTACCAATGAGGAAAAATGTGCATACTGAGAAGTTATATGGGGATATGGAACATCCCCAATCTTTATACTACATGGTACTCTCAGTATTGTTCTGGAATGTTAATCGATTAGGCAACAAAGTAAAAAGTAAGTTAAAGGGCAACACCCAGATATTGTTCTCTAACAAGAAACCCACCTCCAGGGGACACAGTGCTGATTTCTATCGAGAGGGCCATATACCACACTGGCACACACAGGCTGCACCACTGGTTCCAGGGAAGTGGCTGTACTGATAAAAAATAATTAACTAATTCGGGTGACGAAGTAATGGATTGACACTCATGGAAGGTTTGTGGCAGGTTTGTGGGAGTACAGTGTCTTTGGTGCTGCAGTGTGATTATGCTGCTTATTGTCTATGCTCCACCAAGGCTGCAATCCACAACAATGTCTAAAATTACCAAGATTCTGTTGGAAGCAGATTAATCGCTGCACATAGTCGGGCGACATTAACAATGTTATAGCAGTAGGCTTAGATAGTCCATGATATCTGGATTGGCTCCACAAGATACTCCTCTCTCGCACTTTGCTACAAAAATGGATCTATGGCACCATAAGCATCCCACTGAAAAGAGATACTACTATTTCTCCGTGGCCCACAAGGTTTTTTCAAGGTTAGATTATCTTTTTGCCCCAGCCAGGCATGTAGCTTTAGGGGGTGTTTGGAGTGTTACACCTCCCTAATAAATTTATTTCTGATAAATAGTTGGGTACAAATGCTTTCAGTCAGGTATAGTGAGTTGTCAGTTGGATTTCAGCAGGAGTTTTTACATACACACAGGCAAAAACACACACACATACTCTCACACTCTGCTTTGAAAGTCCTCAAAAATATTGTTTATTTTACAGAATATTGTGTTTTCTTTCTTAGTACTCCTACAAACCCATATTCCTTTCCGCTGCCCCTTAGGCCCCTCTCATGCACTTTACTTGTTGTATAATGAATTTAAACATTATGGGGGTCATTCCAACCCTGGCGGTCGGTGTTAAAGCGGCGGCCAACCCGCCAACAGGCAGGCGGTAAAAAAAATGGGATTCTGACCCTGGCGGGAACCGCCAACAGAGACCGCCACTTTAACACTCCGACCGCCACGGCGGGACAAACAAACAGCGCGGCGGTCACCGCCAACAGACAGGCGGGAGACAATGTACCGCCCACCCTATCACAACCCACCAATCCGCCACCTTTTCCGGGGCGGTAGCCCCGCCGATAAAAACACGGCGGAAACAGACATTACGAACGGAAAACGCTCACCTCTACACACTCCATGAGGAATCTGGACAGCATGGAACCCGAACTACACATCCTACCAGCTATTGTCTTCCTGCTCCTCTACCAGGAGCACCAACGCCGTCGCAGAAGACAACGGTGAGTACTGCACCTACGACACAGGGGAGGCAAAAAATTACGGGGACACACATACGCGACACACCCACCCTCACCCTCACCCACAACTACATACACATCAATGCAGAGCAACAACTCAGATTGACACCCCCAAACCCCCCGGAAGAATGCAAAGACACAAATAAATGATCCTGAAATTTGAAGTATATTGTACGGATAAGTAAAAAAATATATCAAACATCTCTAACTATATATACATATGTAAATTGTCCAGTCCAAATTGGGTATCAGCCATTGTTCGTGGGCCAATGGGCCTAAACACATGGGCAAAGCCCACACACGATACCCAGCTCCAGTGGAGAGAACACTGCAGGGGCATCAGATAGCAAAACTACAGGCACCTCAGGGGGAAGGGAAGGGGGGCACCTCAGCCAGATAAGTCTACGACGCCAGATCCACGAGGGGCCTCCATGGCCACTGTTCAATCCTGGGGAGTGCAAAGCCACAGTCTCACAAGTCTCTACAGTGGGTGGATTGCCCACTGTGCCATCCTGGGGAGTGCAAAGCCACAGTCTCACAAGTCTTTACAGTGGGTGGATTGCCCACTGTGCCATCCTGGGGAGTGCAAAGCCACAGTCTCACAAGTCTCTACAGTGGGTGGTTTGCCCACTGTACCATCCTGGGGAGTGCAAAGCCACAGTCTCAAAAGTCTCTGCAGTGGGTGGGTTGCCCACTGTTCAATCATGGGGAGTGCAAAGCCACAGTCTCACAAGTCTCTACAGTGGGTGGGTTGCCCACTGTTCAATCCTGGGGAGTGCAAAGCCACAGTTTCACAAGTCTCTACAGTGGGTGGATTGCCCACTGTTCAATCCTGGGGAGTGCAAAGCCACAGTCTCACAAGTGGATTACAGACTCCACTGGTCCTGGAGGAGGCATGGTGCCCAGAGTGCTTCGTGCAGCCGTGCCCGACACAGATGCGGGCCTGCCCCTTCTGCCAATGGGCCAGCGGTGCTTGAGAAGGCGGTGCCCAGCGGAGCAGTGCTTGAGACGGCGGTGCCCAGCGGAGCGGTGCTTGAGACGGCGGTGCCCAGCGGAGCGGTGCTTGAGATGAAGGGCCCAGTTCAGCGATGCTTGAGATGAAGGGCCCAAGCGGAGCGGTGCTTGAGTTGAAGGGCCCAGCGGAGCGGTGCTTGAGATGGCGGTGCCCAGCGGAGCGGTGCTTGAGATGAAGGGCCCAGTTCAGCGGTGCTTGAGATGAAGGGCCCAGCGGAGCGGTGCTTGAGACGGCGGTGCCCAGCGGAGCGGTGCTTGAGACGGCGGTGCCCAGCGGAGCGGTGCTTGTGATGAAGGGCCCAGTTCAGCGGTGCTTGAGATGAAGGGCCCAGCGGAGCGGTGCTTGAGTTGAAGGGCCCAGCGGAGCGGTGCTTGAGACGGCAGTGCCCATCGGAGCGGTGCTTGAGATGAAGGGCCCAGCGGAGCAGTGCTTGAGTTGAAGGGCCCAGCGGAGCGAGGCTTGAGACGGCGGTGCCCTGTTCAGCGGTGCCTGACTTGAAGGGCCCTGTTCAGCGGTTCTTGAGACGGCGGTGCCCTGTTCAGCGGTGCTTGACTTGAAGGGCCCTGTTCAGCGGTTCTTGAGATGGCGGTGCCCTGTTCAGCGGTTCTTGACTTGAAGGGCCTTGTTCAGCGGTTCTTGAGATGGCGGTGCCCTGTTCAGCGGGTCCTGAGATGGGGGTGCCCTGTTCAGCGGTTCTTGACTTGAAGGGCCCTGTTCAGCGGTTCTGGACTTGAAGGGCCCTGTTCAGCGGTTCTTGAGATGGGGGTGCCCTGTTCAGCGGTTCTTGACTTGAAGGGCCCTGTTCAGCGGTACTTGACTTGAAGGGCCCTGTTCAGCGGTTCTTGAGATGGCGGTGCCCTGTTCAGCGGTTCTTGACTTGAAGGGCCCTGTTCAGCGGTGCTTGACTTGAAGGGCCCTGTTCAGCAGTTCTTGAGATGGCGGTGCCCTGTTCAGCGGTTCTTGACTTGAAGGGCCCTGTTCAGCGGTGCTTGACTTGAAGGGCCCTGTTCAGCGGTTCTTGAGATGGCGGTGCCCTGTTCAGCGGTGCTTGACTTGAAGGGCCCTGTTCAGCGGTTCTTGAGATGGCGGTGCCCTGTTCAGCGGTGCTTGCCTTGGCAGTCCTTGCCATGTTGAGCGTTGCTTGAGTTGGCGCTCCTTCATTGCCCAGCTGGGCTGTGGCTGGCTGGGCCCTCCTGGGCAGCTTCGCTGGGGCTGGCGGAGCCCTCCTGGGCAGCTTGGCTGGGGCTGGCGGGGCCCTCCTGGGCAGCTTGGCTGGGGCCGGCGGGGCCCTCATGGGCAGCTTGGCTGGGGCTGGCAGACCCTCCTGGGCAGCTTGGCTGGGGCCGGCGGGGCCCTCCTGGGCAGCTTGGCTGGGGCTGCGGGGGCCCTCCTGGGCAGCTCGCCTGCTGCCGGACATGTCGGGCGTTCTGCCCTTGCCACCCTTCCCTGCTCGTCTGTGGCCCTTACTTCCCTTTGCCAGTGTGCCAGGTGGCACCCCACTCCATGATGGTGCCAGGGTAGTGCTTGTGGAGCCTGCTTTCTTTGGCCTCTCGCGCCGGGCACTGGCTTTCTTTGATTTCTTTGCAGGGGGTGGGCTGGCCGTCTCTTTACTCCCAGCCGAAGTAGCTGGGCTTGAAGGTGGTGGACTCCAAAATCCTTGGACTATTGTCTTTGTAGGTCCAGGTTTTGTGGTGGCTGAGGTGCTGATTGGAGCCTTATGAGATGGAGGGGGTGGGTCAGTTGATGGAAAGAGGTCAAGGTTGGAAAGGAAAATCAATTTAGTAAGACAGGGACGGGTAGTTGTAGTGGGTATGGGAGTGGAGGAAGAGGATGTGGTTGTAGGAGAGTGAAGTCTGGTGTCTTTGGGTGCAGGTACTTGTGCTGGAGGCTGTCGTGAGGTGGATGGCTGTTGGGTGGGTGGCTGCCTGCGTTTGTGTGGTTTGGAAGAGGGGGTGACAGAGACACTGGGTGAGGACACAGGGGACGTGTAAATGGTAGTGGGGTGGTGACTGCACGTGTGCGGAGTGTTCTGGTGGGTGTGCTGGTGATGGACGTAGTGGCTGAAGATGTTGTGCATGCAAGTGTGAGTGGAGACGTCACAGGGAGGGAGGAGGGAGACGAGGAGGAGGGGGACACAGAGGAGGCAGTGGCTGTTGGCATGTCTGCATGTGGATGTTGCTTGGGTGAATGCTTGTGTGATGTGTGGTGCTTATGTCTGGATGAGCTTCTTTTGGGTGTTGAGGTGTGTGCAGGCTGGTCTGATGGTGTGTCTGGGATAGGCAGAGGTACAGGGGAGTGGGACTGGGTTGAGGAAGTTTGAGTAGGGAGGCAGGAGACAGGGACAATGGCTGCCGTCAGTGCTGAGGCCAGAGCGTTGAACGATCGCTGATGGGCAGCCTGACCCGAATGAATGCCCTCCAGGTATGCATTACTCCGGTGCACCTCCCTTTCTACACCCTGGATGGCATTCAAAAGGGTAGACTGCCCAACAATGATGGTCCTGAGGAGGTCAATGACCTCCTCACTGAGGGCAGCACGGGTAACTGGGGCAGGGCCTGAGGTGCCTGGGGCGAAGGAGATGCCCACCTTCCTGGGTGAGCGGGCACGGGGCGAAGGCTGAGGGGCTGCTGGGAGGGCAGAGCTGGCGCGCTGGGTGGCGGCTGTACCTGTTGTTGCGGTGGGCACGGATGTTGCTGCCACCACAAGGGAGCTCCCTTCCGAGGACGTGTCTGTGTCGCTGGTGTCACCACGTGTCCCCGCTGTAGAGCTCCCCTCGCCCTCCGTCTCACTGGTGAAATCAGAGTCAGTTGCATGGCCCTCCATGGCCATGTGAGATGCAGCTCCCTCGTGCTCCGATGCCACTTCTCCTCCGCCTGATGATGCTAATGCACACATGAACAGGAAGACCACAAAAAAAGGGGGGGGTGGAGAAACAAAGACATGTTGAGTGCATGCATTGGCGACACCGTTGGCGGAGAGGACAGACACAGAAGCCCCCTGCACTACGCTGCGCACTTGGGGTACACTACTCAATCCGTGGGACATGGCCTACAAGCCTATGGACGACAACTCCACACATAGGTGACACAGGGCCATGATTAGCTGTACTAGGCAATCTACAGAGGTGGGGGGCGGGGGTACAGGGCCATGCCTAATGGAGGGGCCTAGCCTACAGAAAACGCCCTGGCCTAGGGATACCCACAGCCCTCCTCCCCCACCCAGACACCTCCAATGTGCGCAAAATCAGCAGAATGTGCTTGTACTCACCCCCTTGTGTCCGGGACATCAGGGGGGTCAAAGTACGACTGGCACCCCTCCTACGTTGGGAGGCCATCCCCAGCAGAGCCTCCGCAGTCTTACTGCTCCCGCGGCGGATGTCCTCCCACCTCTTCCGGCAGTGGGTGCCCCGTCTGTTGTGGACCCCCAGGGACCGGACGTCCTTGGCGATGGCAGTCCAAATGTCGATTTTCTGATGGGCGCTGACCTATGTGACATGTGCAGGGGGAGAAAACAAAAATAACATCACCTTCTGCATGCTCGATGTGAGTGGCCCCCCATCCCCACCCTTGTCATGTGGCAGATGCTCTCATCTTTCGTTTGATGCATGCCTCATTCGCTCCCCTCCCCACCATTTTTCATTCACCCCACTCAACCCAGGCATTGGCCACAAAGCATGGTCCCAGTGTACTTACCTGTTGGTCTGGAGGACCATAGAGTAGCGCATACTGGGGGAGGACCCCATCCACGAGTTTCTCCAATTCTTCAGAAGTGAAGGCAGGGGCCCTTTCCCCAGTCGCAGCAGCCATTGTCTCTTCCAGACCGAGGTCACAGCAGCACTTGCAGTATAGGTCCTCTCCTGTGGATGATCAGGTATTGATTGATTAAGCAGATAGAAAATGGCGGTCACGCCCGCGGCGGTGCTTACCGCGGCGGTGCGTCCCGCGACCGCCGGCGCACATCCTCATTGGCTCCTGAAACCCATAGGGTTCAATGTTAACCAATGCGGCTATGCGCCACGGTCTTCGACCGCCTACCGCCACGGTGTGCCACGCCAGCGCATTGACCTCACATCCCACTGTCTCACTTCACAGGTCAGGCAGCCGCCATTTCAAGGGCCCCCATATCTTAATTTCTACTGCGTCACACATACCTAGGCCTTGCATCAACACTCATACAAGCCATTCAATGCATTGAGAATCGTGTACTGTGCAAGCTGTGGGAACGTACCTGTGGGTTGATTGACTCTGTGCTCCATGTTGTCCTTCCTAGGCACCGTCCGCTGGGACTTGCGAGGAGATGGAGGAATCTTCCCGTGTACAGACCGCTGGTGGACCTGTCGACAATGGAAGAAAGACATTTCATACTGACATACAGGCTTGACCGAGCCACTATCCAGGAACTGTGTGCCCAGCTGGAGCCAGACCTGATGTCACCCATCCGCCAACCCACAGGGATCCCCCCTCTAGTACAGGTGCTGTCAGTACTCCATTTTTTGGCAAGTGGGTCATTTCAAACAACAGTGGCCATTTCATCAGGGATGTCTCAGCCCATGTTTTCCAAGGTGTTGTCCAGAGTGTTGTCTGCCCTGCTGAAATACATGCGGAGCTACATTGTTTTCCCTGAGGTGGGCGATTTGGCTACAGTGAAGGGTGATTTCTATGCGCTTGGACATATTCCCAACATCATTGGTGCAATTGATGGGACACATGTTGCTTTGGTCCCCCCCAGCACGAGTGAACAGGTGTACAGGAACAGAAAAAGTTATCATTCCATGAATGTCCAGGTGGTCTGTTTGGCTGACCAGTACATCTCCCATGTAAATGCCAAGTTCCCTGGGTCAGTGCATGACGCCTACATCATGCGAAATAGCAGCATCCCTTACGTGATGGAACTACTTCAGAGACACCGTGTGTGGCTAATTGGTGACTCTGGTTACCCCAACCTGTCCTGGCTACTGACCCTAGTGAGGAATCCCAGGACCAGGGCAGAGGAACGGTACAATGAGGCCCATGGGCGGACTAGGAGGGTGATCGAGTGGACTATCGGCCTCCTGAAGGCCAGGTTTAGGTGCCTCCATATGACAGGTGGATCCCTAATGTACTCACCAAAGAAGGTGTGCCATATCATCGTGGCCTGCTGTATGCTTCACAACCTGGCTTTGCGACGCCAGGTGCCTTTTCTGCAGGAGGATGGTCCAGATGGTGGTGTTGTGGCAGCTGTGGAGCCTGCGGAGGGTGAAGAGGAGGAAGACGAAGAGGACGACACAGACAACAGGGACACAGTAATACAGCAGTATTTTCAATGACATACAGGTAAGAATCAACACCGGCATTTTACATTTAATTAATGTCTCCTGCCTCTCTACTGTCTGAGTTTCCCCCCAGTGTATGTTGACTGAGTTGTGACTTTCCTTCCAATTTCAGAGATGTGGGCCCCACTCCGTGACCTCTGCTTTATTTCCCCATGGACTACAGCTGTGTGACAGTGGTATGTTGTCATCACAATGTAACTGGACATTTTGGCACGGTTCTGTGTAATACATTTGTTCAAAAATACAGGCAGACTCCAGATTATTTTTGTGCAATAAGTGTGTTTTTTAAAGTGTAATATTTTGGGAAATGGTTGCAATTCGGTGATGGTGGAGGAATGTCCATGGCAGAGTCCAGATTTTCAGTCTCACAGGTGCATTGTCCATATGCCTGTGGAAGGTGGAGCAGGGGCAGTTTAAGGTTGGACAGGGTGTCAATGTGGGACAGTGGGATGACAATCAGGGGGTATCCTTTCCTGGCGGGGGTCTTGGCATCCTACTCTGTCTTCTTCCTAGATCTCAGGCCCCGCTTGAGGGGTGGTTCTCCTTCTGCAGGGGGTGGGGTTCTGGTGGCCTGTTGTTCTTGTGTCGGGGCCTCCTGTCCACTTGCGCCGGCGGAGGTGGTAGCCTGTTCTTGGTCCATGCTAGTGACAGGGGCCCTTTGTGGTGCCACATGGTCCCGCAATGTGTTGACAATCTGATTGAGAGCCACAACGATGGTGCCCATTGCAGAACTGATGCTTCTGAGTTCTTCCCTGAACCCCATAAACTGTTCCTCCTGCAGTACCTGGATCTCCTGGAACCTGGCCAGGACCGTGGCCATCGTCTCCTGGAAGCGGTGGTATGCTCCCATGATGGAGGAGAGGGCCTCGTGGAGAGTGGGTTCCCTGGGCCTGTCCCCCCCCTGTCGCACAGCAGCCCTCCCAGTTCCCCTGTTTCCCTGGGCCTCCGTCCCCTGGACCGTATGCCCACTACCACTGCCCCCAGGTCCCTGTTGTTGTTGGAGTGGTGGGTTAACCTGGGTGCCCTGTAGTGGTGGACACACCGCTGATTGACGTGTCCTGGAGACAGAGGCATGGGCCCGCTGGGTGGGTGCTGTGCTGGTGTTCCCAGAGGGGGGTAGGTCTGCTGTGGCCTGTGGCTGTCTGAGGGGAACCGACTGTCCCGAGGTCCCCGATGGGCCGGGCTGGTCATCTGGGTCCAGGGAGACAGAGCTGCTGTCATCACTGTGGGCCTCTTCTGGGGGTGGAATGGACATTTCTGGACCCTCCTGGGCGGTGTTGTGGCGTTCCGGTCCTGCAGGGGTATGAGAGTATGGTTATTGCTTCTGTGTGTGCCATAGCGTGCAATGGGTGGGTGCCCGTGTACCCCAGTGCTGGCATTCCCTTGTGGGGGCTGTTGTGATGGTGGTTTGGGGAGGGGTATGTGCAGTGGGCATGCTTAGGTGATGGGTGTCCATGGTTTGTGGTCGCATGCAGGGCTTGGTGTTGGGATGGGTGGGTTGTGAGGGTGAGACATTAGCAAGGAGGATGTGTGATGGGGGAGGGGGTGGGAGGGGGGGGATTATGATTTGGCATGCCGGTGGGTGGGGGGATGAAGTAGTTGAGATTTGACTTACCAGAGTCCATTCCTCCGCCTACTCCTGCGAGGCCCTCAGGATTCAGGATCGCCAAGACCTGTTCCTCCCATGTTGTAAATTCTGGGGGTTGGGGTGGGGGTCCGCCGCCAGTCTTCTGCACCGCGATGTTGTGTCTGGATACCATGGAACGCACCTTCCCCCGTAGGTCGTTCCACCGCTTCCTGATGTCGTCCCGATTTCGTGGATGCTGACCCACAGCGTTGACCCTGTCCACTATTCTTTGTCATAGCTCCATCTTCCTGGCAATGGTGGTGTGCTGCACCTGTGTCCCGAAGAGCTGGGGCTCTACCCGAACTATTTCCTCCACCATGACCCTGAGTTCAGCGTCTGTAAACCTGGGGTGTCTTTGGGGTGCCATGGGGTGGTGTGGATGAGGTGTGGGGTGGCGTTTGTGGTGATGAGTGTGGTGAGTGTGGTGGTGTGTGGTGTTTTGTGCGTGGATGTTGTGTGAGTGATGGTGTTATGTGCCTGTGAATGCTCTGTACTAGCTGGTGGTGTATCTCTCTGGCCTCAGTCAATAAATGGTGGTCGTAGGGGTTTGTGGGTGATGTGGGTGTGTGTTTTATATTGTGTTGGGTGTGTGGGAGTGGTGTTTGTATGTGTATCAGGTGTGTGTATTTCAAAATGTCCCATGTGGCAGTGTTTTGGAGCTGTGTGTGTATTTTGACCGCGGCGGTGTGTACCGCCAATGGAATACCGCGGTTGAAAGACCGCCGCGTGGATTCGTGGGTCGGAATGGAATGGGCGTATTTCTGTTGGCGTGACGGTGGAGGTTTGGTCATCGCCAGTTTTTCGCTGGCCGTTGGTGTGGCGGACTTTTGTGGATGTCGGGTTTTTGGCGGTTTGGCTGTTGCGGGTCAGAATGACCGTGGCGGTTTCCCGCGCCCGCAGCGGTGTTATGGCGGTCTTCTGACCGGCGGTAAGCGCTTTTTACCGCCGAGGTCAGAATGACCCCCTATATGCAAGTCTGATTATCAGAAAATCTGAAACTCATACCCCCCACAATCTTAATAACCAAGCTACGTCTGAGGTGGACAGCATTCAACAGACAGACTACCTAGCACCTGGCCTGTCTAATCATTACCCATTCCTAATTAAGTTGGGATAGCGAGTTTAGGGTAGGGAGTCTAGCTGGAAACTCAATGCCTGTGATATTCAAGACCAGTAAGTCACTATTGGGCTCTATGCTGAAACAGAGATACATTGTAAGGAAAACAAGGGCTTTGTGGCTTCTAAGGCAGATTTCTGGGAAGCATATAAAACAGTCGTTTGGGACAGAGCCCAAAATCTGGTTAGCCAGTAAAAAAGGAGAGCACAGACAGCCTTGGGAGACCTTGAGTGTCAACTTCTTGAACTAGAGAATGACTTGAGGTTGGAAGTAAACCCTTCTACGCGTAGACGCCTAGCAATCTTGAGGGCGGATTGTCAAAATTTAGCACAAGATTTGGAAAAAAGGAGATACTTGCTACACAGCATCGGATTTACGAATCTGGTGATAAGGCAGGAAAACCCTGGCATGGTTGGGCATGAAAGGAACAGAGGCAAGGTGGGTACAGAGGATTCTAGAGCCGGAAGGGGAGATATATGACTCTGATGAATGTTAGAAATGGGGTCTCTAGTTGGCAGTTGATTTACACCCTGTCCAAGACGAGACCCTCACCCTGGTCATGGTAAGTGAGATACACAGCTCAGATAGCCCCTGCTCACCCCCTTGGTAACTTGACACAAGCAGTCAGGCTTATCTCAGGTGCAATGTGTGAAGTATTCGCACAAACACATACATTAACAAAGTGAAAACACCCCAAAAAGATTCCACACCACATAAGAAAAATGGCCAATATTTACCTAAATCAAACAAGACCAAAACAACACAAAAATCCAACATACACAAGTAAAGAAATCAAATTTTAATGTAAAAAGATTCTTAATCCATAAGAATCAATGGATGCATTGTTTTAGCACAAAGTACCTGGTGTGCGTCAAAAATAAAGCTGCTGGGGCAAGCGTGGATCAGAAAAGCAAACAATGTATCGACTCCTTCCAGGTAAGTGAGGCTGTGCATCAATTCTTTCTCTGCCAGCTAAGCAATGTGTCCATTCTTTCCTCGCATGGAAGGGATGTGTCGCTTTCTGGAAAATCAGCCTCAGGTCTGTGCAGTGATGTTGAAGATTTATTGCCCAGGGACAATGCATGGACTTTTTTAGCCTTGGTGCAGACGCTGTGTTGATTTTTCTGCTGCTTGGCTCCGGTGTGTGGATTTTTACTCAGGTTCTGACAACCTTTCCTTTCAGGGGCCCAAGGACTGGATGTGGCACCATTTATCAAGTCAGGGGGACTCTGTAAGAGAGCCCAGGTGCTGGCAGATAAAGGAACTTATTACGATCCTGGTGGTCCAATGGCCGTCAGGGCTGTGGTGGCAGTCGGACCGCAGCGGGAAATTCGTAATGGGGCCGGCAGAGGGGCGGCCGCCGTTCCGGCAGCCTACCCGTCAGGACTTCAACAGACTGGCTTTTCCATTCACCAAAGTCGTAATGGCCCCCAAAGTCTTTAATTTCCCTGAGACTTCTTAACAGGAGGCAAGCTCAGTCCAAGCCCTTGGAGAAACTTCACAAGCAGGGTAAATAGTGAAGTCTAGTCTTTGTCCTCTCTAAGGCAGAAGCAGAAACTGCAGACCAACCCAGATAAGCACACACAGCAAAGGGGCAGTACTCCTCCTCACAGCTCTTCGGCTCTTTTCCTCTTGATCCAGAAGTGTTCTAAAAGTCTGGAGTTTTGGGTCCACAACTTATACTCATTTCTGCCTTTGAAGTAGGAAAACGCCAAAGGAAGGTCTCTGTAGTCCACCAGACCCTGCCTCTTCCTTGCAGTGTCCAGCCACACTCTAGGGGGTTAGAGACTGTATTGTGAGAGGACAGGGACAACCCTTTCAAGTGCAGGTGTCAGCTCCCCCATTCCACTCTAGCCCAGGAAGACTCATCAGGATATGCAGGACACACCTCAGATCCCTTTGTGTCACTGCCTAGAGTGACTTCACAAACAGTCCAACTGTCAGTCTGACCCAGACCTGAATTCAGCAGCCAAGCAAAGGCACAGAATGGTTAAGCAATTAAATGCCCACTTTCTAAAAGTGGCATTTTCAAACAGACAATCTAAAAAACAACTTTACCAAAAGATGAATTTTTAAATTGTGAGTTCAGAGACCCCAAATTCCAGATCTCTATATGCTCCCAATGGGAAAATACACTTAAAAGATATTTAAAGGCAAAGTTTCATTAATCTATTGGAGATATAGGTGTTAGAACAGTGAAAAACGAATTTGGTGGTATTTCACTATCAGGACATATAAAACACACCAGTACATGTCTTACCTTTTAAATACTCTGCACTCTGCCCATGGGGCTACCTGGACCCTAATTTAGGGGTGCCTTACATGTACTAAAAGGGAAGGTTTGGGTCTGGCAAGTGGGTGCACTTGCCAGGTCAACATGGCAGTTTAAAACTGCACCGAAAGACACTGCAATGGCAGGTCTGAGACATGTTTACAGGGCTATATGTAGGTGGCACAATCAGTGCTGCAGGCCCGTGAGTAGCATTTGATTTACCGGCCCTGGGCACACATGGTGCACTATACTAGGGACCTAATAGAAAACCAAATATGCCAATCATGGATAACCAATCATAATCACAATTTACACAGGGAGCATTTACACTTTAGCACTGGTCAGCAGTAGGAAAGTGCCCAGAGTACCAAAATCCAACAAAAACAAAATCCATCACACAATCAAAAATACAGGAAGCAGAGGCAAAACAGACAGGGGAACCCATGCGAAAGATGCCAGGTCTAACAATGAATAAATGACAGATGCCTTTGCCCGGAATTACAGGCCAGACCACTATATGGTGCACCACAGATTGCAGAATACCTGGTAAAAGTGGCCACTTCGGTATTGGATGCAGAAGGGAGAGACGCACATTACGTTGTCTGAGGTATTGTCTGAGATAGCAAAACTACAGACTGGCAAGTCCTCAGGGCCTAACGGGATCCCTGCGGAATTTTATAAGCATCGTGCTAGGTTGTTGAGGCGTCACCGATTAAATATATTTAAGGAGGTTGAAACGTAGGGATCGATTACACCTGAACTCCGCTGGGCGACTAGTGCAGTGATCAATACTGATGGTAAACCGAAGGAACATTGTGACTTCTACCGCCTAATATAACCTCTTAACATTGAAGGTAAGAGCCTGGCTAAGATTCTGGCCTCAAGGATTCTAAAGGACATTGCGCCCCTAATCCACAGAGAGAAGTCGGGCTTAATGCCTTGTAGGTCTATGCACTACAACCTGAAGCGGGCTCAGATTTGGCTGAATGATGTGAAACACACACACATCCTCCTCACGTTGAATGCTGAGAAGGCATTCGATGCAGTCCATAGACCCTTTCTCGAACAAACATTTGTGAAGTTTGGGTTTGGTCCTAAATAAAGGATGAATGGGATGCTGTCCCCTGACTTCCCCATAATTAGCGGAACTAGGCAGGGGTGCCCTCTATCTCCCCTTATTTGCCCTTAACATAGAATCACTGACATGTGCAATATGAGGTCATCCAGGGGTTCATGAATTCAGACAACTTGGGCGGGGAAGGATGTAGAAGAAAATATTTTGCTTTATGCGTATGATATCCTGCTCTACATTACAAACCTCATTACATCTCCCCTATGGATTTTCAAATATTCAAGGAGTATGGGGCCTACTCCGGCTACAAAGCAATTGGGGTAGGTCGTTGTGTATTCTACTGGAGGTGGGATAGACGTGTCTCTACTTCCCTGAAATTTGACACTAGCAAGTTTGACAGTAGCGGTAGATGGCTTTAAGTACATTCTAACACTGAACAGGGAGCTCTATCACCGTAGGAATCTGGGTAGGGTGGCCAACGCCATTCAGGAAAATGCAGAAAGGTGGCAGGAGCTGCTTCTCACTCTAATGGGATGAGCAGCTATTTTTAAAACTATCTCACACCCTAAACTGCTATATGTCCTACAGAATGCCTATTATTGGGTCCCTCAGGAAGTGTTCAATAGGCTGGAAACAGACTTGCGTTCTCTGCTGTGGAATGGTAGTCACCCCAGAATTGCCCAGAAGACTTTGCAGTGAAACCCATACAAAGGGGGAGTTTGTGCTCCTGGGCCTAGAAGTGTATTACTAGGCAGCCCATTTCATAAATATTAATGAGTGAATATTTGCCCCTCAGGACCACTCCACCTTCTGTCTTGAATGGGTGAAACGGGGGCGATGTTCATGTCTGCACTACCTCCATGGGGGAAAGGGATCACAACGACTACACCCGTTTACCAAAGTGGCACTAGCAGCATAGAGCAAGGCCTCAAAATGCTTGGGCTGGTTTTGTAAAATCATGAGAGAAACATCCGTAGGCTAAGTGACCTGGATTACAGACCTGGAGAAATTGAAAGGATTCCGGCCCTGGGCTCTTATTTGCATCTCTAAGGTAGGGGACTTGCTAGAAAATGGAGATCCTAAACCTTTTCCCTCCTTACAACAGAAATATGGAATGCATACTAACCAGTTCCTGAAATACACCCAGCTATGGCACGCATAGCAAGCAGAGGGACTCCTGGGGAGGGCATCCCAGAATATGCACCACTGGAAGGGCAGTTGCTTACAGAGGAAGTAGGCAAAGGTGTGGTTTCCCTCACACATCCCACTGAATAACAACTTGCTCAACAACGTAGGTATACTGCGAGAGAGGTGAGAGAGAGATGTGGGGGCTATGGAAAATACAGGCTGTGAGGATGCCCTTATGCACCCAAGAGAGGTAGCAGTAAAGTTAAGATTATGATTGATTCAATTTAAGATTCTATACAGAGGAGCATATTTACAAGCCTGTGGCAGGGGGCAGCGCAGTAAGTGAGTTTGCTGCACTGCCTTGTGCCACAGGAAAAGGGCAGAAATGCGCTGTATCTACAAGATACGGTGCATTTCTGTCCTTCCCCCCAAGCTGGCGCACAATGGGCTGCCTAGCGCCGACGCAGGCACCCAGGCACCATGGTGTAAGGATGCCTACGTTGCAGACAGGATTGTTTTTGTGCTGGAAAGGGTACCTTCCTGCATAAAAACAGTCCATGGAGGCTTTTTCTCTTTCTATGTGTGCTTCACAATACAGCATACATGGAAAGAGAAATAAAAAAGGAGAAATAAAGAACTTTCTCCTTCTTGTGCCTCTCCTGGGAGGTGTAAGGTTTTGACACATTCCCAGGTTTACAGATTCTTGTAAATCTGGAAATGCATCAAAACCCATGGGTGTTGCATGGGAAAACCTACTGCAACACCCATGGAACGCCTTGCTGATGCAGTGTAAGCCAAAGCAGCGACTTGCACCGTGTTGCCTTGCACCATATCTACAAGGCCATGAAAAGCCACGCAATATGGCTTTACGTGGTCTTGTAGCTATGGGACTGCACTATGCGCCACTGGTGATTCACAAAAAGTGATGCACCGTTGGTACACAGGGCTTGTAAATAAACCCCAGAGAATATTATGATAGGCAGCGGCTACACAGCATGAGTAGGGAAATCTCCCCAAACTGTTTGAGGTGCAAGAGCAAAGATGGGTCTTTCCTCTACACAGTCTGTGGATGGCCTTTAATCTATGAGTACTGGGCCGAAATATAAGGGACCTCAGTGATCTCCTGTAAGAACCAATCCCACAGAACCAAAGTCCACCTTTTGGGTATCCCCACTGGTGTCTGGAGGAAGGGTGGGGTGGAGGGGGTGTGAAGCTTTTTTTTCACTTTCTGTATTTGTTTTTGTGGGTGCTTATCAAGCACCCTGTGTGGTGTTTTTCTGGTTTAAATTGCAAAACAAAAATAATAAGTCAGAAAAATGGCAATTTTATTTAGTAAACCTCCTTTTCCTGCTTATAATGGAGAGTAAATACAAATACCACCTGAGGGTAGGCCTGCCTAGGATAGGGCACTCAAATGGAATAGGATCAACTCTGATGATAAGAAGATGCAACTTTCCTACCTTTAAAGTAAGAAAGCTTGAGCACTTGAAGTGCACCATGTATGGTTTGAATCCACAACTTAGACCCGCTCCATTCGAAGCACTGAATGGATGGAAGCATGCTGTTCACAAAATGAGTGCAACTAGATGAAGACTCAGGTCAGGCATACTGTTAGTAATTGGTTGGATGTCAGATGCAACTCGAGACAGCAAGTATGGCTTGAAAACATGATTGATCGTGTGGACTTCTACACTGCAATCACGATAGAGAACAAAAGGGAAATTTCAGACAAGAAATTGAGCAAGACTTAAGAAGCAGAGGGAAAGGGACACTAAGTCAAATGATGATGAAGAAGAGAGATTCTTAGATGATTTATTAAATCCAAGGCCACTTCCATAGTACCCCCTCCTGTGGGATCAACCACAGGGGACAGAAGGAACAAGAGCCAGTGCAAATCAGGGTCAAAGTGTATCCACTGCACTGAGTACACTCCCAGAAGGAACATCTCCCTCCAAATCAGGTGCACCTACAGATGCAACTGTCACTCCTACAGTTTCCACCATCGCTGAAATTGAATCACAACCTCCCCACAAGGAATCAGCACCCAAATAAATTACTCTGGTAAAATTATGGATAGAATTCAAAGAGATCCAGAAAGATTGAAGACTGAGTTGAGATACTTCACCATGAGGCATATGAGAAATTAGAGTAGCTGGATGAGGAGTATAAGAGTAATTTAAATGAGAAGACAAATTTGCAAGAAAACATTAGAATGGTCATGAGTGATGAGGAGATAAAAGTCAGAGTACCTTGTCACGCTGGACACTTCTCAATCTGATTTCCGTAGCAACTACAGCACAGACACCGCCCTCATCGCCGCGACCGACGACATCAGGACCATGGTCGACAAAGGTGAAACTGCGACCCTTATCCTCCTAGACCTTTCGGCTGCCTTCGACACCATCTGCCACCACACCCTTCGCACACGCCTCCACGATGCAGGGATCCGCCACAAAGACCGGGACTGGATCACATCCTGCCTGTCCGGCAGAACCCAAAGAGTCTGCCTCCCTCCTTTCCTTTCTGAAGCCACTGAGACCATCTGCGGCGTTCCCCAAGGATCCTCACTCAGCCTGCCCCTTTTCAACATCTACATGGCACCGCTCGACATCATCGTCTGATCACACAACCTCAACATCATCTCCTAAGCCGATGACACCCAGCTGATCCTCTCACTCACCAAGGACCCCATCACCGCCAAAATCAACCTCCACGATGGAGTAAAGGCCATCGCCAACTGGATGGAGAGCAGCCGCCTGAAACTGAACTCAGACAAGACGGAGATCCTCATTCTTGGCTCCAACTGAGATGACTCCTGGTGGCCGGCCACCCTAGGGACCGCACCGACTCCCACCAACCACGCACGCAACCTAGGATTCATCCTGGACTCATCGCTCACCATGACCCAGCAAGTCAACGGCATCTCATCTTCCTGCTTTAACACCCGCAAGATCTTCAGGTGGATCCCCAACAAAACCAGAAGGACAGTCACCCAGGCCCTCGTCAGCAGCAGACTGGACTACGGCAATGCTCTCTACGCGGGAACCACGGCCAAGCTCCAGAAAAAACTGCAACGTATACAGAACGCCTCCGCACACCTCATCCTTCACATCCAACACCACAACCACATCTCAGCCCACCTGAGAGATCTACACTGGCTCCCCGTCAACAAGACGATCACCTTCGAGCTCCTCACCCACGCTCACAAAGCACTCCACAACGCTGGCCCTGCTTACCTCAACAAGCGACTCACCTTCTACACTCCCAACCGTCAACTCTGCTCCGCCAACCTCGCCCTCTCCACCGTTCCTCACATCCATCGAACTACAGCCGGCGGTAGATCGTTCTCCCACCTCGCCGCCAAGACCTGGAACTCTCTCCCCGTCCACCTTCAACAGACCTTGGACCTGCTGACTTTCAGGAAACACCTCAAGAACTGGCTGTTCGAGCAATAGCCCCTCCCCTGCTCCCCCCCTCAGCGCCTTGAGATCCTAACGGGTGAGTAGCGTGCTCTACAAATGACTGATTGATTGATTGATTGATTATTAAAGAAGTAATTAAAAGTATAAAAGAATGGGGAGAATTAAAGAAGTACGGGGAAAAATGAGCAAGAGCAGAAGCAACCAAGATGAAAAAGAAAAAGACAGTAGGGAGTGCCAAAGGGGATGTGATTCTCAGTGAGTCTGAATTTGGACTGTCTGCTGAGTTTCCCCTGACAGAAGTGCACATAGGAGCATATGTGTATTTCCCTTGGAGCCTAACTGATATCATTTCATTCTTAAAGAACTTCCCCAAGCTGATGACGGAGCCAGGAAAACGGTACAAAGATGTAGAAAGGATTGTCAGTGTATCAAAAGTGCTTTGGGAAGATTTAAATAAGTTGTTTGAGGTTCTTGTCCCTAGGGATTTGTGGATGGAGTGCAAGAGAGTCGTAAAGTGGCCCACACATTAGCCGACTAAAATAGCCCATAATGATCCATCTTCCGATGATATGACCAATATTAGCGAGGTGATAGACCATTTCAAATGGAAGGTCCTGCAGAAAGAGGTGAAGAGGTACAAAATTATTAGGGCAACCCAAAAACCAAAGGAATCAGTGTATCTTGTTAATAACTCAAATGTGAATGTCAATATTAGCACCCTGAAAAAGAGCACTGCCAGCCAGAGTTCACAATGATGCTCAGTTGAATCCACTTAACGTGAAGGTGATGTCTTAGATTGGGGCAATGCAGTTAGTAGACCCAACCCACCTGACCCCTGTGCAGAGCATGCTAAATCAGAGGTCAAATTGTACAAAATTTCCATATGCCCCAATGGTGCAGCAAAACATGCAAAGCAAAGACTTTAATTTTCAGCAGGGCACCAGATCTCAGTAGAAACCAATATGGACTTTAAAATAAAATCACAAGTCAGTAGTGTAGGAAAGGTTACCCCCCCCATGATTTGCCTTGTGTTGATGCCAACTTTGATTGAGAGTGTGCTCGGTCCTGCTAACCACTCCCCAGCACCAGTGTTCTTTCCCTAAAACTTTACCTTTGCTTCCTCAATTGGCACAGCCCTGGCACATAGTTAAGTCCCTCATAAAAGGTACCCATGGTACCAAGGGCCTTGTGGCCAGGGAAGGTCTCCAAGGGCTGCACCCCTCATTCAGCACATGCACACTGCCTGGCAGCTTGTGTGTGCTGGTGGGGAGAAAAAGGAAAGTCGACATTTCAGGGTGCCATGCCCACAAACCTCTGCCTGTGGCAGAGGTAAGTCACCCCTCTAGCAGGCCTTACACCCCTAAGGCAGAGTGCACTATACCACAGGTGAGGGCATATCTGCATGAGCAATATGCCCGTACAGTGTCTAAGTCCATTCTTAAACATTGTAAGTGCAGTGTAGCCATATTAATTATGAACTGAACAACACCATAAAGGCTTCACTGAATACTGGGAAGTTTGATGCCAGTGTGGGATTTATTGAAAAATGCACACAGAGGGCATCTTAGAGATGTATGTTAGCCCAACTGCTAGTGTAGGACTGACCGGTCTGTGCAAGCCTGCCACTTTCAGACAAGTTTCTGACCACATGGGGTGAGTGCCTTTGTGAACTCTGTGGTCAGAAACAAAGCCTGCCCTGGGTATAGGTGCTTCACACCTCCCCCTGCAGGAACTGTAACACCTGGCGGTGAGCCTCAAAACCTCAAGCCTCGGGTTACAGTCCCACAGGGCACTCCAGCTAGTGGAGATGCTCGCCCCCAGACAAAGCCCCACTTTTGGTGGCAAGTCCGGTGGGAAAATTAGGGAACACGGGGAGGAGTGACCACCCCAGCAAGAATGACCCATAAAGTGTCCAGAGCTGAGGTGACCCCCTCCCTGGAGAATCCTCCATCTTGGTTTGGAGGACGGTGACCAATAGGATTAGGAATGTGCCCCCCTCCACAAAGGGAATGGACACAAGGAGGGTGTAGCCGCGCTCAGGAACAGGATTTGAGGGTCTCCCTGATCTCAGCTCTCCAGATTCCAGGCAACCCTACAGAAGACGCAGGACTGCTAAGCTGAAAACCCCAGCAGAGAAGAAGAAAGATGACAACTACTTTGGCCCCAGCCTTACCGGGCTGTCTCCTGCTTCAAAGAACCTGCTAAAAGACCAGTGATGCATCCAGCCAACTCCAGAGGACTGTCCTACACCCAAAAGGACAAAGAACTCCAGAGGACAGCGTCTCTGTCTGAAGAAACCTACAACTAACGATTCTCACCTCACTCCAGATGCGTGAGTCTTGACTCCTGTGCGCTTGACACCCACGGCCCAGGTCCAGGTGGTCCACCCAGCAAGAGAGGGTCCCCAGGCGATTGTGAGCAAGTGACCACCATGGGTTGATCTCTACACCCATCCACGATGACGCCTGCAAAGGGAATCCAGAGGAACTCCCTGACCGTGAGCTCCGGACGAAGATATCCGATGCCTAGGGACACACTGCACCCACAGCCCCCAGGCCTTGGAGAAACCAACCCCCAGTGCCTCATGGTTCAGCAGGCAGTACTCCTCCTTGTCCAACCTGTGGTGTGCCAGAGACACCCCCCTGGACCCTGCCTGCAGCCTCTGAGTGACCCCCAGGGGTCTCCCCACAGACCTGCATTGGAAACCCGATGTCCTGCTTGCACCCTGCACCCGGCCACCCCTGTGCTACTGAGGGTGTGTGTTTGGTGCCTACTTGTGGCCCCTCCAGTGTGCTCTTCTAATCCCTCTGGTCTGCCTCTGACTCGCGGGTACTTACCTGCTGGCTGACCCCCTGTCTCCTTAGGAGCCCACGTTAATTTTGCTCAACTTTGACTTCTGCATCCGGCCCGTGTTGTTGTTGGTGGTTGTATGGGGTTAAACTTGAACCCCCAACCGTGGACTTCCTAAAACCCTGAGAGTGAGACTGTAAGTGTTGTAATTACCTGTAAACAAATCTAACTTTTCTTCCCCCAGGAACTGTTTAAAAATTGCGGTGTCTATTTTTAAAATAGCTTTTTGACAATAATTCAATAACTGTATTACTAACCTATGTCAAACTAAATTTGGTTGATACCTGTGTGAAACACGAAATTTTTAAGGTACTTACCTGCAACTTGAATCTTGGGTTCTAAAAATAAATTAAGAAAATATATTTTTGCAATATAAAAGCCATTGGTCTGGAGTTAAGTCATTGAGTGTGGGCTATTCTATTTTCAGTGTGTGTACAACAAATGCTTTGCACTACCCCCTGATAAGCCTAACTACTCGACCACACTACCACAATTATGTAGGAAAGCACCATCTTGCCTGGCTTGTTACCCCCATTTTTACATGTATGTAAGTTTGTTTTTGCCTGTTTCACTGGGATCCTGCTAGCCAGGACCCAAGTGCTCATAGTGTGTGGCCTGAATGTGTGTACCTGTGTAGTGACTAACTGTGTCACTGAGGCTCTGCTGACCAGAATCTCAGTGCTTATGCTCTTTCTACCTTTAAAATTGTCACTATAGGCTAGTGACCATTTTTACCAATTCTAATTGGCACACTGGAACACCCTTATAATTCCCTAGTATATGGTACGTAGGTACCCAGGGTATTGGGGTTCCAGGAGATCCCTATGGGCTGCAGCATTTCTTTTGCCACCCATAGGGAGCTCAGAGAAATCTTACACAGGACTGCCACTGCAGCAGAGTGAAATAACGCACATGGTCTTTCACAGCCATTTTTCACTGTACTTAAGTAACATATAACTCACTAGCAAAGTCACTAGCAAACGGGGCCCCCACATAGTTCAGGGCCAATTCCCCGGACTTTGTGAGTGCGGGGACACCATTAAACGCGTGCACTACATATAGGTCAATACCTATATGTAGCTTCACAATGGTAACTCCGAATATGGCCATGTAACATGTCTAAGATCATGGAATTGTCCCCTCATGCCAAATCTGGTATTGGGGTGCCAATCTCGTGCATCCCCGGGGCTCCACTATGGACCCCGGATACTGCCAAACCAGCTCTCTGGGGTTTTCTCTGCAGCTACCTCTTCTGCCACCCCACAGACAGGGTTCTGCCCTCCTGGGGTCCTTGCAGCCCAGTCCCAGGAAGGCAGAACAAAGAATTTCCTCTGAGAGAGGGTGTTACACCCTCTCCCTTTGGAAATAGGAGTAGCCTCCCCAGCCTCCTGAAATGCTTTGAAGGGCACAGATGGTGCTCTCCTTGCCTAAGCCAGTGTACACTGGTTCAGGGAACCCCCAGTCCCTGCTCTGGCATAAAATTGGACAAAGGAAAGGGGAGTGACCATTCCCCTGTCCATCACCACCGCAGGGGTAGTGCCCGGAGCCCCTCAAGTGTGTCCCAGACCTCTGCCATCTTGGATCCAGAGGTGTGAGGGCACTCTGGAGGCCTCTGACTGACCAGTGCCAGCAGGTGACGTCAGAGACCTCTCGTGATGGGTGCTTACCTGACTAGGTGGCCAATCCTCATCTGAGGGCTATTTATGGTCTCTCCTGTGGGCTTCTCCTCAGATAACGACTTGCAAGAATTCACCAGAGTTCCTCTGCACCTCTCTCTTCGACTTCTGCCTAGGTTTGACCGCTGACTGCTCCAGGACTTCTGCAAAACTTTAACAAAGTAGCAAGAAGACTACCAGCAACACTGTAGTGCCTAATCTTGCTGGCTTTCTCAACTGTTTCCTGGTGGTGCATGCTTTGGGGGCTGCCTGCCTTCATCCCGCACTGGAAGCCATGAAGAAATCTCCCGTGGGTCGACGGAATCTTCCCCCTGCTTCAGCAGGCACCAAACCACAGCATCACCGGTACTCTGGGACCCCTCTCATCCTGAAGAGCCTGGCCCCTGGAACACAGGTGGTGGACCCAAGTGACCCAGACTGCCCAGTGGTCCAACTGTCCAAATTTGGAGGAAGTAGGTCCTTGCCTCCCCTCTCCAGACCGTAATCCTGTGCACCGCGTGAACTGCAGCTGCTAGGGCTCCTGTGCACATTTCCATGAAATCCTTCATGCACAACCAAATCCCAGGTCCCCAGCACTCTGTCCTGCATTGCTCGACTCCCTGAGTTGACCTCCGGCTTCGTGGGACCCTCTTTTGCATTGTTGAGATGACCGCCGTGTTCAGACTTCTTGAAACCTTGTTCAAGTGCTTCTGTGGGTGCTACCTTCTTGTGCATGGGCTCTCTACGTTGCTGAGGGCCCCTTCTGTCTCCTCTCCCAAATGGCGACATCCTGGTCCTTCCTGGGCGCAGGCAGCACCCTTTTTCTTCAACCACGACTCTTGCAGCTAGCAAGGCTTGTTTGCGGTCTTTTGTAAAAGAAACAACTCTGCATCCTCCAGCACTCCATGGGACATCCTCTGCATGAAGGAGAAGTTCCTAGCACCTTCGTTGTTGCAGAATCTTCTGGTAAGTGATATCTACTCTTTGGTTTGATTTAGAACTGGCCATTATTTTTAATTTTTATCTTTGGTTATTTCCTTTTGCCACTACTATATGGCTATGACTCTACAGTACAGTTTGATTGTACCTCTTATTCTCTGTAGATTTGGGCATATTTCATTCTGTTTTGACGGTTCTAAGATGGCGCATGTTTGACCATTTTCTTAGATGGCCCCTACGGGCCTGTTTCTATGTTCATCACATCACCTGTAGTGATTTGGTTTAAATAGGAGGCAGCTGGGGAAGTACGGGTTATTGCTCCTCGAGAGATCATCGTGCTGGTCATATGTCCTGGATCCTGTTGATACTGGTAGGTTAGCGTTGCTGAACCTTTGTGGATTGAATTATTTTATACCGTCTGGATTGTGCCATTTCTATCTGGCTCATGACTCCCCCCTGTTTCCTTGCAGTTAGCAAGTTGTTCCCTACAAGTTTGGTATCCTTGTGGGTTTCCCTTGTGGATTAAGTTTTTTAAACCATGTGAACTTGTAGGTAAGTCTGTAGTTAGCGATTGTACATATGAGCAGATTTTTTCTATCCTGTGGACTTTCCTGCCCTGTGCAAGCTAATGATTTCATTATGTTTGCTTTTAGAGTGAGAAAGCATAGCTTCATTTAGCTATGTCCATGTGTCAGTCCTTCATTTTGGACTACAAATTTGAAGTTGGAGAGTGTTTAATCCAGCCTGTAAGGGATATCTAAGTTCTTTCATTTCTAAGGTATTTTATCTTATTTTAATATAAACAAACTAGTCTTTGACTATTCTTGACTAGATTCTCTCGGTGGTAATCCAACACGTTTATGCTATAGGTGATTCTATTTCTGCACTTTATCTAGCATTTTGCTGGACACTAATGGTGCTTTCCTTGGATCTTTAGATTTATTTACCTTTATTAAGCATTGGTTTTATAGATTTTGATCTCGGGCACTTTATCGGTGTTGTTTCTTAATTAAGTCACTTGAGTTGGTCTGGTTGCAAATCTGACATGATTCGAGCCTTCCCCCTATGCAAAGAACTGTAATGAATAATTTTGATGTTTCTTTGATAGGCAGATTACAAGATGTACGTATGCCAATTATACTGAATCATAAAGTCCTGATGAAGGTGTATTTATATTTTTCTTCACTCACCGAAACGCGCGTCGGTTTGTAAATTGGCATGTCTTGAACATTGGCATGAAGTGTTTGAAATTGGCAAATTTGAAGCCCTGACCAGGATTGGCTACCATCAGGCCTGTAACACGAGAATTTGAATCAGGAAATTATAACCTAGAATTGCCTGTTATTATGTTGAATTTTATACAATCCAAACTACAACGCATAATTGTAGCATCAAAGCAGTAACTTTATTGTGCTGTTTAAATATCCTCTCATGTATGAGGCGGTTGTAAATTTGTATGTATACTATTTTGTGATTTTGTTGGTTTTGTGTTTTTTGTTTATTTTTGCGTATCTACTGGTATGTTATTTATGTTTTCATATATGTATGTTTCTTTTAGGTTAGGGGGTTGTACTATATTTTTTTGATTGATTCTATGTTGATTATATTATGCGCGAACTGAATGTTTAATTAGCTATAATAAATATCTAAATTGAAATATATTGTATGTTGTATATTTGAAATTAAGATTTCCATTCCTATGTTTGCTATGTTAATGGAGAGTAAACTACGTTATACTCATAGAATCTTCAGCTTCTTCCATCCGGAGGCAGCCATTTTGCACCTTCATCCGGGGTTAGTGGGCTCCTGCCCTCCTGGACACTTTCACAACTCTTGGACTTGGTCCCGTTCCTTTGCAGGTCCTCAGGTCTAGGAATCCGTCTTCAGTGCATTGCAGTCTGTTGTGGTGTTTGCAAAATCCTGTATCAGGAGTTTAGTGTGTTTCTGGGAAATAGTAGTACTTTACTCCTACTTTCCAGGGTCTTGGGGTAGGGTCCCCTTTACACCCTTAGTGTTCTCTCACACTCCCAGCAACCCTCTGCACACTACACTAGCTTAGGGGTCCATTCGTCATTCGCATTTCACTTTCATGGTATATGGTTTGTGCTGCCCCTAGGCCTATTGCATCCTATCGTATTCTACAGTTTTTGCACTATTTTTCTAACTGTTTCCTTACCTGATTTTGGTTTGTGTGTATATTTTGTGTATTTTACTTACCTCCTAAGGGAGTATATCCTCTGAGATATTTTTGGCACATTGTCACTTAAATAAAGTACCTTTATTTTGAGTAACCCTGAGTATTGTGTTTCTTATGATTTAATACCTACATGATATAAGTGGTATAGTAGGAGCTTAGCATGTCTCCTAGTTCAGCATAAACTGCTCTGCTATAGCTACCTCTATCAGCCTAATCTGCTAGAATACTACTAATCTACTAATAAGGGATAACTGGACCTGGCACAAGATGTAAGTACCATCAGGTACCCACTAAAAGCCAGGCTAGCCTCAATTAGAACATTAGTATTATCTATTTCAGCCTCTGTCAATCCTCTGGGAAAGCCCTGGACTCTGTGCACACTAAGGCCCTCATCATAACATTGGCTGTAAAAATTGCTTACCGCCATGCTGACGGCCGCCAACAGACCGTCGCAGTGGCGAAAATCCGTTCGGCATATTACGACACACACATCAAACCAACAGAATACAGCCACATACACAAATCCGGCAGCCCAAAGGTCAGTGGTAAACTGCCGGTACCAACACCTATACCGTTACGCCACCAGAACAACGCCCGCCACATCATGACCCATGAATCACCACGGCGGTCATTCAACTTTGGTAAACCATTGGGGGTACACATCGCCACGCTCAGAATGGACACCCAACTACTAAACTACACAACATTGGCCAATTCAAACAACACACACCTGACACCCATACACACACCACACCCACCCACTCACACCACAATAAAACACACACCCACATTACCCACAACCCTTTACGAATACAAATCATTGCCACCAGACAGTCATCAAGACCACTGTGACAAATACACACACACCCCCTTACTTCCCTCACGCATTTCACTACACACACACCCATTCACGCCACCCAACACCCACACACTTACACTCATCACACAACACCCATGGCCCACAAAGGCACCCTCGTTTCACATGTTTAGAGTTGCGGGTCATGGTGGAGTAAATAGTCACGGTAAAGCCACAGCTGTTTGGAGCACAGGTTCAGCAGATATTCATTGCAAGGAAGATGGAGCTATGGCGGAGAATCGTGTAGAGGGTGAACGCCCTGGGACAGCATCCAAGAACAAGAGATGACATCAGGAAGAGGTGGAACGACCTACAGGGGAAGGTGCGTTCTGTGGCAGCAAGGCACCAGCTCACCATACAGAGGACTGGCGGTGCAGCCCCACCACCTGCCCCCACAGCTCACAGCATGGGAGGAGCAAGCCTTGGCATTACTGCATCCTAAGGGACTCTCTGGAGTAGCCGCAGGACTGGACACTGGTAAGTCAACATTACCACTTATCACCCCCTTACCTGCATGCCATCTCACCCCCTCACCCTCACTCCCATCCCTCCACTCCATCCCACACACTGCACCTACACATATGACTACCTCCAATGCCCATACCTGAATGCCATACCAATGCATGGACAGCCCGCCCAGCCCTGCATGGACACCCATCAGCAAAGCATGCACAGCATAGGGGAACTAACAATCCCACAATACATCACCATACACAAACAAAGGTGGCAGGGCAAAAGCAACCATAGAGGGGAAGATAGGGATGTACAACTCGTCACAGGCATGAAGCATAATACATCTCTTACATCCCCACAGGTGCCCCAGCCGATCTCAGTGGAGAGGAGGTGCCACTACTATCCAGTCCCCCAACAGAAGATGCCCCCAGTGATAACAGTAACTCTGGACTCCAGGATCTGGATCAAAAACCTGTCCCATCAGGGACCACTGGACTGTCTGTCACCCCAGCCCACTCACAGTCCACCACAGAGCCTCCCCCATCAGTTACCAACACCACAGCACCCACCCAGTGTACCCACCCCTCTGTCCCCAGGATACGTCAATCAGCATTGTGGCCAGCTGTACAAGGTCCCCGTCCACACCTCATACCCAAGACAATCAGGGACCTGGGGTCAGTGGCAGTGGGCACACCGTTCATGGGACTGGGGCACAGGGCAACATGGACACTGGGAGGACCGCCATGTGCCAGGGGGAGGACTGGCCCAGGGAACCAACTCTGCAGGAGGCATCAACCAATGTCCTGGGTGCCTAAAAACAATCCCAGGACACGATGGGCCAGATCCTGAACAACATGCAGGAGAACAAGTGGCTGCAGGAGGAACACCATCAGGAGATAAGGGAGGACTTGCAGGCCCTCAACACCACCATGATCTCCATAGCAGGGGTTCTGGCAGACATGGCCAACATCATGAGGGAACGGACTGCACAGCAGCGGGCCACTTCCACTAGCCAGTCTATTGACCAGCCCTCCACTTCTGCTGCAGCTAGTGGACAGGATGCTGCGACACAGTACCCACAGGCCACCAGGACCACCACCCCTGCAGAAGGTGAACCACCCTGCAAACGTTCCCTGCGAACCAGACAGAAACCAGAGACACTTGCGAAGTCCAAGACCACCACCAGGAAATGAGACTCTCCTGATTGTTCCCCTTGTGTCCCACCCTGTCACCTTGTCCACTTTAAACTGCCATTGCTCCCCTTCCTATGGCACTTTGGACACTGGACCTGTGCAACAAACTGACTGGAACAATACCCTGGAGTTTCCGCCATCATCACCCCATTCCATTGCACTTTACCCTCAATTTTGTAGCACTACAATAAATACCCTTGAACAAAATTTGAGTAACACTGTTTTATGTGTCTTAAATGTGCATTTGTGGGAACGGACACATTGATTGCAAATGATCTGAACACTGTGATAGCTAACAAATAATGACCTGGAACTGTCTGTAGTGATCACATCAAGAGAATGTTGTCATATCACCAACATCTGGAAAATGAGAGAAGCCATAGGTGACAGTAAGTTGACATGCAAAGGAAGTAGATGCCATTATGCCAAAGGCACACAGATACATCAATAGTCAGAGTAATATTCAGTTCCACTGTCTCACCTGTTTGTCATTGGAAGTATTGTTGTATAAGTGATGTTCTGTTGTCCTCATCCTCACTGTCCTCAGGGTCCACTGCTGCCACTGGGTCATCTCCAGTCCCCTCCTCCTGCAAAAAAGGCACATGTCATCTGAGGGCCAGGTTGTGCAACATGCAGCATGCCACTACTATCTGGCAGACCTTTCTGGGTGAGTAGCACTTGGATCCACCTGTCAGATTAAGACACCTGAACCTTGCCTTCAGGAGGCCGAAGGTCCTTTCAATTATTCTTCTGGTTCGCCCATGTGCCTCATTTTAAGGGTCCTCAGCCCCTGTCCTGGCATCCCTAACAGGGGTCAGCAGCCAAAATAGGTTTGGGTAGCCATTGTCACCTACAAGTATTGAGTGACAACATTTAGCCTTACACAATCCTATGGGGAAAACACCTGAAGGCATACACTGACATACAGAGGGTGGGGGATCTGGCTCACCTATTAGCCACAGCCTGTGCCTCTGTAGTTGGGCCATCACATTTGGGATGCTGCTATTCCTCAGGACGAAGGCGTCATGCACCAACCCAGGATACTTGGCAGTGACGTGGGAGATGTATTGGTCCACCAGGCAAACCATTTGCACATTCAGTGAGTGGAAACTCTTACGATTCCTGAACACCTATTCATTCTGGGGATTGGGGATATGGCCCTTTGCATAGAATCCTGCCTTCACGGTGGCCAAATCCTCCACCTGGCGGAAAGCAATGTAGCTGCACATGTGTTTCACCAGGGCAGACAAGTCTGTTGCCAGCACAATAGAAAACATTGGCTGTGACATTCCAGGTGCAAGCCCACTGTCTCTTGGAAAGAACTGGAGCACTGATAGCACTTGTACAAGAGGGGGGATCCCATTGGGATGACGAATAGCTGATATCAGGTCAGGCTCCAATTGGGCACTCAGCTCTGTGATTGTGGCCCTGTCCAGTCTATAGGTAAGTATTATGTGCCTGTCTTCCAGTGTAGCCAAGTCCACAAGGGGTCTGTACACTGGGGTTCGTCTTCTCCTCCCATTCATCCGCAGCAGTAGGCATCTAAGGGACACAAGAGTGAGTAGGCTGTCACAATTTGAACAATGGAACCACAACCTCAGTGTACATGTTGCATTTATGTGATGGGACAGTGGGAATGACAGGTATGTGCAAATCTAGACAGTGACGCATTACAGGTTAATCTGATGGTTGTCCATCACAATAACATGGCGTAACGCCGCCGACGTTGGGCGTCGTGACGGAAGGCGGTGTTGCACCGCCGTGCATATTTCTCATTGGATAATATAGGGGCTCTATGGAGTACAGTGGCCAATGAGGATCTGCGCCGGCGGTGACGGTGTACACCACTGCGGATGTGACCACCATTTTCTATCTGATTCCTCACTTGTTTCCTGACCTTCAACAGGAGAACACCTACACTGCGTGTGCTGCTGTGACATGTGTCTGGAACCTACCATGGCCTGTGTGACCAGGGAAAGGGCCCCTGCCTTCATTTCGGAGGAGTTGGAGCGATTGGTGGATGGGGTCCTACCCCAGTATGGACTGCTGTATGGGCCTCCAGACGAACAGGTGAGTAAACCTTGGTCACGATGCATGTGGGAAGGATGCATGGAGATGTGTATGCAAGCATTGCATCATGGGGGGGTGATGTCATGTGGTGGTGTACATGGTGTGCACTGGCCGATGTGTGTGCCAATGGTGAAGGAAACGGGATTGATGGTCCATATCTGTGACAGGCTGGATTGTATGTGTAATGGTGTCCTCCCGTCTGTAACGCCCCTGCAGGTCAGCGCCCATTAAAAGGAGGGATTATGGTGTGCCATTGCCAAGGACGTGCGGACCCTGGGGGTCTATGACAGGTGAAGCATCCACTGTCAGAAATGGTGGGAGGACCTGAGACTCTGGGCACGGAAGACCTCGGAGGCCCAGCTGGTGATGGCCTCCCAACGAGGAAGGGGTGCCTGTCAGAACCTGACCCTCCTGATGACCCGTATACTCGTGGTGGCCTACCCAGAGCTGGATGGGCACTTGAGGGCATCACAGCAGCCACAAGGAGGTGAGTACAGTGGGCATTACTACAATAATTGTTAGGTGGAATGGGATCCGGGTGGTGGGTGTCAGTGAGTGGGTGCCCCTTAATGCCAGGCCAGACATTGCAGCGTGATCCAGCTCAAGTGTAATGGTTGAAAGGGAAATCAAGGTAACCTAGCTAGGTTTCATTCCATGTCAGACAGGGATTAGTGGGTCCCAGGAGGCGTGCATTTGACGGTGTATGGCCCTCATCTTGCTGTGAAATCTAGCCAAATCAATGGCAGTGCAATGCATAGTGCTCAATCCTGATCCCTGTGTGTGATGGTGCTGTGTATGCCAACAGTGGTGTTGGTACAGTAATTGACCCAGTGTTCTCTTTCTCTCTCCCCCATTATCTTCTGTCATCCTGTCTATGTGTGCATTAGCATCATCTGGCGGAGGAGCAGGGGCACCGGGGACAGAGGAAGCTGCATCCCACAGGACCCAGGAGGCAGAGTCCACCAACGCCGAGGGAACCAGTGATACAGAGGGCGAGGGGAGCACCACGGCGGAGATAGGAGGTGACAACACAGACTCAAATACCTCCTCCGATGGAAAATCCCTGGTGGTGGCAGACACCTCTGTGACCACCCAAGCAGCAGGTACTGCCGCCACCCCGTACCAGCACCGCCCTCCCAGTAGCCCCTCAGTGAGTTGCCTGTGTCCACTAACCCAGGAGGATGGGCATCTCCTTCACCCCAGGCACCTCAGGCCCTGCCCCAGTGAGCCCTGATGCCCTGCGTGAGGAGGTTATTGACCTCCTGAGATCCATCTCTGTATGGCAGTCAACCATTGTGAATGACATCCAGGAGCTGGCATCCCAGATGCAGCAATTCAATGCATTCGTGGAGGGCATACACAGTGGATTGGCGACCCAACAGAGATCGATTCAGGCTCTGGCCTCCTCTCTGATGGCAGCCATTATTCCTGTCCCTACCGTCCCTCCTCCAACTACCGCTTCCTAGTCCCAGTCTCCTCAACCCCAACCCATCCCATGCACACATACAGACGAGCATGCACACAAGACAACACACAAGAGAAGCACAGTCAAACACAGGCACCACACTTCAACACACAAGCACTCACGCAAACACCAGACAGTTGCAGACACAACCATATTCACTGCCTTCGCTGTCTCCCCCTCCTCCTCCTCCACCTCCCTCACAGTCACATCCACACTCACACCTGCATGCACTGCTTCAACATCAACCACCAGCATCACCACACCACTAGCAGACACCTCCACAACATCCATCCACATATCCCCTGTGTCCTCTCCAATCCTGTCTGTCCCCCCTCCTCCTAAAGGTGATATACGCAAGCACTCAGACACCCAAAAGCTATCCACCTCACATCAGCACACTCCCCATGCACCTATACCCAAGTCCAGTATGTGTACTCCTCAAACAACCACTCCCTCAACCTCCACTCCCATCCCTCCTCCCTCTTCCTGCCCCAGTGTCCCTAAAAAGCTTTTCCTTGCCCTACTTGACCTCTTCCCTTCCCTTCCCGTCCCCCCGTCCTGAGCATAAGAGCAGGGTCCCAACGACCCAGCCCAGCACCTCAGCCAAACAGTCCACGCAGACAGTGTAGCTAGCTCTTAGTCATGGAGGCAAGAGAGTGATGGTTCCCACTTCAACAGCCAGGAAGGGTAAGGATGCCACAGCCACTGCCATGAAGGGGAAGAAGCCCTTGACTCCTGCCATGAAGGGGAAGAAGCCATCAACTCCTGCCATGTAGGGGAAGGAGGCCGCACCTCCAGCCATGAAGGGGAAGGAGGGGGCACCTCCTACCATGAAGGGGAAGAAGCCCTCGACTCCTGCCATGAAGGGGAAGAAGCCCTCGACTACAGCAGAGGCTGGCAGGATGACACCACCGCCAGTGGTCACGGAGCCCTCACCTCCAGCGGAGGCAGTGGAGCCCACTCCTCCTGCAGAGGTTGCACCTTCACCTGCTGAGACAGTGCAGCCCTCACCTCCAGCAGAGGCTGCCCAGGAGGCACCTTCACCTGCTGACACAGTGCAGTCCTCACCTCCAGCAGAGGCTGGCAGGATGACACCACCGCCAGTGGTCACAGAGCCCTCACCTCCAGCAGAGGATGCCCAGGAGGCACCTTCACCTGCTGACATAGTGCAGCCCTCACCTCCAGATGAGACAGCGCAGCCCTTACCTCCAGCAGAGGGTATGTAGGCTACCCTCGTGGGACTGCTGTACAAGGTGCCCGCTCCAGAACCACTGGGCAAGTCACCCACCTGAGAGACTGTGGCCTTGTACTCCCCAGCACAGAGAAATGGGCATGGAACCCCCTCCAGAACCAGTGGGCAAGTCACCCACCTGAGAGACTGTGGGACTGTGGCCTTGCACTCCCCAGCACAGAGAATTGGGCATGGAGCCCCTTCCAGAACCAGTGGGCAAGTCACCTACCTGAGAGACTGTGGCCTTGCACTCCCCAGCACAGAGAAATGGGCATTGAGCCCCCTCCAGAACAAGTGGGCAAGTCGCCCACCCGAGAGACTGTGAGACTGTGGCCTTGCACTCCCCAGCACAGAAAAATGGGCATGGAGCCGCCTCCAGAACCAGTGGGCAAGTCACCCAACTGAGAGACTGTGACCTTGCACTCCCCAACACAGAGAAACAGGCATTGAGCCCCCTCCAGAACAAGTGGGCAAGTCGCCCACCTGAGAGACTGTGTCCTTGCACTCCACAGCACAGAGAAATGGGCATGGAGGGCCCTCCAGAACCAGTGGGCAAGTCTCCCACCTGAGAGACTGTGGCCTTGCAGTCCACAGCACTTAAAAATGGGCATGGACCCTTCTCCAGAACCAGTGGGAAAGTCCTGATTTCAGCTGAGGTGCCCCCCCACCCCCATACCCCTGAGGTGCTTGGCCACTTACAAAATTATGCCCTTGCAAAGTTCTGTGCAGTTGATGTCAGGAGACAAGTTGGGCCTTGGACTGTGCCCTGTGGCCATGAGGACCCTTTGTACTTTGGACTGGGCATTGGCCCTTTGTGGACAATTGTACATATCAGGTTCATGTGGTGGCTTTTCCCTTGCTAATACATTTTTAGTACTTCTGAAATCTGATCCATGTTTTATTGTGCCATGTGTCGTGTGCGATTAGTTTTCGTCTGCACCTGGTTGTGTGTATGCCCTGGCGGATGGTGTGGTACATTGGCTGTCTATGGGAGTTCTCACCACCATGGTCATAATTTGGCTGTAATTACCGCTGGCCTGTTGGTAGTATTTCCGCCACTTTATCACTTACCGCCAATGTCATAATGAGGGACTATATCTCACTTTGATATAGTATATACTGAGCCAGCTTCCTACAAGTAGTATGCTTGTACCCCATTTTGACAAATGAAGACATACATCCTGATTTACAATGCACAATGAAGTAGGACATTTGGGATTTTGTGGGAAAATACATTGGCTTGATAAAAGGAGAAGAGTCCATCAAAATGAAGAAAAAGTCAGGCGAGGCCCTGAACATCCCAGTACAAACTCACTCCAGAGGTAGTCACAGAAATAACTCCTGTCATTGAGCAGATTATAGACCAAGTTATTTTAAAAGAAGTACTGGACAGTCCTTGTAACTCACCTATCATGGGTCTTCAAAAAGCAAATAAAAGTTTAGAAAAGTGTTGTCCAGTGGTACCAAATCCTTCCATAATTATTTTTCCAGATTCCTGTTGAATGGTTCACAGTCATTTACTTGTACCACGCTTTCTTTTTCATTCCTTCACATGAGAGTAATCAGTTTCTATTTACATTCAATGTTTGTTATGATTGTTACAGGCTTCCACAGTGGTGTACAGAAAAGTCCTCAATCAAATATTGAGGAAAAATCTGGATACCTTACAGTTGCCCTGTAATTCAGTGCTAGTGCAACATTTGGTGGTATCTAAAATGAAAAAAGCTACAAATCAGACACAATCGCCACATTAATAACCTTGCAGTGAATGGACACAAGGTATCTCCAAGTATATTCAGGTACTCTCAGAAAGATGCCATATACTTGGGACACCACATTAAGATTGGGGTCAGAAAGGTGTCCTAAGAAAGTTAATTCAGAGAATAAAACCACCCACTACACAAAGATAAGTCAGAATGGTTTTGGAAATGATTGGCTGCTGTCATCCATTGATTCAAACGTTTTCTCTAGTGGCAAAGCCTCTAAAGAGGCTCACACACATTGACTTGAGTGATCCAGTACTCTGGGATGATGTATGCATGAATGCCTTCCTATAGCTCAGAAGCTATCTCTGTGGCATGGCATCCTTAGAAATGCATCTTTTGTCACCAGGATGATGGGTGCACATTATCTGTGTTGGCTCAGATTCACATAAAAGTGAAATGGCCAGTGACTTACTTTTCAGTCACACTGATCATGTGGCACTTACCTGTTGCCTCAATTCAATTACTGCTTTTTGCAGCCATCCAGTGTTGCATAGCCGGCATTCAGCCTCTCTTTTAGATTTTATTCTTTAAGTTGACATCTGTTCCTTGTTTTGTTTTTTTCCACACTTTTATAGTTAATGTGTGGATGGGCTGTATGTGCATTTCTGATAGACACTGATGCCTTGTAGTCTGTACAGTTAGTTCCAGGGTCGTACATTTAGAATGCAATGCTATTGTTTTCCTTTCTTCTAGCATTCGTTAAGGGACACTTCATTTTACCCAAACAAAACCAAATGAGGTGCTCTGCGCCTCTGCCACATTGTGATAAGAACAAGACTTTGTTATATAAACATCTTCTCTGCTAAGGCTAATTGAGAGGAGCACTTTCATGCTGAGATTATCACTGAACCTCTTCAAACTGTGCCTGAGATGCAGCCCAGCTGACTCTGACCACCACCCTGCGAAGGAGGATAACATGTACTGGCTTCCTGACACCTAACACCAAGGTATAGGGGTTAAACAACCCCAACTGATCTGGCAGAAGGGTACTCGTCCTATTCTCTCTTTAATATAATGTTAGATACGGATTGGAGTGCCCAAAATAGTAGCAACAATTAATATGGTTGAATTGTTCATGTTGTTTACCATTCTAATAGTGCTGATTACAGTAGTAGGTTTCATCTTTCCAATAATCACAGCTCACTCTTTCTTTGCAAGAAAGGGGTCATTTCAATAAATGTTTGAAAATGTGTTACTGAATCTTTCTTGTGTTTACCTTTGGTATGCATGAGTGACCAAATGAAAGGGTTAGATCTGTTTCCACTGATTCCTTGGGAGTCAGAGTATTACATTCAAAGTTGCCAACATCTCTTATCATAGTCAGTTTAGGGGTTTTATATATGGTACTGTGAGGTAGCCAAAACCCATCAACACTTGATGATGTATGTCGACTAGGTCCCTGTATTGTGAAGCTCGGTTTGGTCTACTACTCAGTGCTGCTATATTTGTAGGAACCATATAACATGGTGGCACCAAATTTTTAGGTGAGGTACTTATTTAACGGATCTCCTTAGTTAGTTTTCTTGCATGGGCCCAAGGGTCCTTTTTCACCTTTACACGGAGATGTCTGTGGTGAAAGGGATTCATCCTCCTCACCTTAATAGGAAGTACCTATTTATTTCTGCAGGTTGTTCAAGCTTGAACCTTAAAAGGATTACCCCACTATATTGTGACCTTTTTTTGAATAGTGAAAACATGAGGGGTGAGGGAATCATTAAGGGTTTTACCGTTCTTGTGATGGTTTCTCATTCTTTTGAAATTCTACTGACTGTTACTCAGACTCAGCATATGACAAACAGCCATCTAACCAGGTAAGAGCAAAAAAACTTGGTGGCCGAAAACATTACCATTCACAGATGCAACATTTTGAAACTACTTCAACCTAAGTGCTGTCTAATGGTCAGAGACAACTTAAACACAGTTATGTTTCTATTCAAATTCCACAGCTCTGTACCTTGTTTTTAGTTACTACCAATACTGTCTTCCTTAAATGTCGCTCTTGCTTTGTTCTCTAAAAGGTTTCAAGAATGTCTTGTGCTTACTTTCAAACGTTAAATAACAGTGTCCTAAATGCCAAAACGTGTACTCCTCTGATTATGTTTTTTTTTTCTTATTTCTTTATTTCTTATAGATTGCAGGAACTTGTGGTGGATGAGCGCTGATCCAAATGATGAAAGGCCAAAGCAGAGGAAGACCTGGTTTCACTGGATACTCGTGGTAAATGTCGGAGCTCTTGCTAGCAGCAGTCACAGGAATGAAGACTGATACCAAGCAAGGGGAGCCCACAGGGCGTGGTCTTTAGAGGAATAGACCCAATACAGCTGCCAATAGTTCAAAATCTTGGGTGACCTTTTAAGGGAAAGCTCTGTATTTTTAAGTCATTGGGCTTTCATTACACTTGTCTTGCAACAGATGTAGTTCACTCTACATTACATAGTTTTATATATTTAAGTTCAATTATGCCTGGGATTCTGAACTTCCAGATCTATTAGCAATACACTTACATCACTCAGTAGTTTGACATAGCACTCTTTCCTTATGCAAATTTTCTCCAGGTCAGAACTCTCTTGTCCAATCTGAGCTAATCTTATGGGAACTAATGCTATGTATGCAAGAAAATTGGAAGATTGTAACAGTTCGCGAGGGCCTGAGGTACATTTTGGTTGTTTGCCTTATCTCCCACTGGGTTGAGGCATACCGACTAGGAGTGCTAGTCTCACTTTAGCTAAATTACTGCTGAGGGAGTAGAACCCTCGTTTTGGTATGCCTGTTTCTTTTGAATCAGATCTTGGTAGACATTTTAAAAATAATGTAATGAAGTTGCTTTGTCTGGCTTTTGGAATAGACCAACAATTTCACTGCAGTTATAGAACCAAGGCATTATGAGTGGTGGAGCAGGTCATCAGTATGTTGAAATCCAAAATCGCTCTGTAATGCACTTCCACCTCACTCAAATGGTCTCATGCTCTTCCACTTATCTTGATGAGTCTTAGGTCTATGTCAAACAAAATAACAGGACTCTCCCCCCATGAGGTATTGATGGGGAGTGCTATGAGAATCCCTTCTGTACCTGCAGCTATTCTTGTGAGCATCACAGATGATGTTGTTCTTGAGTATTACAGAGGAATGGCTGATCTGGTTCTATATTTTGTCAGGTTGATGGGAAATACACTACAAATATATGGAACAGTGCTGACAAATGTGATTGCAAACTATTCTTTTTAAGACATGGTTAGATGTGATTTCTGCCCCTTTGCATTTCACATCAAATGTATGAACCTTATTGTATTTTACATAATACAATTAACCTTACCCAGAGGATGTTGGGTTCACTTTCCCTGATCCTTAGAAGGCAACAATCTGTCAGTCTTGATCTCTGATCTCTGATTTCTGAATTATTTATTGACTTGCATTATACTCTGTTCTGCAATGTCATATATTTCAAATTGAAGAACAGGAAAAAAAGAAGTACATCACTTTAATGGTGTAGCTTCCAGGGTGACCCAGAAAATGTCTGTGGGCACCTATCACATTATTATTGAATACATGCTTTCGAGTTTGATGGAAGGTATCCCTTTAGAGTACTTAGGCCCTCCTTATCTGTAATATCGATATTCTGATGGGCCTGGTAACAGCCATGGGAATTGGAATAATAAGATTTGTGGGAACAGTTGAAATCGCTATGTGGAAGCACAAAGGGACTACCCATTTCCCCAGTAATTTCTTATTTCTCTGGGTCCAGTTTGTAATGGAATTCATTTTCGCTACTTCCGGGTTTACGGGTTCCTTTGGTGTCGGTAACGGAGGGGAACAATCTGACTCGTTTACCTGACCAATCACAATGGTATTTTAGTGGTCCGTAAATATCTGAAATGGTGTCGCTCTGTTCATATGTGGATGCATATGTGTGCGTGGTTATCTGCATGTGGGCGCTATACAAAAGTCAAACATATCGCCTTCAACATGTGTCACCAACTACGCGATGTGATAACTATTTTCAAATAGGTGTAAGAAAACATTCCTCATGAAACCGGAATTGGATTTGCTACCTAGAAACGTCGATTGGAGGCACTAATTACTCAATTGGACTGCAGTGAGAAAATATTGTTGCTGCACATTCATCAATTTAAAAAACTTCCTAACACACAGCACTAGTTTAGAGGCAACCCGGCATTTAGTGTAAAGAAATAAGAGAAGGCAGCTGCTAACAATGCAATTTTACATTTTAATACTTTCAGTCGGTGCTTTCTTAGACACTGTAAGCCGCTTGTAGGCTGGTTACCTCGCCAATGTGCCAGTAACAAGCGTGCGCTATAGAACAGGGAAGCGCCTTTTAGGACTGCTGTTACAGAAATTGAAATGGGTTGAAATGAGGAAAGAGAAGTGAAAGAACCGAGTCATTCTACAGTGGATCAGGTACAATGAAAGTGGGGGAAGGGGAGTCCTATGAGGAGCGACAGAAAAGGTTGCGGAAAAGAGGAAGGACAATTTGCCGCCTGACATACAATTTGAGTGTGAAATATAGTCACAGAGAATGCATTAATTTTTCGCAGCTGCAAAGATTGGCTGTTACACGGCGGCCATTGTCTGGAAGGAAGCGTAATACAAAGCGGGAAAGAGATATGTCGCGCGCGTGGTACAATGAAGCCCACAATGCAATGGGTGAACAATGCCCGCTTGCAACAATATATTAATGCATTGAAACGACCCAGTGAGCAACATTTTTGGACTCCATAAGCTATTTATGAGACCACATTAGAGGCATTGTGTTCGGATCTGGTGAGTGCATTGTTAGACAGAGGAGACACAGAGTAAAAGCATCTGAGCAGAACCACAACGACTCACATCCCTCAGAGCCTCACCTGACAGGCACAACCAACGCACTTAAAATTGACGAGTCACGCTTAATGTCATCAACCAAAATGTTTTGTGACTGCGATTAAGTGAATCACCTTACAAATAACGTTTGACTGCACCTTATCCATTGCAAAGTTAATAACTAATTGTAATTTATATTGTGAGAAATGAGGTGATGATACGATGTTTTGTCAAAACAACTCTGAAAAAATACTGTACATGCTGGCACTTGCACGATCAGATGCTCCCATACTTTGGCAAATCAGTCGCTTTACTGAAAATAGTTAATAGTCAATAATATACACTTGAAAACGTCCCTTGAAGGCGTGAAAGTGAATGACAGAACTATCAATGTAAAAATATCGTGTCACCTAAATATCGTGTCAAAAATATCATTCTCATGAATTCTGTTTTTTTGTATACAATATCGAATTTAATAATATGGTTATATTTAGTGTCATTTATTTGAATATAGTTGTCTTAGTTTGAATATTGTTTGTAGGTGTTACTGTTGTTAGTAATTGTTATTATTTAAAAAAACATATAGTTGGGAGTTTAAAATGTGTATTTTTTTAATTTAATTAGTGATTTGTGATGTAGTAGTGGCTTGCTGGGTTTGTAGGGGAGTAGGGTGGGAATTTAATTAAATTATAATTGATTTACTTTTATCAGTCTTTTTTTAATTCTAAATTAAATATGTTATTAATAAATAATTGTGTAAATTGTTTAATTGTTACTTTATGTAAATAAGATTAATTTGTTAATTATTATGCATATCTAAACTATCCTTTTTAGATCGAGACTGCTTGCAAGACTATTGTACACAACCAGGGGCTTGCAGGCAGCCCATTGCTTACCATGCATTGGCTTCACTGTCAGGCTTCTTTGTTGCCTCCTAATTGACCAGTTCATTCCCCGAGTCCCTTCCTTATCTTTCAGTAGCACCTTGACTTAGTATGGCTTGATTCCGCTTGATTAGTGTCTATCCACTATTCACCTGGTGATTATGGTACTATTACTTCTTCCCCTCCTGTTGCTTCTTCCCTCTCCAATCCGCCCCTTCTCAGTGTTGCTGCCCCTCTCCACCCCTCCCGACACTGCCGCTTGCCCATACTCTCACCCTTTTTCTTTTCCCCTCCCCCTCCTCGCTTTCCTTTTCAGTTAGCGTTCCTGTTCAAATGCTTGCCTTAACAATGCTGCACCTACATTTAAGCTAGTATCTTTGTATGTTTTTATGTAGCACTTCTGCTTTAAATTACTAGATGTAATGCCCCTTCGCTGTATTTGGCAATTTGCAAGATTTTGAGAACTGTGAATAATGGAGGGTTACCAATGAACTAGCCACAGGATGGGAAGCAGGGCACTGTACAATAAACCCAAGGGACTTTAGGCTTATGTTTTCTGTGGCAACACTGGCAAAGAAGCATGACGTACAATAAAACAACTACAAAGTAAAATGTGACACACCTTTAAAGATCTGTCCTTTGCTGTGGGCGCATGAGACTGTATGAAAAGAAGCATAACCGTGTGTGCCTCATCATATTTAGCTGTGCATAAATAGAACTGATTTCAAAGTGGAGCTCTGGAGAGTGGGGGCAGGTGGATTATGGCAATGGTAGGGCCTACAAGCACTATCCAGTACTCTACCTCAAGCCTTGTCACCCCCCCAGGCCAGCCTTTCAGATCGCACAGAAGCAGATATGCATACACAAGTAGTTGCATGCACACACACAGCCACACTTACATACACAAGCCCTCCAAGCACACTGACTTTGAAACACAAAAGCGTACTTGCAGCAGGCCCACAGTTTCCAAATCCCTTGTCTGTCTCCAACAGCCAGAGGCAAACCCACAAGCTTTCATCCAGTCAGAAGCTGAAGTAGTGTTGAAGGTACCCAGAAATACCTTTTTTTCCCATCCCTGCGTCTGATGTGGGAATAGGGGAGTTTCATTGAAAAGCCCTAATGCTCCAATATCTTACAAGCTGCACACTACAATACACTAGTGTAACTTGTCAGATTTGTAATGTGTATGTCTGAGGCCAGGCTGTAACAACTCCTGCCTCACACAAGCGCACTACAACTAACGGACCCCTTTTTTGCTGGCAAGGTAAGATTACAGCTTTTACATGCAAACAAGGGATCCTTGAAATTATTTGTTTCATATAAAAGCTTTAATATGCAGTAGTGGCGGGAAACAGCCATTACTACGCGTCTGTTTCCCGACTAGCCTTTACCACGCATGCGTCATTACAACCAATAGGCTTTACCAAGTAGTGGCAGAGTGAGGCAATAGGTCAATGCCCAAGTGCCCCCTAATGGGCAGTCGATAATGGCTCTGGAGGCCATGCTAAAGTGAGCGATCGGGGTAGAGATGGAAATCTGGGCAAGTTTGATGTACGCAAGCTTCTATTAAAAAGGAACTCCCCAGACATTTCCCTAAAGCGTTAATCAAACCAGTTCTCGACATTACAATACCCCCGTTAGGATTTTAAATATCCTGAGGAGTAGGGTGCTACCTGTCTGACAATGTGCTTTGGCAACCCGCAATGGCCTTTGGAGCGCTTTATGAGAGCAAATGCAATACAAAATCTTTATTTACAGCACTTTATCCAAAACAATCACACATTTTAAAGTATACTTTAATAAACTAATTATAGAGGTAAAAGTGAAAGAGTAAGCCAACATTCGCTGTGGCAAATGGTATTTAGGAAATAGCTCCCGCATAGCTGCAGTTCATTTCTTTGTGATAATGCCACCGCTTCTTGCAAAGTGGTATTTAACATGATACAAAGCTTAACTCTAGCACATGTTGAAATATTCGCAATTTCATATAACTACGATATTGAAAGTTAGCATCAAATCCTCACTACTATTACTACTCTCCCAGTATGCTTCCCTCTCAAGAAAAGCTATCTTTGGGCTCTGGAACATCCCAGCACAGCCTAGAACAACATGGCGTGTTCTTCCACATAATTACAGGGCGGTGTGCTTTCTAGTGTAAAGGGATGAACATTTCACAATAAACCAATAATACACACCCTGCCCAAATCTCATCCGTTCTTGTAGTAAGCAAAGTGCTACTGCTTAACAAAGCACTACCTTTACATTGTGGACCAGGGGTACAATAGCTTTGATATTACCGTAGATAGGCTCCTCTTTTGTAATATGTTTTCGCATATGCTGCCTGTCACCTGACCCTATTAGGAAATATTTCTTCTTGTTGCAGCACCCCTCCTCCAATATTTGCAAGCACTGGCAAAACCAATAGGTCTCGCCTAAGTAAGATCTATTGGCTTTCTCAATGTTTTGTTTTTAGCAGGTTGTACAGCAGTGCGGTTACTATGCAGCATGGTTCAAAGTAAAATAAAAAGAGCAATGGGGCAGTCAACACTGGCCGTGTCATATTGCGTTTTTTAACATTCAGCCGTGCTGCACAGCACCTCCACAGCTGTACAACATGGTTGAAAACTCATTGATAAGGCCATATGCTGTTTGGCTTTATTCATATGTTTTTTAGACATATTGAACAGCACCGTGTCTGCTGTGCAGCATGGATGAAAGCAAGAAAAAAAGTGCTATGACGAGGCAGGTGTTGAACATGTGCTGCTGTACAATATGGTTAAAAACATTCACAAATCCAATTGATCTTGCATAGGCTAGACCTACTGTCTTTGCCAATGCTTGTTGTTGATTATTTTTGATTTAGTAGCAGTTGTTGGGTTTGCAGGGAAATAGGGTAGGAAGTTATTTAAATTACATTTAATTTTATAATAATATTGTTAGCCCTGACAGCCTTGGTGTGGTCTTTCCCCCAAACCTTTCACCTTCTCCCCTCCTGTTTTCTGAAATTCCTTTTTGTTGGCTGTAGAACTCTTGCATTTCACAACAGCTAACCAGTACAAAAGTGCTTGTGTGCACTCCTTTAAATATGGTAAAATTAGCTTACACCTAATTGGTACATTTAATGTAACTATAGGTTCCGTGTAAAGTGGTGTTACATGTATCTAGGGCCTGTTAATTAAATGCTTGTAGTGGATCTGCAGCACTTACTGTTCCATCCCATTAAGTAGCCCTTTATAACATGTCCCAGGCCTTCAATTTCAATCTGTGTGCAGTTTTAAACTGCCAATTCGACTTGACAAAAAACATTTGCCAAGCCTAAACCTTCCTTTTTAATGCATTTGAGTCACCCCTAAGGTAGGCCTTAAACAGTGCATAGGTCCGGGTGCAGTGTAATTAAAAAGTTGAACGTGTACTGTTAAGTTTTACATGTCCTGGTAATGAAAAACCCATACATTCATTTTTCACTCTTGCAACGCCTACCACTCCCAAAGTATAATATTGGGTTGCATTATTACATTTAATAAGCTCTAGCTTTTGATTGGGGACAGGTTGAAAAGTCATGTCTGGGCTCATAGGAACTGTTATTTGAACTCCTCTTCAAAGGTAAAGTCAGATTTTAAGTCACAGTTCTGAAAATGCCACTTTTAGAAAGTTGGCATTTCTTGTTCTAACCTTTTAGCGCCTGTAGCCTGTGTCAGATGACTATGAAACAGAGTGGCAAATGTCCTTTCTGTAAGATAAAGGGGGACTAGTTGTTGGCAGGGTAGGTCATCCTGTCAGGATGGGAGGGGAGGAGCTGTTCCCTGCCCCACTAACATTTCAAAGGGCTGCCTCCAGCAAACTCAAAAGCTGTTGCTATCAGCCTCTAGTCATCCTAGATACCTTGGACCCTGGGCAGTTTGAGGATGAAAAGTTCCAGAGCCAGATGTAGGAAGGACTATAAGTTCCTCCCACTTCAAAGGCTTGCACCAGGTATAAATAATGGATCCCCACACCAACTCTTCAATTCACTCCTGGACTTGGGGAGGACCCTGGAAGGACTGCCTTGTATTTAAGCAGACTGTCCTGCTGCTTGAGGCCTACTTTGTACTTCAGAGGACTGCCATGCTCCTACAAGAAGACTGCCATGCTGCTTGAAGCCTGCCGTGTACCCTTGGAGGACTGACCTGCTGCTTGAGACCTGGACTAGTAGATTGACTCCAATGGCTGGTTGGTTGGCCTCCTGTTCTGAGCAGTAGGGATACAACAAGCTTCAACAACCTGAAACCCGCACCTGGACCATGCATGAAGTTAATCCTGCTCACCAAGTGATGCTCCACCTGTCCTTTTGGGACAACCTGTGGAGGGTGTTAGGAGTACCCAAGCAGCCAAAAACTGAATCTTTGGACATAAAAAATGTTGCACCAAAAAGTGGCTGAAGGGAGACCAGGACCTACCTGTTTGATGATCCGGTCAAGGTGCATCGTCGGTTGGCCCAACTTCACAGTAACTCCCACTACGTTCTTCTCTGCTACAACAATTCCTGTTTAGCTGCTCCTTTTAGAAGGGGTATCCAACCTCATGGAGCCCTTGTTGGGTGCAACCTGCAGCTTCGTCCCACTTTTTGAAGTTAGAAATCTTCACTGCAACTTTGTCCAGCAGCTCAGTTACGATGAATCCTCCTCCTCGCGCACCACCAACTGCCTTGTCCCACTGAAATTTACCTTCTCAACAACTTTTTCTTCAAACTTCTTCTAAGTCTAAAGGTATGCTGGGACCCAGCATTTTATTCCATGCCACTCTAGGATGCAGTGCAGTGCACATAAGTCTGACCATTAGTTATCTGAGGTGATCAAAAACACTTCGGTAAGAGGGATATGGATATTCTGAAACAGGTATGGTAGCTTAGGTAGCAATACCATTTTCTTTAGGGCCACTCTACCCGCCACTGATAGTGACAGCCCAATCCATTTTTTGGTGAGGAAGGCAATATATTTCATAAATTTACTACATATTTCTTTAATGATTACATCCATGTCGTAATGGTATAAATACCCAGGTGTCAGAACCCTGTTCGTAGGTCCACGAGGCAAGCAGGAGCTGCTGGGTCCAATCAAGGGGGTTAAGGCTTTTTAATCCTGATGTCCAGGGGCCCGGGCTACCGAGGATCTTGAGCAAATGGGCCAAGTACCCCTTCAGCACTTGACTCTCAGTGGTAGTGCGTGGCAAGTGGTCTAACGCTTCTCAGGGGGAAAGGTGGCAGACACGGAGGGGAGAACATAGGCTAACAACTCAAGACACGTTCACCAGTTACAATAAATGATTTCCCAGTCAAATACTTGCTTTTATGAAAAAAGGAATATTTATATACGAACATAAAGATAAATATGACATTCACAAACAATACACACAGTCCCTTGGGGTCAGGGCTCTAGTATTTTATAGTCAGGTCACAAAATTCCACTCCTCTCTCCTAGCGGTAGTGGTTATTCCCCATTTACTATAGGCTATATTCAGGATAAGTCCCACTCTTGTAAAGCTTCTCTTTTTCGCACAGTGGAGCTGGGTACATGACAGTTGACAGAATTGGGAGTCTCGAGCTCCCCTTCTTATACTTCAATTCCAGACACCATATGGGATTTAGAATCTGAATCTTTGAGGTTTATGTTGAGGGTCTGCTTCCTTTCAAAGTGCCCTCTTTCCTTAGAAAACAGTCTGTCACAGCAGGAGCAACTCCAAATCTGATAGCCCAACAACAAAGTACATGGGAGTGGCTAGAGTTTCACACCTGGATGTCAGCCACAGTGATAGGTGTATCAAAAGGTTACCCCAGGGCCTGCACCTTACTCTTTATGACTGGCTATCAGCTCTGTCTTCTTGATGAGATGTGCTACACCCCATAACCAATGGCCCATCTCTGAATCAAACAGCACCCTTTGAAGTGTACTAGAGAGCCTTCCTCTAGTGTGTACCACTCAACTTACATAAATGCAGAAATATACAAAAATCAGTCTGGGGGATTTCTGTATCTTCTCTTCTCATGGTACTCCAGGCAGCAGTGGGTCCCCAAAATGGTACCCAGAGTCTTCCATGTATTGTGCCCTTCACAGGCATATATACACCCAGCAAATGCATATAGCATAAAGCACTGCACAGCCTCACATTCTTCGTCTATTGTACCATTCACAGACACATATACACCTTTTGCATGCATATAATATGCACACACTTCACACCACTGTAGTATCCCTGTATTGCACCATTCACAGGCACACTTACCCCCAGCACATGTGTAGTACACATGCCCTGTGCAGCACTCCACACCAAGCCAATGTAGTCTGAAGGTGAATTAAGCACACAGCTGTGGAACTTTAAATGAGTGAGTCTGTAAGCCTCACTCCAGTGACACAGGTAAAAAAAAAAGACCTGTTCACTCCTGCTGAACACTACATGGTATGCTGCTACCACTGCAGTTCTGTTGCTTAACTCCTGGTAAAGGCAGTAACCTTTCACCACTATGATGGTAGTGCGTTTTGTGCCTTTCCAGTCCAAAAGGACACCAATCCATGAGACAGGCCTACATCATAGAGCACATGCATGATCTATGTTCCCCCATGGCAACAAAAATCATCATTAGTGATCCAGGCATCATTACAGTTTGGGCACTCAGGGCAAAGGTTCCCGCTCCTCATCTTGTGAGGGACTTTTCCACCCCAACACCAGGTATCTCTTCAGTTCTACCTGTAGTTTAATTGGGAACTCTAGTTCTGTTGGGGGGTGGTTTTGTTTAAGGATTAAAGGACGCATTGCTGATTTAGAGTATCAATAGATCTAACTGCCTAACAAATGCAATGATTTTCCCTACGATCAAATTCAGGTTTTCCTCTGAGTCCTTTGATCAGCAAGAAGGTATTATCTGCATACATCAACAGCAAGACTCTACATGTGCTGAATTTAATGCCTTGATTATGGTGGTATTCTCTTAGAGTACATTCAAGGGGTTCGACAACTAGGGCAAATGAGATCCGCTATAAGGGGCAACCCTGCCTTGTCCCTCTACCAATAGCAATATGAGAGGATAATTCATTCTTTATTTTAATTCTGGCATACAGGGAAATGTAGATGCCCATCCTTTCCAACACTGTGAAAAGGAAAGCCGATTCAATGTAATCAAAAGGCTTAGCGGCATCCAAAAAATTGGCAACACCCTAAATATGCAGGTCAATTTGATGGGTAATTGCAAAGAGTGTGCACAAATTGTTATCCGTGCATCTCCCTGGCATAAAACACAGCTTGTCTGGTCTGACCAGGCCAGGTGTTGCAGTAACCTGTTAACTATAATTTTGGGTAGAATGTTGTTATTCACATTATTCAGTTATAATGATCTGTAGGAGTCCGTGAGTTGTGGGGGTTTGCTTGTCTTTAGCAGGGCTATGACTATAGCCTCACATATTCATGTTGTTAGCATCTCTAGATCAAATGCTTCCTATAAATTGCCAGTAGGAATGGGGCCAACTCCTCACACATTCTTGTAGGATAGGTATTATTGTTGAACAATCTGTAATGAATTGCTTCTAGAAATTGGCAAATCTGATAGATGTCTGGACTGCCTTTATGTTTCTAGGAGAGAGCCAGTCAAGAACTGCTACTAATAGGATATTTGATACTTTAAACAGGTATTTATCTGCTTTGGTGTAAAGTGAATGTTTTTGCTGTCTCCTAAGTATTTCCTTCACTTAGCTTCAATGCTCCTCTAAAGTGGATGAATATATCAAAACACCGTCAAGCTAAGGAACCATGTATACATTCAAAATGTCACAAAAGATGTAATTCGCAAAGTGCTGAAAGGCACTGGGGACACTACAGAGACCAAAGGGCATAACAAGATACTTTGTACCATAATGAGCATTGAATACTGTTTTTCATTCATCGCCTTCACAAATCAGTATCAGATTATATGTTGCCTTAGTAACTAGTTTGGATAAAACCATACTGGGAAAGAGTCATAAATACAAGTTTGCTAGTACCTGTCCAAGAGAGCTATGAAATACTAGGAAGTGGTGAAGGCTGTGGGCTACCAACTCTTGGTGGCTTCTTCTCACTCAGAAGGTCAAAAATAGGCAGCTGCAGGTTAGGCCCAGTAGAGGGAGCACAGAACCTCTTGGTCACTATAAAAACCATTATGAACTAATAAGATGATGCATCACAACTTTCTGCTTGTAGTCTGAGTCCCACATTCGCTTATTTTGCCACTGTATTAACTTTCTTTCACTTTTGGTGTTTTTTTCCTTCCTAGGTTCATGTTTACTTTCCCCTTATTGTCTTACCTCCTAGATTCTTGTGCTTCATGATCTTTGGTCATTTTGGCCGCATTTCTGCTGCCATGTCTGATGGTATTTCGGGTTCTTCTGGGCCTCTAAGTGTTTTCTGGTGCCTTTCAGGCTTGTTACTGTCATCCTTCTAACCTTCCATTACCCCTCTTTTGCTGTTCTGATCCGGGACGTTGGGTTACCTTTTTGGCTCTTGGGAAATCTTAAATAGGAGATTGTTGGATTATCATCTGAGTCCAGAGCCTGGCTCATCCTTGCGGACATTCCTGACAACAGGTATGAGAGGAAGTGAATAATGGTTTCTTATGGCGATGACATTCACTTTTGTTAATCAAAACATAGTCTAAAATCTCCATTAACTTTTTCACAAAGAAAATAGGTGCCCTCGCTGGTAATGTATAGTGTTGGATAAACTTTTCTCTCCATTTTTCTGCAGATATTGTTAAGGTATTTCGTGCTCTGTTACAGTCACGTGAAATAGCTTGCCATAAAAATGGCCTTTCCCAGCCTTGAATCAGTTCTGCAATCATATTCTTGATGAGGTGGAAGAGTGTCTGCCCCTTCTTGCTAAAAGTGAGAGAATACAGCATACTGAGGAGGAATAGTATTCTCTGTTTTCTCCATCTTTACTGGATTTAATTGTAGACCGAAACAGGTGAAGGGTTGCATACTGTCTGACTGAAGGTTAGGAATGCCATGCTGCCTACAATATGCTGAATTGAGATAACTCTGGAGTAGACCAATTGTTCTGTGGACTATGAATCCTCAACCATATCCTGACGAGGACAATGATAAACAATGGGGCATAAATGATATCAAATAATATGCTCTCCACGTGCCCAGCTTGAACAGCCATCAATATGTGGACAGTCACTTGAGACACAGTGCTAGAAGATAAATAAGTAACATCAATTCCTTGACTTGCCTCTTTCATCACTTTCTCATTGATGGGGATCTGATACTGAATGTGGAAATTATTATTGAAGAAGCACCCTGAAAACCTGGACTCAGTCAGAGTGCGAACTCTAATCAGCCCTTGTTAAGATGTGATCCAAACTGGTAAGAAATAGAATTCTCTTTCAGAGACAGACTCGTCTGTAATTTGAAAGCTCATCCAGGGTCCATTCTTCATGGACAAACTGCCTTGCTTCCCACTAGCTGGGGGCATCTTTTTACTAAACGCTCAGTTTTTCCACAGGAAAAGCAGAGACCTGATTTCCTACATCACTTCTTTTCCTCAATAGAGAGGGTCTTCCTAGACTCTCTGATCTGTATAGGCTGATCAGTGGAGGTTGAATTTCCAAATTGCTCAGACTTTTGGGTCATGCAAATTCGATGAGTAATTCATCAATCATTCTGCTGCCGTTGCTAAGCATCGATTTGAAGGGTTAAATCAACTAACTCTGTTTTCGTAGTTGACCTCATAGACAAAGCATCCGTCAAATCCTCTCTCAAACATTGATAAAATGTGGTGGCTGCACATTCACCTGTCCATGTGGCCTCTGAGACCAACTGTTGAAAATCAATGATAAAAGGAATAAACTTGATTGTTGTATTTCAATGTTAGCAACCCCATCTGTGTGGACTGAACAGTACGTTGCTTGCCAAAAACAGCTAAAAATTGCATCAGAAAAAGAGACCAACAAGTTAACAAATTGCTTTGATTTAGTATTAGAGGTGGGGCCATATGAGGGTATCCATGTTAAGATAATACAAGTGTTATCTTGGCGATTCTTGAGAAGATACTTGAGGTTTTCCCACGAGGATCAGCTGACACTGAGCCAAAACATATTGGAATTCATGAGGATCCCATCCAAATATTTAAAGAGATGCTATCATAAGTTGACTAGGAACTGTTGGGAGTAGTCCATGTGCACTATTGGAATTGTTGCTCAGATGGATGGAGAACACCTGGTGAAGAAGTTTGATTTCCCAGTGAAGTGGGACAGGAGCTTAGTTGGCTCAGGAAATATGATTTAATCGTTCTAGCAATAGGGCATGTTCACTACATTTGGCCTCTAACTCTGAGTATTTTGGAAATAGCTTGCACTACAAAGTGGAAAGTGTTTCAGATGGGTCTATTATGAAGCCTGACAAACTCTCATATTTGAAGATTGCAGACCAGTGAGAGCTCCTGCTGTCCCTTAATGTCTATGCTGATGAGCGAAAGGGACCTTGCTACCAGATGCTGGAATCAGGTGAGAACCACGGAAGGGAGTGAGAGAGAATTCTGGACTGGCATCCAGACTCGTTTAAGCTTAGTCTGTCTCAGGTCGATAACACCATTCTGTTTTGTGATTATGTAAAGGGTACATCTACCTCAGCTGGAAGACAGAGCTAAAATGGTAAATAAAGGTCCATCCAGTAACCAACAATGAAACACAGATGGGATTATGGTTACAGGTTCTAGCAATGGTAAGAGCTGTTAAGACCATAAAGACGACCAGGAGGCAAGTGGTAGACCCAGGATGCTGTCACAACACACTGGGAATACTCTATTGAGAATAGGACCATAACAGTACAATGCAAGGCAAGGAAATACTGGAACAAGTCGGGGAAGCGGGTTAAACTGAGAAGAGTGGGAAAACAACAAATGTGAGGGAACGCAACAATGGGTACACATACATGAGCGAAAAACCCATGCAACTATGCAACATGTTTCAAGGCTAAGCTTTATCGCTCTCCACTCGGAAGTGACCCCAACCCAGAATAACTAGTATGTCTAGTATTATAATCAAGTTAGCAGTGTCCTTGCCCTTTGCAAACTACGTTGTCCCATTCTCCAGCACCCCAGCATCCTTGAACGTACTGTTCCCCTGAATCTTCACGTGATAACTTGTTTCTTATTTTTTTGCCTTCTGTAAGAGCAGTAATAGTGTCTAATTTAGTGATGCTAAATTTAGCGAGTTCAGAAGGATGAAGGGCTGAATAGCCTTGCCACGATAAAAAGAATTGATCTGAGGGTCACAAACAGCATCAGTGCCAAGCATTTGGTCACACCTAACGAATAATACCACGCTTTTCCTGTCACATTACATGGAAATAATAGCACCTATACAGTAACTGCCAACTTTGTACTAAACCTCGTATTTTCCTCCAGCAGGCACAATGCATTATAAGATTCACAGTTTAAGATTTCACACATGTACTATTGGAATACCTATCCCACTAAGCTTATCAATGCACAGCTATTCAATTGTATCCCTAATTACTAACAATACACTTAATTCTCAATGGTGTGAACTTTTGGAGAAATTAAGGGACAGCATGGGTGTTAACTGTGATAACATGACTCAAGACACAAAATGCCCTCAGAATTGGCCTCATTAGTGATAGAGAACCGTACCTGCCCATTTACAGCCTTAAAGGGAAATGTGGGCGAAATTAACATTGGCTAAAGGTCATAATGTGTCATAAATAAATTCTGAAATGATGCAATCATGTTAATATTGTTTTAACCACTGCTATGCCTGTGTGTGGCTGGAGTTAGGTCCCTTTTCCTTCTCCAAGCCATGACAACCAGCACAGTTCACTAGCTACACCCAAACTGTTACTGTGAGCTTGAGCCACTTGGCCCCAAACATCTGCAGAAAGAGAAAGCCAAGTGACTCTGGGTCTGCTAGCTACACTCAAGCCTAAATCATACCAGCCACAGTGGATTGGGTTTGTGCCTTTTTGCTGGAGAAGTTGATAGAAGCGCAGGTGTCCTAATTATGTCTGAGTGTTTAAGCCTGCACCAAAGAAAATAAATGACTTCCACATCATGCAAGTGTGCTGTGCTAGTTACCTCATGTGGTTGCCCTCCTGCCAGCTGGTTGTATGATTAGCAAGTGTTTAGGCTGCATCCTTGGACCAGCTTGCTTCTTGTATAGTCCAATCTTAAATTTAAATCTTCTGGTGTAGAAATATTCTTAGGCTGTAAAACAAGGCTTCAAAAAGATCCCTGAATTTATCATTTACCAGTAAGAGGTGGTTTCCACACTTTCAAGATGTTCAGTGCTGTGCTGGTAGAGAGTGCTGAAGTTGAGACTGACTTTGATAGGCTGTGTCATAAGCACACAAGGCATTACATCCAGTGTATGGTGGGCTTCGTTTCACCATAGACTGGTATGTACAGTATGCCATGGCTGAAGTAGGATGGCAGCACACTGCCTCACACCCCAGCATTCAGTTCACCCCAATGCATTATGGTGAATGTGGTGCAAGTTCATGCTTACTTCAGTGGCAGTCTGTTGGTTTGAACCCTTGTTGGTGCAGCTATTGCTGTAGATCTCTACATGTTGATTTAATCCTTCATCAGTAGAGAGTAGCAGGTTTATTCTTTCTGGGGTTGCTGGCTATGCCTCCAAAGTCTTCTCAGGTCTCAGTACGACTCACTGGTACTCAGATGCATCAACCAGAGCTCAACAGCTCATTTTCTCAAGAGGACCTTTTTAAACAAAAGCACGTGTCTAGAGATATACAGCACTATCAGCACAAACTCTGGGGATAAACTACAGCTAATATTCAAATAAGCGCAAAGTTTGTACTGCATTTACCACAATACAAATGAGTGAATTGTGCTGTGATGTGAGGCATTGTGCTCCCATCCACCTTCTGTTAAAAGGGCTTCCCTGAGCCAACAAGTTGACGAGCTTTTAGAGATACATATGTGCACCAGTGAGAGGTACTGAGACATGAGAGGACTGTGGCAGCGTTCTCAGCAACCCCTGATGAAGTTCAGTTTTTGAGCTCTACTGATGAAGGATAAAATCGATAAAACACATGTCTAGAGATGTACAGCACTATCTGCACCAACTCTGGTAAAAAAAAAAAACTACAGCTAATATTCATAAGCTCAAATTTTGTACTGCATTTACTTACCACAATGCAAAGGGGCGATCAGTACTGTAATATGAGGCAGCATCCTCCCATCTCCTTTCTATTTTAAAAGCCTCCCACAAGCTGACGAGCTTTTGGAGACGCACCTGTGTGCCAATTAGAGGTACTGAGACCTCAGAGGACTGTGACAGCATTCTCAGCAACCCCTGATAAAATATGTTTTTTGATCTCTATTGAGGGAGAATAAAATCCAGAAACAGAGATGTATAGCACTAGCAGCACCAACCATGGTGAAAACTACAGCTAATATCCAAGTAAGCTCAAACCTTGTACTGCATTTACCACAATGCAAAGGGGCAAACTATTCTGTGATAGGAGACAGTGTACTCCCATCACCCTTCAGGGTACCACAGCTGTTTGACAGTAGGCCTTTGCATTCTGTGCAGGTATTTCAAAGTCTGTTTTTCTGATGCTTATAATTCATCTTTTTCTAAGATTTTTTTTCTGAGGCACTTTAGCCAGGTTTGGTGGCTTTGTAAACTAACCAGAGACGTTTTAAGGCCTGGGCCAAGTTGGCTCTCACCAAGGACCCCTAGTCTCTCAGGCCCCCCCCGTCTGAGCCAGCTTAGTTCTGCAGAGAGTCTTGCCCTGATGGACCTGAATAATTCTTAAACAGCTCTGCTAAAAATAAAGTTTTTCTTGAATCTATTTTTAATGTGAGTGATGTGTCAGAGTCAATTACAGACATTTTGTGGAGAAATTATGTGTTTATGTTCCATGCAACCACCATTAAAAAAAATCTTTCTTTTAGTTCAGAACTGGGGACCTCACATATGAGAAATTGGAGGGTGTCACTGTGATTATTTGGAGTAATATTAGTTAGCTGTTGCTGCATTACAATATTAAAAGAACACGTTACTATCCCTGAATATTAAATGTAAACTCAGTTATAATTTGGACAAGCCTGTGTGTTGTCAGTGAGCATTCAAAGAGGGCATGAAGGGGTTGAAATTCAAAGCTGTTCTGAACAGGGCCCCCCAAAATACATTTGGCCCTGGGGCCCTCAAATCCTTAAGATGCACCTGAGACTAATGCCTCAACTGGAGGGTTTTGTGCTTAATCCTGTTAAACATTCAGTCTTTCCTTCGTCTAATGTCTATTACATCCATTCAAGAAACCTCTGCAGTGAACACGCTATAAAAATGCATATTATGCTTGTAAGGAGTAAATTCCCTCCTGAAAAATGTAGATGGCTTTAGTACTTGAATGATAATTTTAATGTACTACTACGTTTCAATATATACCCTATTGCATCCAGCAATTCAAACTTGTGGGTCGAACCCACCGGCGAATGTTTGAAACCATATTAACCAATCGATTGATAGTTTGCAATGCAGGCAGAAATTACGTTATGCTCTAATAACACCTACAATTAAATATTCCGGCCCTCATAGGCAACCAGAATTCTTCCTTTGTGAGTAATAACTACTGATATATGTTTGTCCGGCCAACTATCTGAGGCTGCTTGTTCCTTGTTCAGATGTCATGAGTGATGTTATTTTGAAAATAGTCTTACTTCACGCAACTGGCTTCCACAACTTTTCTGTTCTTTTGTTTTCAGGCAGCGGGGCCCATTTGTTTTCTCCGAGAGGGGGGTAGCCAGATCACCGTGGCGGCTCCTTTCACTGGCCGGTTGATTGACATTCCAAACAGGCACTGGTACAGGCCAGCATTTTTATAGGGTAGGTTGTGAAGATTTGCTCTAGGGTAGTGGCGGCAATGAAGTGATATGTTGGATATGTATTTGGACCATGAGGCGCCTGGCTCGTGCTAATGCTTTTGTTGCCCCTCACCGTACTGCTCGGCCATGAAAAGAGTCAGGTTTACCCATCGTGTTGTTGGTTAGCTGCGGGTTAGGCCTCTCTGTGATACAATGTACAGCATGTGAAACGTCAGATTGAACACTAGTGGTGCCAGCTGGGCAGCACCTAAACCGGTGCTACACCTCTCCATGGTAAAGTGCCTGTCAAGGAGGTGTTGTGGTTGTGGCTAGAAAAGTATGCTAAAGTGTAGGCTGCTTTCTCAGACTGTAGACTAGGCTTGGCTCGGAAAAAGCTGCACCAGCACATGGGTTTCACTTTCTTGTGTTGTTTCAGGCACTTCAGCCAATGTAGGTACAAGGGCTAATCACAGGAAAGAGAAGGTCTTAAGAGCTGCTGTGTACTCAAAGCACATTATGCTCTCGTTGCACGGGGAAATCAGTATTTTCACCATGCTCTTTGTTTTACAGTAGGGTTAATACTGTCCATCAGCAGTAAGATGCACTTATATGTATTTGAAAGGTCATCTCTCACTTTCCTGCTTGACTTTTCGACCTTTTATTACCCCAAGTAAGAAAGGTACAAACTGGGTTTTATTTTACTTTTCACAAGACTGCAATGACAAGTGATACCATCAGCCAGATCTAGCTTTTCTACCAAAGCTATCTTGCAATCTGGGGCTTGTAGTTTTGCTGTTGCTATGGCCTAAAAAATCTCAACATGCAAAGCGAGTGTTGGCTCAAAAGTCAGGATGGCTAAAGGAGTTACACATGGAGCCACTTGGTAACTATGTTTTAAGATTTAAAAAAATGGTCTAGTCCATTTTGAAAACGAGGCATTTTTCAAAAGCAAAACCAAAAATAAATAGTTGCTTACTTCTTTTACTCTCTTTCATTTGCATCAGATTTTAAAACAAGTATTGCCAACACCAGTCATTCTTGCTCCAGGAGGAGCATTTCTACGTTCTGTCACACACACACAGAACACATACACACAGGCAGCCAAAGTGCAAGTTTTTCTTTCTCTTAGAATATGTACAACGTGTACTTGAACATTGAAAGCTGCTGTCATACCCCGGTCTGCCTGTGCTGTGTTCCTCCTTATCATCACTATTTTCAAATTAGGATGGTGCCATATACTCTAACATGTACTTTATTTTGCATGTTCTACTGAGTGTTTAATTTAAAAGTGATGCTATGCACTTTAGTTTGTGTACACTGAAAATAAGTACCTGGTATTTTGTTAAAACAACACGCACTGCTGAGCAATCTATTGAACTCCATTTCCTGCTGTCCTTGTTTCCTGCAGGAGTGTCTGATATTTTGTTTTTGTTTGTACAAAGCCTCAAACTGTCTTCTGATTAGCAACACTGTCAGTGTGCAGAACGGGTTATAAATACCTTATTCAAAGTAAGGCCACCTGTTTAGCTTTGTCAATCTGTCTGAAGACACATCACAATCATGTTTCTGGGTCAACCACAGCACAGAGACCGCACTCATCACCACAACACATGACGTCAAAACCCTCCTCAACCAAGGAGAAACAGTGGCTTTGATTCTCCTCGACCTCTCAGCAGCATTCAACACTGTTCCCCATCACATCCCCGTCGACAGACTCCACTTCATCGGCATTCAACAACACCCCCTCAAGTGGATCATCTCATTCCTCACAGGACACACCCAAAGCATCCGTCTACCTCCTTTCACCTCTGCTCCCAATGACATCATATGTGGCGTGCCCCAAGCATTCCCCCTCAGCTCCACTCTGTTCAACATCTACATGATGCCCTTCGCTGAATTGTCAGATCCCGCGGACTAAACATCATCTCTTATACCGAGAACACTCAAATTGTACTATTGCTCACCAAAGATCCCCCTAACAACAAAACCAACTTCTGCAACTCGATGACCAATGTAGCTACCTCAAATTAAACTCCACCAAAACTGAGATACTGAGTTTCGGAAAGAACACCTCCACTTGGGACCACAGCTGGTGGCCGGAAGAACTCGGACCCACCCTGACACCAACTGACCATGCTCGCAACCTCTGCATAATCCTGGACAGCCAACTAACCACGAAACAACAAGTCAACTGAGTCACCTCCTCCTACTTCCACACCCTCCACGTGCTGCACAAAATCTTCAGATGGATCCCAGTGAGCACCAGAAAGATCGTCGCAAAAGCCCTCGTCACCAGCCACCTCGACTACCGCCATGTGCTTTACACCGGTATCTCCTCCCAGCTCCTCGGAAGACTCCAGACAATACAGAAAGCAGCATCCTGGACCTCCCCAACCGTACCCACATCTCTACCCACCTCAGAAACCTCCACTGTCTCCCTGTAGAGACAAGATGCCAATTCAAGACACCCACACACGCCTACACAGCCCTCCACAAACAAGGACCTTCCTACATCACCATCGGCTGAACTTCCATCTTCCCTTGAAACACCAGCGCTCCACTTCACTCGCCCTCGCACATGTCCCCCACATCAATCGCACCTGCAGCAAGGGATGTGCATTCTCCTGCATCGCTGGCAAAGCCTGGAATGACCTTCACCTCTGAACGGCACCCTCCCTGGCAGACTTCAGAAAGCAACTCAAGACCTGGCTTTTCAACACAGATGCAGCAACTTCAGCGCACAGATAACCCTATGGGTGAAAGTGTTGCCATTTAAACAGCTGATTGATTGATTGATTGATTGAAGAGAGATGTGTCTCCTGCCAGCTCTGCCCATGGGTTCTGAGCCCCACTGACTGATATAAGTACAACCCGGACGCTGCTGCCTAGAAGTTAGGGGCTTACAGCCTCTCTTGGAATCCTGCCCTTCCAAGATTACTTTCCCCACCCTAGAGCCCTTGAGCCTGGCTGTTCAGCTGGTGCCCCCACACCTCCCACTCCTTCAATACAGCTACCATTCTCTCACCACCGCACAATGCTCCAGTTCGTTCGGCCCATTATGCGGGCCTCAGGTTAGTGCACTAGCTGGGCACCTCTTATTTCTGATGGATACAACTACCTGTGGATTCCTCACATAATGAATTTTCCCCATGCGCCAGCATCCGACAGAAATTTTCTTCTAGCTCTGCACGTCGACGAGGACATCACAATTGCCCGACTCCCACGCGATGCCGTCTGACATCATCCAGGCAATAAGAGGTCCTCGCTGGCGTGCTGACGTCAGTTCCCTTTTTTCTGTGCCTTCGAGTAACGGTTATTTCTTAGAGGCTCCAGGGAGCAACTGTATCTCTGTGTAGTGATACTTAGCTAATAATGTCTCAGCCACGAAAATCTGGGTTTAAACCCTGTAGGGAGTGTGGTGGCCGTATGTCGGTTACGGATCCACATAATGATTGCTTGTGGTGTCTCAGTTCCGATCATGATGCCGAAGAATGCGGTTCATGTCAACGGATGTACCCCAAAGCACTCAAAGAGCGGGAAGCTAAGTTATTCTTGGCAAAGTCGAAGAAGAAGAAGGAGAAACATCATCATCAAAGATCTTCTTCTAAGTTTTCGAAGTCTCATAAGAGGCGTCATCATGACTCATGGCGCTGGCATGGTTCATGACATTGGTCGAGTAACGACCGGTCCCGCTCGGGGTCGCCGTCGGCTCGGCGCGTACGACTTGGGAAGTTAGCCCGACTTTGACACCTCAACCGTCGACACCTCCTGCTTCTCCGTTGCCATCTGTTTATGAGGTCGAACCTCATCAGAGTCCGGCCTTGTCACCGGCGCAATCGGAGATGCCCGAGCCGACGCTGGTTCCACCTCAAGCACCAGTGCTGCAGGAGTACCCGGCGTTCCCGGCGCCAGGTACGGATCCAGCCGCATTTTTAAATGCAATGTTTAATATCTTCGCCAACATGGCCCCGGGCGGTGGATCTGCTGGACCTTCGGGGTCTATGGCATTTGACTTGGGTGTTCCGGCTCCGTGCAGACCGACGCCCTTCATGCCTTTCTGGCCTATGGGAGGTGCTGGTTCGGCGCCAGTACCGTTGGCGTCGCCTAGAAGGCCTGTGACGCCGACGACTTCTACTGCCCCTGCGCCGATGTCTTTGCCTCAGATTCAATCGACACCGGAGAGGGTGGTCCATCAACCCACGGCACCGATGGATCCGGCGTCGGATGGATCCGATGATCGACGCAAACCAAGATCTTCGGCGTTGATAAACGCCTTGTCAACTCCGAGAATTGAGGCCAGACCAGGAGAAAGGCTCTTCGACTACTTGAAGAGCAGTATTATAGGAGACAGCTCCTGGAAGAGGGTGAGATCGGAGAGCCCCTGGGGGACCTACAGGGCTTTGACTTCGCCAGTGGTCTGGACACTTCCCCGGAATGTGACTTTGCTTCTCCTAGGGAGTACACTGAAGAAGCTGCATTGTTTCACTCAGTCGTGAGGAAGGCAGCGGATTTTCTTGACCTTCCACTTCCCGCTGCTGAAGTTAAGACTAACATCCTCACTGATGTATTGCACCCTGCTTCAGCTGTGGTGGAACCGCTTCTCCCCTTTAATGAGGCGCTCATGGATCCAATCTTGGAGGTGTGGAAAAAGCCTGTGTCTTCTGCTGCAGTGAATAGATCTGTAGCAAGACGATACCGAGTGGCACCTGGGGATCCAGGATTTCTTTCAAAACACCAGACTCCGGGGAGTTTGGTGGTGCAAGCCTCATGTTCTTCGCGTACAGCTCCCAGGTCCTTTCCTGGGGTCCCGTCAGACAGAGAATCCAAGAAAATGGAACAGTCCGCGAAGAAAACTTTCTCTTCATGTAGTATGGCCCTAAAGTCGTCAAATGCAACCTGTGTCTTGGGCAGATACATCTATGCCTCAATGGAGGAGGCCAAGACTGCACAGACTGGGTTGTCACAGGACACTCAGGTCATCCAGTCAGGGCTAGACACATCTGATTCGGTGGCCAGGGCAACGGGCTCATCCATAGCGACCAAAAGACAGGCCTGGTTAAGGTCATCGGGATTCTCTTCCGATGTACAATCTACCCTCCTAGACTTACCTTTTGATGGAGACAAACTGTTCAGAACAAAAGCTGACTCTGCCTTGGAACGGTTCAAGGAGAGTAGGGCTACCGCAAGATCCTTGGGCTTACAAGCTTCCACCTCTACTCCTTTAAGATCATTTAGGAGGTTCAGGGGGTTTGGGCGTGGCTCTTCCTTTTGGGGGAGATTCCAGCCAGCAGGCCAGCAACCTAATACTGCTCACCCCTATAGATCATATAGGGGGCAGGGTAGAGTTCGTACGAGAGGGGCCACCCAGCAGCACACTGTCTCTTCCCCTTCCTCCGGAGGGGTGCAGCAGGGAAAGCAGCCTTAATCCTCCATCAATCCCTTCGCATGCATCTCCTGCAGGGGGGAGGTTGTTATGTTTTCTCCATGTGTGGGAGTCAATAACATCAGACTCCTGGGTCATCGATATTGTGGGGAAAGGCTATGCCCTTCCCTTTCAGGAGTTTCCTCCTCCCATCCCTCCCCATCCATCCTTCTGTACGGAAGACCATCTCCTGTTGTTACAACAGGACGTTCTAGTGCTTTTATCAAAAGGTGCAGTGGAGTTGGTTCCACAGCAGGAGAGGGGTCAGGGTTGTTATTCGAGATATTTCCTGATCCCCAAGAAGGATGGTCGGTTGAGACCAATCTTGGACCTGAGGATTTTGAATTGGTTCCTCAAACAGGAGAAATTCAAAATGCTGACCCTGGCTGCTTTTGGCGTTGAACGAAAGAGATTGGATGGTGTCTGTCGACTTGCAGGATGCTTATTTTCATATCCCTATACTCAAGTCGCACAGGAAGTATCTCCGGTTTGTGGTGGGATCGCAACAGTATCAGTTTGCGGTCCTTCCGTTTGGTCTTACTTCAGCACCTCGAGTCTTCACAAAGGTGATGCCAGTGGTTGCAGCAGAACTCAGGAGGAGGGGGATAGCAATATTCCCTTACCTGGACGATTGGTTGATCAAAGCCAAGTCTCCGGAGCTCGTGCTGCACCATCTGCAGATGACAACCCAGTTGTTGTTCGATCTGGGCTTTTCTGTGAACGTGCCCAAATCTAACCTAGAGCCCTCTCAATACCTCCTATTCATAGGGGCAGAACTGGACACAACATTGAGTTAGGCCTTTCCTCCACCTCAGCGGATTCAGGACATTCAGGTGTTGATTCCAATGTTTCAGAATGGAGCGGTCGTTCCAGTCCTCAAGGTCCTTCGTCTGCTCGGTCTGTTCGCTTCTTGCATTCTGTTGGTCACTCATGCACGCTGGCACATGAGGGCTCTTCAGTGGTGCCTCCGCAGGCAGTAGTTTCAACACAGAGGGGATCTCGAGGAGTCGATAAAGATCTCCAGAGACACTGCAGTGGATCTACGATGGTGGGCTGCGAACGGCAACCATTCCCAAGGAAAACCATTCTCGCTGCCACTTCCAGTGACCACTGTGATAACGGTTGCTTCCACCCTAGGGTGGGGAGCTCATCTGGGGGACCTGGAGATCAAAGATCATTGGTCTCCAGTGGAACAGATGTTTCACATCAATCTGTTGGAATTGCAGGCAATACGTCTGGCTCTCGAGGCCTTCCTCCCTTCCCTTCACGGTCAGTCTGGCCAGGTCCTGACGGACAACACGACCGCGATGTGGTATATAAACAAACAGGGAGGAGTGGGGTCGTACCTTCTCTGCAGAGAAGCTCTGCGACTCTGTTCCTGGGCACAGGACCATCGGATTTGCTTAGTGGCAAACCATTTGGCCGGGGTTTTGTACGTACGTGCGGACAGTCTCAGTCGGCTCATCTCGACCGATCACGAGTGGCGTCTTCATCCAGACCTGGTCCTTTACATCTTCCAGGTGTGGGGGTATCCACAGATAGACCTGTTTGCCACTCGAGAGAACGCGCACTGCCCGTCGTTCTGCAGCCTCCAGTATCCGGTGCAAGGAGCGCTGGGAGATGCGTTTCAGAGGTCCTGGTCCCGCCAGTTGCTTTACGCATTTACCCCCATACCCTTGATCCCTCGGGTACTGAGGAAGATTCGCCAAGACCGGGCCCAAGTTATCCTGATAGCACCGGATTGGTCAAGAAGGGTATGGTACTCAGATCTTCTCCAACTCTCTCTGTGCCCTCTGCTCCGTCTCCCTTACAGGGCAGACCTCCTCTCGCAGACGAAGGGGCAGGTTCTACACCCCCACCTCCAGAGCCTGCACCTTCATGCCTGGAGATTGAATGGGGCTATCTGAGTTCCTTTTCTCTCCCGCCAGAAGTGGTGGACGTTATTTTATTGACCAGGCGACACTCCACCAAATCTATCTATGCTAGCAGGTGGGCTAAATTTGTGACTTGGTTGTGGATAGAGGCAAATTGATCCCTTACGTGCCCACTTATCGGACATTTTGTCATTTGTGCTATCCTTGGCGCAGAGGGGTTGTGCAGTTGCGACTGTTATGGGGTACTTGTCGGCGCTGTCAGCCTTTCTGTGTCTACCTGACCAACCCTCCTTGTTTAAGTCCCCATTAGTTTTGCGGTTCATTAAGGGTCTAACTAACAGGTTCCCTCCCACTCCATTTATTATGCCTCAGTGGGACTTGAACTTAGTGCTAACATTTCTGATGGGTTCACCGTTTGAACCAATGCATTCGTGTCCCTTAAGGTTATTAGTTTTAAAAACTGTTTTTCTAGTTGCCATTACATCAGCTAGGAGGGTGAGTGAGCTCCAGGCACTTAGTGTGAAGCCCCCGTACAATTCCTTTTATGAGGGTAAGGTGGTGTTGAGGACCAAGGCGGCTTTCTTACCGAAGGTTGTTACATCCTTTCATGTAGGACAGTCCGTTACACTTTCCTCCTTCTATCCTCCGCCTCATCCGTCGAAGGAGGAGGAGAGACTACACCGACAAGATCCAAGAAGAGCATTGAGCTTCTTCGTCAACAGGACGAGAGAGTTCAGACTGGAAGATCAGATCTTCGTCGGTTATGTGGGGAAAAGGAAAGGCAAGGCGGTCCACAAGAGAACAATATCCAGGTGGGTCATTCTTTGCATCAAATTGTGTTATTCTCTGGCAAAGAAGGAACCTCCTGTTGGGATAAGAGCCCATTCCACCAGGGCTAAGTCGGCTTCTTCAGCCTTGGCTAGAGGTGTTCCTGTGGTTGACATCTGTAAGGCCGCAACTTGGGCATCCCTCCACACTTTTGCTAAGCATTATTGTTTGGATTCTGAAGTCAGGAGGGATGGACATTTTGCACGGTCCGTGCTGCAGGATTTCTTGGTTTGACCATTCAGGCACCCACCTCTGAGTGCGGTACTGCTTTGGGACTCTATTCATTACGTGAGGAATCCACAGGAAGTTGTATCCATCAGAAGAACAAGTTACTTACCTTCGGTAACGCCTTTTCTGGTGGATACACTAGCTACCTGTGGATTCCTCACGGTCCCACCCGCCTCCCTATTGCCTGGATGGTCTTATCAAGATTTCCTTGTGTGTGTATCTGTATATTATTGATATGTATATACTGTTGCCATTGTTTATATATGTGATATATGTATATGTATATATATATATATATATATATATATATATATATATATATATATATATATATATATATATATAGTTTTGTAGTTATGTATAGAGTATTATGGAGTTCATTTCAAATATGTATTGTTGGTAGTCACCTGTTCGCCTCAAAGGCACGTAAAAAATGGTGAAAACTGACGTCAGCATGCCGGCGAGGACCTCTTATTGCCTGGATGACGTCAGACGGCATCGCGTGGGAGTCGGGCAATTGTGACGTCCTCGTCGACATGCAGAGCTAGAAGAAAATTTCCGTTGGATGCTGGCGCATGGGGAAAATTCATTACGTGAGGAATCCACAGGTAGCTAGTGTATCCACCAGAAAAGGCGTTACCATAGGTAAGTAACTTGTTCTTTTGGATTATTCTTTTGTAAAGGACTCCTTTATAGTTGGAATTTTAATGAGGAAGTTTCAGCAGAAGAGAAAGAAAGAAGGACCCAGAAGTGGACTCAAATTTCTTTCAGTAATTCCTGTTTAATATTTTTTCAAGGACTTTTGCCCAAAAAATTCTCTAAATTAACTTTTTTTTTAAAAAGGAGCAATTATTCATCTAAGTTTAATTTTACCTCATGGAGAGAAGAATAAACTCAGTGGTAGTCTCTGCAAGTAGGTTTAGGTATTGTGGAGAGTACCTCTCCTGGAAGAAGAAGTGGCCTTACAAATAGCACTTTATGTTTCCAGAGGAGATCCATGTACACCAGAACCATTGCTCACTGTCTCGCCCTACCCCAACCCTCCTTCCTCCCAGGGTCAATCATTGGTGTCATTTGTCTTTTCTGAGACCTGTAAGTAACCTCCGGGGGAAGTGGTGAAAGATATTTTCTTCTGCAGAAGTTCTGGAAATTAAGGTGAGTAGCCCTTGATGTGACACTACTTTCCCTCATACAATAGGTGCACTATTTTGGTAGAAATCCACTTTCTTGAAAGAGTAGGTAGGATGGAGCAGCAGCAGTAACAGCTTCCCTGTTTCACATAACAAGTACATCTATGGCAGCAGATCAAAGTTCTTGTGCAAAGAATAGGTACAAATTAGACAGCCAAAGCACAAGGTTCGCTTTCTCACAGGACAGATACCTCATGGGATCAGCAAAACAAGCTTGTATACCTCATTTGCAAACCCACCACAGGAGTAGTGCAAGCTTCTAAGCTCACAGTGATGTACCATTAGGACAGGCATGTAGGTTACATTCAGATTCCAGGAGCAGGTGTTCAACTCACTGAGACAAGATTGTAAGTGGCTGAAAAAGTGAATATGTGAGTGCTGCTATCACTGTCCCTCAGGGTCCATTCTCTGTGAGCACACTTTCTGTCACTCTTGCACACAATCTGTCGCTGATATTTTATTCTTATTCTGAACATCCTGGCGTGGTCGATCTGAGTCCTGCTGTCCCTCCTATTACTCCTATTAGCTTTGGATTCTACTCTTTTGGTATTGCCATTTTCAGTAGATCTTACTGCTACCATTTACTGCCAGTCGTTACTGATACAGCTCTTATCACTGCATAGAACTCCGCCTGTCATGTTATCCTGCTATTCCTGCTGTGGCCACTCTGAGTCTTACGCTCTCTTCAGCAACACATGACGTTGTCATTTCCATCAGTCATGCTGTTCTCACTTTTTTCTCTCACAAACTCCGTTTATTCATCCCACACACTGTAACCTCCCTAATGCTCTCTTTTTTCTTCCTTTCTTAACGACAGTTTCTCCCATAACAGCACTTTATCTCTTTCTCAGATGGACACACTTAGATGGTTGAACTCTCTATTACTAATTGAAAGATTGAGTGATTCAATTCTGCAGTGGTAAAAACAAATCTTTTTCTATAATTAGGCAATATAATTTTATAGCCAATGATCTCAGCAATTAAATTGCTATGTAGGATTGTAGACTTCAGCCAATTCAGTGATGATTTCAAGAGGACACATGCGGAAGTAATGATTTTCCACATTCCTAGGAGTATCTGTAAATCATTAGCTCAATAGTATTTGGAGCAACTCTGTGATCTACGTATCTACAAACAAGCCAGGCACACAAGTGACAACTTTTTAAAAGTTGTTGAATGCACGTGCAGCTAGCTCGTTGCAATCCAAGCACTAGTTGTGCAGAGCCATTACAGTGCCGGCGCGTGAATTCTTGTCACTGAGAACTGACACTCTACCAGTAGCCTTACTGGTGTTAGCTGCAGGCATTAAGGATTGAACTTCTATTTCACACTGTAGCAGTTCAGAAAAAACTACGTGTGAGAAAGTAGCCTCTTTCTAGTATGGTTACCCTCATTTTTAGCCTGTTTGTCAGTGTGTTTGACCGTGTCACTGGGATCATTCTAGCCTGGACCCCAGTGCTTTTGTTTTTTTACCTGTTTGTCAGTATGTTTGATTGTTTGTCAGTATGCTTGACTGTGTCACTGGGATCCTGCTAACCAGGACCCCAGCGCTTATGCTCTCCCTGTTCCCATATTTGTCATTGCAAACTGGTAACCCAGTATTTCAGCCCAAATTGGCATACTGGTGCCCCCTTATAAGTCTCGAGTATATGGCACTTAAGTACCCAGGGCATCGGGGTTCCAGGGGATCCCTATGTGCTGCAGCATTTCTTTTGCCACCCACAGGGAGCCCATGCAAAGGCTTCTACGGACTTCACAGCTTTTTACACTGCACCAGATCACTTATAAGTCACCTATTTGCCAGGCCTTCCAACCCTGAAGGCTAGGTGCTAGGTACCTGTGTGAGGGCACCCCTGCACTAGCAGAGGTGCCCCCATGTTGTCCAGGACCATTTTACCAGAGTTAGTGAGTGCGAGATGCCATTTTACACGTGTACTGGACATAGGTCAATTCCTATGTCCAGCTTCACAATGGTAACTCCGAATATGGTCATGTAAGGTGTCTAAAACCTGAGAATTGTACCCCAATACTGATTCCAGTATTGGTGTTACAATTTCATGCACTTTGGGGGCTCCACAGTGGACCTCCAGTACTGCCATACCAGCCTTCTGAGGTTTTCCAGGCAGCCACAGCTGCTGCCACCTTACAGACAGGTTTCTGCCAGCCTCTTTCTTGAGCGGCTCAAGCCCAGAAAGGCCGAACAAAGCATTTCCTTTGGGGGAGGGGTGTTACACCCTCTCCCTTTGGAAATAGGTGTTACAGGCATGGAAATGCTTTGAAGGGCACAGATGGTGCCCTCATTGCATTATCCAGTCTAGAGCGGTTCAGGGACCCCCAGTCCCTGCTCTGGTGCGAAACTGAACAAAGGGAAGGGGAGTGACCACTCCCCTGTCCATCACCACCTCAGGGGTGGTGCCCAGAGCTCCTCCAGAGTGTCCCTTGGCTTTGCCATCTTGGATTCCAAGGTGATTGGGCACTCTGGGAGCATCTGAGTGGCCAGTGCCAGCAGGTGACATCAGAGCCCTCCCCTGATAGGTGCTTACCTGTGTAACTAGCCAGTCCCCCTTTCAAGGCTATTTAGGGTCTCTCTCTGGGGTGTTTCCTCAGATTCGGATTGCAATACTCCAGCAGGAAATCCTCTGCATCCTTTACTTCATCTTCTACCGATGGAAATGCATCTGGACCCCCAAGGAACTCTACAAACTGCAACAAGGAAGCAAAGACAACTTCTGCAACATTGAATCTTCAGCTCCTGCCAGCAACTGCAACTGTTTCCAGGTTGTGCATCCTCTGAGGACTGCCTGTCTTCAGCCTGCACCAGAAGAGGCGATCTCTCTTGAAGTGAAGGAGTCACTTCCCTGCTTCAGCAGGCACCCCTCTGCAGTGACGACCAGTGGTGTGGGTCTCCTCTCCTGACGTTGAGCATGGATCCAGCAACATAGGTGGTGGACTAAAGTGACCCGACAGTCCCAAGGTCCAGCTGTCCAACTTTGGTGGAGGTAAGAACTTGCCTTCCCACGCAAGACAGTACCCCCATGCACCGTGTGACTTGCAGTTGCCAAGGCTTGTGTGCAACCTTCAATGAAGTTCTTCGTGCACAGGCCCCCAGCACTCCATCCTAAGATGCACAGCTTCCTGAGTGGTTCTCCGGCAGCGTGGGATCCCTTTGTGTCGTGCTGCGTGGGCCTCCATTTGCACCTTCTTTGTCCCCGTGCTGTGGGACTCCTGTACACGTTGCCTGGTCTTCTGAGGCCTGTCTGAGTTGCTGAGAGCCCCGTATGTCTTCCCCTCCCGGGTAGAGGCCACCAGGTCCCTCCTGGTCCCGAGCAGACCCATTTTCCACTAACTGCGTTCTTTGCGTGTGCCAAGGCTTGTTGGCGGAATCCAGCAACGCAAACCAGACTGCAATCATCCATGTGGTGTGGGACACCATTTGCACCAACCAGGAACATGCATCATTCTTCTTGGGTGCAGTACTGACTGTTCTTCTCACCGGTGGTACTTCTTTTGCACATTCCTCTGGGTTAGCAGGGGTTCATGTTCTCCCTGGACTCTTCAGTACTTCTTGAACTTGGTCCCCTTCTTCCACTGGTCTTCAGGTCCAGGAATCCATTGTTGGTGTCTTGCAGTCTCTTCTGTTTTTTGCATTATCTTCTATCACAACTTCTTGTGTGTTCTAGGAAACTTACTGTGATTTACTCCTGTTTTCCTGGGCTCTGGGGTGGGTTCTATTACTTACCTTTGGTGTTTTGTTTGACTCCCAGCGCCCCTCTACACATTACCCTTGCCTAGGTGGGAAAACGACTTTCGCATTCCACTATTTTAGTATATGGTTTGTGTTCCCCATAGGCCCATTGCAACCTATTGTGCTTTTCAGTATTTGCACTGTTTTCTAACTGTTTCTACATCTATTTCTGCATTCTAGTGTATATACTGTGTATATTACTTACCTTCTACGGGAGTATAGCCTCCAAAGTATTTTTGGCATTGTGTCACTAAAAATAAAGTACCTTTATTTTTGTAACACTGGGTATTGTCTTTCATGTATGTGAGTACTGTGTGACTACAGTGGTATTGTAAGAGCTTTGCATGTCTTCTAGATAAGCCTTGGCTGCTTAGCTACAGCTACCCGTAGCAGCCTGGCTTCAAGACACTGACTGCATTTCACTAATAATGGGATAACTGGACCAGTATAAGGTGTAAGTACCTTTGGTATCAACTACAAACCAGGCCAGCCTCCTACACACTTGAGACGGAGGAACATCTTGGATTCTACACAGAGACATTCATAACATTGTTCACACATCTGAAGACACTGAATGACTTATATTGATTATGGGGCATTGACCACTCGGTATGCATCATAATGTGAAAACTAAAATTATGACAAACGCTTTAGGCAAACAATGACAGTGAAACTGATGTTTCTCCTGATTGTTTGTTTTACAAACTATTATATCACGGACAACCAGACACTGGTCATCTGAATCCAAACATCCAAGCAAAAATTATTTAATCTTTCAGAAAGATATCGCAACACAATAACGCGAACCTTGAGACCACTATGGAGAATACTCATTACATGACTGTCACGCAATATCCACTGGAGAGTGAGACAAACCATGTTAACTTTGTAAATAACTAAAAAACGTAACTTATTTCAAAAGTAAATAGCATGTATTAATAATACCAATTACCTCGTTAAGTAGTCAAATAACAAATAACAAAACATATGGCTTCTTAACGTAGCATCGAAAATTCAGCATTAGAGTGACCAGACTCTGGCCCTTAATCCTACTGCAGTTTCCAAGACTAGGGCTCTTCTCGGTTGTAGAAAATAATATATGGGATTGCGCTGAACTATAAGTACTCATATTGACCTGATCAACAGCAGTTCGATAACAAATACAGTACATACTCTTTCTGCTCAAACTAAAGAGGATTCCAAATCTAGTTGTTATGGATACCTATTCAACCCTAGACCTGTAGGACAGCCATTGATTGATGCATGTGTTGGGCTGAGAAACAAAACAGAGGTAGTGCATGGGCTGAGGCTGCATCTTAGTAATGACAAATTCAGCATAACTTTCCCTGATCAAGATGAGCATGCCCTTGTGGTGTGACTCTAGTGCATGACTGCTTCGCAGAGGTAGAATTATTGCAACACACGACTAACGCCATTCACTATTAGAAGGTACTAGTTGCATCTTGTAATAACCGCAATGCAACAAAGGTAATGATCTGTACACACCATGCTTAAAGATATATAAAAATAGAGATATATTTAGATATTTCACGAGTGTCTGGGCATTGCAACATACTTACAGATCAGATAAACCAGGTTACTGGAAACAAACTCATTCACAATCATTTTTAAAAGTAATGAATGGTAATTTAGCCATACAAACTGTAGCCATGTAAGATTGGAAAACTGCAACTGGAGCTTTAAGCCCAATATTTTTCTGGCTCACATTAATAGAATCACCCTGCAACCCGAATCTTTTTACGTTCGTGGACTCTAGGCTAATTAAATATTTTTTTCACTTAACTTCATTTAAATCAGGAGAGATATACCATTCATGGTAGAGCAAGTGTTTGGAAGGCACGACCGTAGCTTGGTACTCATTGCATAGAAATTAATTCATTTTGCAAGACCACAGCAAGGGGTGGGTTGCCACTGTACTTCATTTGGATGAAATATGTTTTTTAAGTATACGTATTGGAATATTTCATTTCCTTTTCCAGGTGCAAAAACAATTAATAAAACAGCTTTGGCTGAACCAGATTTGAAACCAAAACAGATTTCTCATGAGTAGCCTAATGGTAAACACGGTTTGGTTTACTGGAAATTCATCCACAATATTTTTGAAACCATTTACTCAAAGAATTTTGTGAAATGTACACAGCTGTGAATTAAGCAGTTTTATAAATCATTAATCCTGATAATCTAAGAGTATCTTTGTGCATCTGGGTTTTGGTATATGAGGATTGGAAGTAGTGTTTTGACACCATCTACACAGTCTATATGTAGTTGTGAGTGTAAAAATGAAGAGTAGTTTATGCAAAACATTTTAGCTGTGCGGTGTAAGACATATCAGTTGGTGAAGTTGTGATTTTTTCATGGTCAGTGACTCACTAGTGAAGGACAAGTAAAGGAGCATTTGTATTGGCCTATGAGCCAGGCTATCATAGATCGTGTCGGGGGAGATACATGATCTTATTAACATTTCCTCAGTAGTTTAGTTGACGGGTAAACTAAAAGAGGTTTATGGGTATCTTTGATGATGAGTAGTTTATTTGAGAGGACTAATAGGTATGTGTGTGGACCATATGAGTGGAGGTCCAATATTGTGGTCTTCTGGCTGGTTTATGAGAGAGTACTTTACGGGGTGTTTTGAGGGATTAATAGCATATTAAGGAGGGCAGCAGTGACTTTGACAATCAGAGTATTATTTTTCATCAGAGGCCTCGCTGTTATGGACTAAGATGATGATGCCATGCTTTAGGGAACTTACTCCACCAGTAGATGATTTATTAAGTGTAGTGATTTGTAAGTTAAATTAGTTGATATGTTCTAGTATATCACTTCAGCAGCACTATCTACTGGGGAGGTGTGGTTGAGGAGTTAGGTGTAGGAATCTAGGAAGGGTCGTATTGAGACTGTTTTAAAACTGTCAAGGACTCTTGAGAAAAATTGCAGATTTCTGTTTGTGAATTGTAACATGATTTTCCCACACAGTTGCTATTACATCAGCAACAATCAATGTAGATTGACATACTGCATGCAAGTTGTACTCAAGCAAAATGATAAAAATATATTTTATACCAAGGCACATATTTTCTTTTTTGTGTTTTTATCACCAGTTTATTATAGTTTTCATTTTTTAGCTTTTAACATCTATTTTTTATGTTTTGATTTTGTATCGTTTGTGTATTTTTGTTGTATTTTACTTTTGTGATAACTATGAAAAAAGCAAAGTCAAAAAATAACACGTTCCTGGACAACATAAGACAAATGAGTAAGCAAATATTAACCAAACTATTTACACGTGACCGCTACCCCTAGACCTCACTATGGTCCTCAATTGTGGTCTGGCTGGTTGTCGAGAATGTGCTGCCAGACAGCGGCGATCCTCGCACTTTCCCCCAGCTCCTGTTGGTTGTACACCTGGACAGGCCAGCATAGCTTCCTCACCATACTACGAAACTTGTCTCTTTCTGCTTCTGGTGCAGGGCAGGGCAATAGCTGCCTCCAGGATCCATAAAGGCTTCAATGCTTCAGGAATCACAGAATTGACAATATACCGAATCAAAGAATGTAACCTCTTGAAAGATGAGAGACAACACATAACCTTGCCGCCATTGTTTGTCTTGGAGTTTTGCTGTAAAACCACATTTTACCACTTTGGCCACTTATACTACGCTCATTGTATATATTGTAAAGTGGCAGTGACAAAAGGTCCAGGTGAAATGTTCGGTACACCAGGGTAACTTCATATTAATTTCCGGAGTTTCGCGTTGTGAAAAATAACCCATTGCACTTCATCACGTAATTCCAACTCAAATGAACAGAACACAAGCAGCTGTTGTTGGTGACACTTGTATTTCTTGCGCTTTTTGTAGCACAAAATGCGCCCTCGTGCACAAAATGGACGCAAAGGGACGTTTCTCACTAAAATATAGCACTCAATACCAGATTTACAGTTCGCACAATTTCACGTCATTTTTCTGAAATTTCACATAATTGCACAAAAAGAAATCACACGCAGTTCGCACACCGCTAAGTAACAATCCGCATCTATTGGCTAACGCAGACACACTCATGGTAGCGCCTTTGTCCTCAGCCTGGCCTGTATCTCTGCATGCACCCCGTCTTATGTCATGTCAGAAGCAATCCTCGGGATCAGCTTCAACAAAAAAGATAATTACAGTTCCAACTGCCTGTGCATTTATTGCTGCTCTGATAAGGTCACTGCACAGCCCTGGAGGTAACTGCGTGATGAATTGCAAAACAATTTCATGCAGACCTTGCTAGAGCATGTGAAGCTCGATGCCTGCAGAGCTCCATAATGTTGAATGCACCATTACTTCTCATCATCTGTCATCCATCTATAGTGAGTCTGCGTTTACTGCTGTAAATTAAGTCATAACTTCCCCTTTCAGATCGTGAACACTTGGATAATATCTATTTTGTACACAACACATCAGCTGTCTGTGCATTTAAAATGGCAGAATTATTGAATTAATGGCTAGCTGTCAACATGAAATGATATGAATTGCTTTAAGAGTGTATTCCTTTAATTTTCATTATGCAGAATGATTAACATCGTGGGCTATAATCGGGATCATCGCTGACATGTAAAGAAAAAAAGAATATTCTTACAATGTTTATGTACCATAGGAACTACGGGAACTGGCTCTGCAGTTTTATGTCAGAATATCGTCAACACGTCAGCAAAAATAATGTGTCCTGGCTATTGTTTTCAAAATTATCGTCCCATTGGGGGTACATTGCCTATTATTAGGGATATTAGGGTATATTTTGTGAATAACAATATTTAAGTAAGGAGATCATTTGATCACAGTATTCTGGTGCCAAGCTGCTTTGTCAATTTCTGTTATTGTGACTACAAAGACTATGTTAAACGGGGGATCTTAGAAAATGTAAATACCCTCAATTAGGTAGTCTATATTTGCCAACTGGTAATGATACTTATATGTCATGGACCCAGATTCTACAGAGCTGCAGAGCTCTATATATGTCGTGGCTTATTTCAACAAACAAATGAATGACTTCAAAAATCCAAACACTATGCCTACAATTTCCATATATTTACTGATTTCATAGGATAAACAAAAAGTCCTCCACAATATAGCAAATCTATACAAATTTTTTATATTTCACTGTGTACGCCCAAGCCATCATAATTTCAGATAGCTAAAATTCTGTTAATTAATGGCTAATATCAAGATATACGTGCATCTTTGCATTTTTATTCTACTTTTCTACAGCAATAAAACATATTAGTGGCTGGAATCCACCCGGTCCCTACCCTTCCAATAAAATATGGCGCTGTCTAGTTGTCTTTTACACTAAAAGTACACTCTTGTGCCAGTCTTTGATGGTACTAATAGTAGGTCGGTAAAATAGGACTGGAAAACCGTTGGAAAGGTTTGTGCATACCCACAAAGTCACTTATTGTGGGTGTTCACAACCTTCTCAGGGGTCACACACCACCCCTGCATAAAATAGATATATTATTGGTATATCTGCAATATTTTATATTAAAGTTGTTTTTATTGAGTTTGGTACATGAAACATATAATAATTAAACACTCCTGTGAGGCATACCAGTCTTATTACAGTAACAACTGTGTCCAATTGCAGTTCTATGGAGCTGAATGGCAAACAAGAGTACACCCAGCTTTGCCAGTATCCCATGACTTTACCCCATCACATTGGCAAGATCTCCAAGTCCACCCCTCCCCCTGGGGACCTATCCGCCTCGAGCCTACGATGAGGGACTGACATCTCTGGTAGTGCTCCATGATCCCCTTTGCTTTCGAACGTCCTTAGGCATCACTTTGCCTGGTATACCAGTTACGTGGCCCTCACACACCAGTCTAAGAGGCATATTTAAGAAAAGTGACGCTGCACACAGAGGAGCCCCACTTTTCTTGTGCCCTTCAGCGCCCCCCTACCGCCACCATGCGTGCGCCATATTTAAAATACGGCGCACCATGGCCGTAGGAGGCAATAGTGTCATTTATTTACACTACTGATGTAGTCTTCAGGAGTAGCGCCAACATTTTGGTGGCACTCCTGCAGAGTACACAGGGGCCGATTGTATTCAATGGCGTGCCCCCTTTTAACACCTACTCTGAGCAGGTGTTAAAAGTGCAGAAAAAAATGATGCAAGGAAATCTGTTAGATTTCCTTGACCATTTTCTCAGCCACCCTAAAGGTGAACACCCCCCATTGCATACATTATGCCTGGCACAGGCATGATGTAGCAAAAATGGTTACAAAGTGGTGCAATGCATGCATTGCACCACTTTGTAAATATGGCGCAGCATTTTTGGCGTTTTAATGCCACATTAGCATAAGAAATTGACGCTAATGTGGTGTTAGTATGCTCCTAGGTTTGTTTCTTAGGTGTGTGCTGACAGGATTCTGTCCTGCCCACAATTTCTGACCAACTTCGCTATGTAACCCTAAGGACAAGGTTTCAAAAACGGAGTGAATAGCAGTCCAATATATATATATATTTTTCCTATATGCCCATGGTGATGAATTGAGGGGTGAGTTCCAGTGTGACCTCTAAACCTGCTTGTGGCCTATTTTCTGCCAGTATTCCTGTGTCTTGGGGCATCCCCAAACTCTGTAGACCAGGGTACCCTTTTGCCTGCATCCCCTTAAACAGTGGTCCAAGTTGATTCATCTCATGCAAAACAATCTGATCCTTGTATAATACACTCAGTATTTTCAATTGAATTAGTCAGAATCCTACTCTTATGGCAACCTCCCGTGGGTAGTGGCATGCCGCTCTCCAGTCGCCTTCCTCTATCCTGCCCTGGTCTCATTTTTATTTATTCCTGAGCCCTTCCAGGGGAGGAAGACTTTTATGCAGGATGTAGGAGTACGGCTGGGACACCGTATGGCTAATCAGAGTGTCCCCCAGCACCCTATATTCCAAAAGGTGTCTTGTTAGGCGCCTCCCGCAGCAGCTCCCTATGTCCTTGCAGTAGGTAGCACAATTGCAGGTATCAGAGACAATGGTTCTCTGTTAGTTGATATTTCTCTTACAGTTCAGAGTAAGGTATCATCTCTGTTCATTCAATCAATGAATCCATCTATCAATAAATTTGTAGATCGCTACTTGTCACCCATGAGTGTATCCAGGTGTTGGCAGGGTCCAGACGATTAGCCCAATAGCCAGGTCTTCAGGGACTTGCGGAACCCTGGAAGAGATGGGAGGTCCATAGATGAAAGGGATGCTCGTTCCATGTCTTCACAGCTAGGTAGGAGAAGGAGCGGTCTCCGCATTTGCAGGGGGTGAGAGTTAGAGAAAGGGACACGCAGTGGAGGTGTATAGTGTGCTGAAGGCAGTTGAGGCAGTGGTCCAAGTAGGCAGGTCTGCAGTTGTGTAGGGCTTTGTCTGCATCAGTCAGGAGCTTGAACTGGCATCTTTTATGTACAGGAGGCCAGTGGAGTTCCCTGAGGTAGGGGGTGATGTGGGTTTGTCTAGGGAGATCCAGAATAAGTCTGGCTGCAGCATTCTGTATGATCTGTAGTTGTGGGAGGAGGTGAGCTGTGATCCCTGCATAGAGTGCGTTGCTGTAGTCCAGTTGACTACATAAGGGCCTGGGTGATAATGCGTCTGGAGCTTTGGGTTAGCCATTTGAATATCATATGAAGCATGCAGAAGATGAAGAAGCAGGAGGTGGAGACGCAGTTGACCTGAGCCAATATGGTTAGCTTGTTGTCCAGAATGATGCCTGGGTTCCTAGCATGGTCAGTGGGGGTAGGAGGAGGTCTGAGTTCTGAGGGCCACCAGGAAGCATTTTATGGGGAGCTTTTGTTTCCAAAAATCCAGAACCTCTGTCTTGTCCATGTTGAGCTTCAGACAGTTGTCTTTGTGTTGGTGTTGTCTTTGGAGAGGGAGAAGATAAGTTGGGTATCGTCGGCATAGGATATGATGTTGAATCCGTCTGTTCCTTTCCACACATCGCTGACTTCTGATATACCCAGCTGGCCCTCTATAGTACTCAGTTCCTTCAATAGCTCGGAGCCCCTCAGCAGGGTCTCCATCATCAGGTTCCCTTTTCAGCCCAGGGCCCAGGTGTCCATGTGCAATATCTTGACCACCACTGTGGTAGGGGTTGACAGATCCATCCTTCCTCACTCGCTCTATAGTCAATGTATGTACCCCTCTGGGTCTATAGCCCTTGCAGCAACTAACACTGATGGTTCCTGTTGGGAGAAAAAAGGCCCAGTCATTGATCACTTGTAGTTTTGTTGCCCAGTAGTATAGTCTCAAATCTGGGAGAGCAATTCCACCCACCAGGGGCACTCTAGTAAGAGTAGCCCAAGCAATCCTCAGTGATCTACTCTCTCAAGCACTCCTTGAGTCAGGTCTTCCACTGGCTGGAAGAAGCCACCAGGGACCTATAATGGTATTTTGCAGCACATGAAGAAAATTTGGCAGGTAGATCATTTTATAAAGGGGCACTTTGGCTATCAGAGATATTGGGAGTGTGCTCCAGCATCCAACATCGGCTCTATAACAGGCCAGGATTTTGTTAAAATTTTCCCTGAAGAACAGCTTGCAGTCCTTAGTTATGAAGATTCCGAGGTGTTGAAAACCTATGGGGTGATTCCAATCCCACTCCTTGTCACCCTCCATCAGTGGGGAATGCAATTGCCTTGTGCCAGTTGATGGGGACCCCCTAATAGAAGACAAACACCTCCAGCATCTCCAACACCTTAGGAGTAGAGCGCTCCCGATCAGCCAGGTGTGGAAGGACATCATCTGTATAGAGGGACCCAACATCCTCCCACTCCTTGTCCCAAAATATGCCCCTTATCAGGGCATCCCTCCACAGCCAGTAAGTCACAGGTTCTATTACCAACATGAAGAGTAGAAGGGATATCGGGCATTCCTTGCCAGGTGCCTCTGCCAAGCTTGAATTCTTTGGAGAAGGTCCCATTCACCTTGACTCATGCTATGGGGTCTGGTATTACAATTTTACCCAGGACTGGAAAGTCCAGCCTATCCCCATTTTGAGAAGTTGTGCCATTAAGTAGGGCCATTCGACTGAGTCAAAGGCCTTTTCAGCATTCAAAGTTGACAGGATAGGTGGCTTCACGATCCGGTCACAGTGGGCCAGTCTGCACAGGTTGTGCCTTGTCGCTTTGTAGGACATGAAGCCTGATTGGTCAAGAGTAACCATTGTAGCAATCACTTGTAGCAGGCAGTTTGCCAAGACCTTTGCCACAACCTTGGTCTCTATAGTTAGGAGCTAGATTGGCCTGTATGAGGCACAGTTCTCCCACAGCTTCCCCTTCTTAAGTAATCTGCCTCCTGTTGCAACAACCTAGATTCCAATTCCCTGGCCTCTCTCTCTCTCTCACTTTCTGTTTCCCAGATGTGTGCAATGAGCTGCCATCATACAAAGGTCTCATAAGCCCCTGTAGATCAATAAAGAATGCCGCTAAGCCATTGTTTTCCTTGATGTATAGGTCACTTTTCTTGTGGCCCAATCAGATATTGTCCACAGGTCTATTTTCCACTCCCCCTTTGTCGCTGTGGTGGCAGTTGTCAGGTGTGTTACCAGTGGTGAATAGTCTAAGATGCCACAAGGCAAGATATCTGCATGACTGAACCTGCTCAGTTGGTGACATTGTGTCAGGAAATAGTCCAGTATGGACATTGATCGCAACTGGTTAGAATTGCATATGTATTGGCATGCCCACGGGTGCCTATCGCACTACAGTTCTGCCATCTCTAGGGAGTCAAGGAAAGAAACGAGACTGGAATCTGACCTGAACCTATCCCCGTCAATGTTGTTCTGTCCCGGTCAGCATGTAGGGTTAGATTACAATCCACACCAATCAGGAGCAATGCCTCTGGCGTCTTAGCTAGACCATCTTCTCATCTTGTCTATCCCCTCAGTCTGCAACCCAGGGGGGAAATACAAGGATGCTAGCAACATGTTTTTCCCTTTTCTAGTGTCCACTCACTGCTACTTGGCACCTAAGCATCTGCACCCATTTTTGGATCACTTGGAATGGGAGGTATTTATGAGCTAGGATACCTACTCCCCAGGCGCCCATCAAGAATCACACATGTGCCAGCAGAGTATATCTACCATAGTTCAACACCCTGCAAGTGTTGCCCACAAGGTGAGTTTCCTGAAGTAGGATAATATCCGGAGTTTTTTGCACCAATTACTTCCACATTACTCCCCTTTAAAGTTTGCTGCCTAGGTCTTTTACACTCCAGAATAAGACCTTAAGTGTAAGCTCTGGGTGGGTTCAATGTGGTCATAGATGCATCGCCATGTGTGATAACCTACAAGTAGGTTATGCCTCAGTATGCCTTAAATTATCCCCTCCCCAATACTCCACTTCTAGCCCCTTGTGCCATGGATCTAATACTACCCCAATGTGTCTATCACCCAACATATCAAACTGAAACCTTATTGCACAGAGGTGTTCATCTTAGTAAGTGGAGGGAGCTGGGCCCTGTGGCATTATCACAATCCACCAACCATGGCGGGTCTTTGAAAAATCCATCCAAATAGGTCGCCAGATCTTGATTCCCCTTGGGGACTATCAGGCACCAGTCTCTTTAAATTATATTGTCTGCTTTTATCCAGGTGTCTTCTAAATCATCCCAGGGGTCTTCAGACCTGCTGGAAACCTCCTCCAATTCCCTTAGCAGTACTGCCCATTTGTTGTCTGTGTCCAGTGAGCGATGTTGCTGTATGTTGGTAACTACTTTGGCCCTTTCTGTCTCTGCTTGTGCTTTGATCGGAGCCTCCTTTGAGCGTCTACATGACCTGCGTTTGATCATTGTTGTTGTAAATTTGCATGTTGGGCCGTCTCTCGGAGCTCTGGGAGTGGGTAGCCCTGCATCATTAGCCAGTCCCATGCTGTGGGAGGCAGATGTAAAAAAAAGTATGATTCTCCCTTATCCAGTATTCATAGTTTCTCTGGAAAAATAGGGCAAATTTCAAGTTCATTTTCCAAAGACGTCTCTATACCCTCAGAAAGGATTCTCGTTGGTGCTGTGCTGCAGTAGTATAGTCCAGATATATGTTTACTGAGTTTCCAACTATCTACCACGGCCTGTGAGCTATTTGTAAGATGTGGTCTCTGTCCCAAAAGTTGAGTAGATGGGCTACAACAAGCCTGGGGAGTGCCCCAGGCATCCTGCATGCCCTTTCTTCTGTGAAAATTATGGATGTTTTGTCCCCCAGTACCTTTGAGAGGAGCCAGTCCTCTAGAAACAGTTCCATGCTTGGCCCTTCTGATTTCTCTATGCCATGAGCTCCCCTCCGCATGGTTCACTCTGTCCATTAAATGTTCAATTGTTTTCTAAAGGGCCTGGATCTTTTTGTGACTCTCCGTGACTGTGGACTGCAGTCAGGCCAGTGTGCTTTCCGCGTTTCCCACTTGATATGCTAGATTTATGTGATCCACCCCTAAGAGTCCCAGACCCAGGGCCACCTTGTCAATTTTTTGTTTCAAGGCAATTTTTGTGTTTCGCATGGCAGTTAAGATTGCAGTGGTGTGGGCTTCCAGTCCAAGCCCCATCTATACACCACTGGCCATTAGTCTCTTCCCTTTGTTTGGGGGACCAGTCACTGGTCCCCTATTTGATGCTTTAGGCTGCACCATTGTACCACTGGACCAGCTTGGTCCCAGCCCAGGTCTCATCCGGATGCCCCCGGGGTCCTCCGCAGGTGTGTGTCCATGCAATTAGGCATCCTGCTGCCCCATTGGGGGAAATGGTTCTTCCAACCCCACAGGGCTGCAGTTCACAGGGGCTCATCAGGCACCAGTCACTGGCTGGGCTGAACCCCCTCAGACCCCTACATCAGTGGGCCAGCTCCCCAGCTTCTGCAGACCCAGCCCAGGCAGAAGGAGAGGTCCAACCCCCTCAGACCCCTACATCAGTGGGCCAGCTCCCCAGCTTCTGCAGACCCAGCCCAGGCAGAAGGAGAGGTCCACCCCTGGCCACAACCCCAGCCACCTCACAGGCACAAGCACCCTCGGCTTACCCTGGAGCCCAATCGGTTCAGGGGCCTCCTTCACAGTGTAGAGTATCCTTCCTGCTCTCCACCTCCCTTTTGGTGCCAACTTCAGTCTGGGAGTACCTCAGAGGTCAGGGAGCAAATATCAGAAAATACAACTGGTTCTGAAGGAGGAACTATAACCCTAGACTCCCACAGCAATATCAATACATACTAATATATGGATGTGGTAGCGAGGACTGTATCCAAACAGTGGTGCATAAACCATTCACCCAGACTCTATGGGGTATTATGATGTGGCTTCAAGGAGCGGAGAGCGTTTGTCAGCAAAGGGAGGCTTGTGCATGAGTCATCAATCCCTCAACCAATGCTCAGGAGACCGCCACGTTGGCCTTGATAGTCGCAGTGCCTTTCAGTGCCATCCAGGGCACAATGCCCTCCCACACTGCTCCGCTCTATATTTTCCTAAATAATTTTAAAAATAATTTTGCTCATATGCATTCTTGTAATTAATAAATTGGTTTAGGTGCATCCCATTTACTGAAGGTGTATGTATTGATAGTGCCTTGGGAGTCTAGGGTTATACTTCTCCCTTCAGGACCACTTGTGTTTTCTGATATTTTCCTTACCCAGGTCCTAGGGTTACTGGGTAGCCCCTTATCCTTTATTACAAGGATCAGGGGGCAGCAAGCCCATCCACCCCTCACAGGGCTGCTTCTGCAATCAGCCTCTCCCCTGGGCCCATTGGGGCTGGGGTCCTCCGGAGCCCATTCCCCAGGAGGAGCAGACGGCCTTTGGGCCTTTTCCGATTACTCTGGGCCCACGTCCCCACCTCCGGGTCTTTGGGCTGATGCCTCACCCCAGCCGGCTGTGTGCATTCTGTCCTTCTCTCCCCCTCCGTGTTCCTCACCCACCACAAGGCAGCAGCAGCCTTTTGTTCCTGGTCATTAGGCCTGAGTTGAATCCAGCCTCCCGGCCGCTGGTGCAGAATTTTTATATCCATGCTGCAGTCGCCGCAATCTTGCGAGTTTGCAAATTCCCAGGTCTCCAATGGGAACAGAGCTACCCACCATTATCCCATGTGGCCCAATTGTCAAGCAGCCTCCCCTGAATTGTCAATGTCGCTGACCAACTCCGGGGATCCCCCAGGGGCTGCAGGATGAATTCACTCACGGGGACATTTGCTAGAGTTCCAAGCCCAGGTGGCCATCTTCACTGGCATATCACCACACTCCCGTCGAATTTCTGAAATATTGAGTTTAATTTGTGTGCCGGAAAAGTCTGAAATTCCCAATGCTGTGTATCAGCATGCTTGATTCATGCTCAAGAATACAACATTGGACTCATCGAAGTTGAGTTCAGGTGCTTACAATAGTTTATCGAAAAAAAGGCTCACAATTGCGATCAAATGGGAGCAATTCAAAAACATTTAACAGGAGTAGAGGGTAGGATAAGTGTTATTGTTGGGGCTTGATCCCAGGGTCCTAGGGAGGAGCATTATGGCTATGAGTAGTGGACGAAGTGTTCCATTAGAGATGTGTTTTCAATGTCTTTTTTAAGTGAAAGAGTGAAAGGGTAAACCTAATGTGTGAAGTGTTGTTCCAAATTTATGGTGCGTGCTTTTCCTTTTCCCATTCTTGATTTCCTGTCTTGCCATAATGTTGCTTCCTGTGGTGAGCTGGCCTCCTTTGATGTTTTTTTCTCCATTTAGGGTGGTTTACAAGTTGTCACTTCTTTCTAAGTGTTGCAGAAGGTCTTGAATGTGATGTGAACCTTGAATGGCCACCAGTGATCCTCTACGGGATGGAAGTGATGTGGGTGTACGTTTTTAGTTTTAAGATGCGGCAGGAAGCAGTGTACAAGAAGCTGTTCAGTGGACCCATAAAGGAGCCATGAATCCCAGTATGCAACGCACAGACGCCAACTAGAGAAGAGAGGCCCAGTAACTAGATGGTGATTCTGGTGTCCGAGTCTAGAATACAGTGGTGCATTCTGCATAGGAAGGAGAGTTGTACTTTGAAGTTTGAGATTTCTTGGTGAGGTTGGATTTCAAGGAGAGGCTGCAGACTAAACGAATGTGAGTAACTTTGCTGGTAAATGCTTTCATTTTGTTGCCATAAGTCCATTACGATCAATAAATCTATTAACCTGCAAACTGTTGGATCACCTTGTTTAAGGGTAAATTATGGTTTGTTGTGTGATCTGGAAGAGGGCAGACACTGTATTGTGCCTACAAAGGAGTAACAATTCGTACGTTTAAATTGCAATGCTGTTTACCTTTCTCTGCATTTGGTGACATAGGTTTCACCTGCCACAATAGGCATGGAAAAAAGCATAACATCAGTGAGAAATTTGTGGGAATAGGTACGCAAACACTGATTCCAACTTTTATTTGCTACTGTGTGTGTGTGTGTAATCCGCTGGGAATTTCACCCTGAAAACATAGTAATCCCAATGCTATCGGTATCTCCCTGTGGTGGAGTAGTCGAAGCGGAGGCCCTAAGTGCCACACACATTACAATTAGGACTATTCTCACTGTGTTACAGATCATCCTACCATGGAGAGGAACTGCAAACGGTCAAACTCTCAAATTATTAAAACCTACATAAAAGATTGGATCAAAAAGCTCAGTTTATCCAAATGGCTCAAAAACGGACGTGCAGTTATTCGTCCTGGTCAAGGCAGACTAGCTAAGGTTCAAGTGGCATTTTTAGCTGGACAATCACCAGACAGTTTTTGGTTCTCAGTGTTCCTTCCCTCCAAGGTGGAACACGTTGATTAAGTAAAATTATCATCATGCTGAGTCTGAAATAATCGGTGAATCCGCTAAGTGTGGTAGTGTTATTTTGCCTGGGCCACTGCAACGAGTTCTAGATAATCCCATGAAACTGAAGAAGCAACTTCATCTGAGCCCATTAGATTAATTCTAGAACTCATGTGGGCACATTAGATGATACCATGTCTTTAAAGTACCTCAGACTGGGACAGTGGGTAGTCGCCAGTCTGCAACTATCTACACAACTGGGGAGCAACTCTAAATCGCCTCCACCCGATAAATTGAGCAAAAAGTGAAACTGCGCCAACAACATTTGATTGTGACACTATAGCAGCAGGGCCTGGAAATCTCAGACTTAGAGCCATGACCTCAAGTCAACCAAGCAGAAAAGGCTTTGCCAGAACTACTTTTCTGTAAGGACCGGGAAACCTTGCCTTTATGACAAGACACAAAAAGCTGCAATATTCGTAAACCAAAGTAACAGAAGCATTGTTGTGTGCTAGCACTATCTGTTGCTAATGTAATGTTTACACTCTCCCCTTTTCTTCTTTAGTACCCAAATACAGGACCTGATTATGAGTAGGCCCTGTCGGATGTGATAGTTATCACACCTGATAAAAATCTAAGGCTGAGGTGTTTGGAATTTAGTGGCTGTGATAATTATAACCTAGTCTTTATTTCTCAGGAAGAATATGAAGATTTTGGTTCCTACCACAGCATCTCTGCTTTATTGTTTCCACTCCTGCTTGAATCAGGTTGCAGAAGAAAGAAACAACAGACTTGTTCTAAGGCTGCGTCATAGCAGACATTCTTCTGATTTGTGGAAGTTATTCTAAACCCAGAATACAATCCGCTTGTGGGATTTGTTCATCATACTGTCCCCAAGGAGGGGGAGGTCCACCACTGGATTCTGCTGCTGATTTAGCACTTTCTGCACCAATCAGAAGATTGCACTCAACTCTTACTCCTCTTCACTGGGGCGTTTGGCTAAAAACAGTCACACAACTTTGAACAGGGGTGAAGTCTAATGTTAAACTAATAAATCATAGCATTTGTGAGGCGTCCACAATACATTGTTTTTTTCTTTTAGTTTTGTAAAGGGAATGTGTGCCTCAAGTCATAAACATTAGAGGGACACATTGGATTCAATAAGTGGCAGATTTCGCCTCTCCATTGAAATGGTTTGGGCTGAAATAATATTTCATCCACACTTGGCAACAAGCATTGGCAAATCCAATATGCATGACATTGGCCTCCAGCTTTCAGGTTTTGTTTTGTCAGGGTTTTTGCAAAACTTTAGTATTTGGAATATGCCAAGTCCTCATCAATCTAAACAAATTGCAGCAAGCAAAAATACGTTTTTGTGTTCTAAAAAACAAACACATTACAATAGTACTCCCTGTCACTGAAGGGAACTACTTTGTGTGTGTATTTGGTCCTTCTGAAAGGGTGGAGTGCAGTGACTAACAGTGAAGTCAGCCAATGTCTGAAGTGGGCTGATACATTGCCACTTAATGCATGCTGGAGTCGGTGGAATAAAAAGGGGAATGAGGATGCCACAGAATAAGGGTTGAAGTCTGGCTAAAACCCTTACAAGTAACTATGGTATACACATAAATTTAGTAAACTCAAAAGGCCTTGGCTAACACTGACTTATAAAACTCATACTGTCTGGCACTGGCTGCAAGTCTTTTGCCTTTGAGAAAGAAAGAAAAAAAGATTGAAAGAAATAAAAAAAGAAAGAAAGAAAGGAAGGAAGAAAAAGGCAAGAATGAACAAAATAGAAAGAGGAAAGTAAAGCAAAAGAAGAAACACGGTAAGAAAGAATGTGAGAAAGAAAGGCAGGAAAAGAAAGAAAGAATGGAAAGAAAGCAAAAAAGAGAGATAGCCAGAATTAAAGAAAGAATGGAAAGAAAGCGAGAAAGAATCGAAAGAATGCAAAAATAAAGGAAGGCAAGAAAGAAGGAAGGCAAGAATGAAGCAAAAAAGAAAGGAAGAAACAAACAAACAAAAAAGAAAGAAGTTAAAAATGTACAAAGAGGACAACTTAACACAGAACAGTTTCAAATGGACACAATCTGGTATGCTGTGAAATAGCAGGAAAAAAAGCCCCCAAAAGGAATTCACAACACACCTCGCAGGGTGTGGGATGTGACAAAGAAGGAATGTGCATCAAAAGCTTTCTGCTATCACATCAGGTCCTAAACACAAAGGCAACACTAAAGTAATTATAAAGCAAAAAAAAGCACTGGCACTGAAGCTAACTAGCTTGTGTGTGGATGTACTACCTCTGAATGAACAAAATTAGGTCACTCAAAGTGAAGTTAACCAATGGCTTAAATAGACTGAGCCATGCTATATGTTGTTGTGGATGAGAGTAAAGCGTAAATGACACAGCAACAAACAACCAAGGTGGTTGAAAGCCCCTAAATATAAGTGCAATTATAGATATTTTAGCAAAATTGAAAGGTCTTGGCTAACCCCAGGCCTAAATATCAAGAGGTCTTGGCTAATGCCAAACCTAAAAACACAAAACTAATTGACAATACTAAATCTCAAACTCCAAATCTCAAAATTGGGACCCACTCACCCAAACTGAGTGTATTGACCCAAAAAAAGAGTAAGGCCATGATCAGAAATAGCTTTTTTTGACAGCCAGTATCACCATAGTTAAAAAGTGGTAGGACAAATTGAGCACCATCTTAAAATGTGTCTTTTGCACATCCTTATTTTGCCACAAATCTTCTGCTGAAGACATTTGCGAAATTCACCAGGAGATGTGCTGTTCAACCATCAGATCTAGTGGTAATGTCAGATATCGTGATCTAGCAGGTTATATGTCGGAACCACGGGTGCCTAAACCACCCGTGGCTCAACAACGAGGTTGGAACAATGACCTCATTCTAAACACTAATGCCTTTACCACTAATGCGTTTACAACAATTTTACAATTGTAAACGCATTCCTGGTAAAGGCATTACCAATCAGCATGCACGACCCTGCATGCTTCCACCCCAGCCCCCCCACCCCATCCCTTAAACCTAAACCCCCCTAAACTCTAATCACCCCCAGCCCCCCACTCTACCCCAAAAACGAAAAATACCCTGAGTCCCCACCTCCGCCCCTAAAACCTAAACCCTGCCCCCCCAAACCCTAATCACCCCCAGCCCCCGACCCCAAAACAGCCCTAGTCCCAGCCCAACTTACCTCCTCCTTCACCACGTCCACTCTGACTCTCTTCTGTACCTTAACCACGCATGTACGTTGTTCAGACATGCGTGGTTAAGGTACCAAAACCAGGGAGTCGTGGAAAATGAAAGCGTTGTTTCGCTTTCGTTTTTCACAATCTCGTGGTTCCGGACTCGTTCTTCCGGGTGTTTCCCGATCTAGCATAGTACAGAATATGTCCGGAAACCCAACTTCTGAATATTTTGTTTGCACTAATGCACTACCTTGGGGTCTGACTGACCCCCTATGCTAGCAGACAATAAAGACAAGTCCTTGGTATCAGAACTAATTCAGTGACAAAATACAAAGAAAAAATAGAAAGAAATGCACGTCAGATAAAGATCAACCAGCCTGCATGATTTAATGCTGTTGACCTTTCTTGCGCTCTCCTATAATGGCTGCAGGAATACTTTCTCAGTACTTTCAGGAGCATTCAGGTATTTTAGAGGTTTTTGCTGTGCCTGGGTACACAAACTCACAAACTCTGGTGCTCTCTACTGGTAGTAGTCATGCCAGGTAACTCATTATTAATTTACTAGCTTTGCTTTAAAATCTGTAAATGTTCCTGCATCAAAGAGCGCAGAGCCTTATAAAGCCTGAGCCTGGGACATAACCACTTCCCTATCGCTCATTTCTGACGGGCCAGGTAGCATTTTACAGAATGTTGCCATGGAGTCTCATTGGAGGGGGAAATGGCTGCATTTGGTTTGAAGTGGCTGTAATACAAATAATAAGATAGCACTTCCCTTTCGACCACTGCCCGCAGTTTATAGAAGCAGAGTGACATTACTTGATCCATTAAACTAATTGTAATTGATAGAATTCAGAAATGTTGAATAGTAATGAAGAAAAATATGTAAAAGTGACAAGAGAAAAAACCACAGAGATGTAAAACCTAAAGGCTAATTTCAGTCATAAATTACTCAGATATTTTGGGGGTCTATTCTGGAATCTTTTTATTTAATTTACTTACTCTTCATGTATAATTTTACTTACTTAAAAATAGGCCTTTTCTGAAGACATTCTTTGAACAGCATGAAGAAATTTACCTAAGTTTTGTGTTTCCCCCCATATTTTAGGTCTTGTGTCGAAAAAGCTTTTGCTGTCTTGCTATCCTCATGTGATTAAAATAATTATAATACAAATGCCTTCATACATATTCATGGGGTGGTGGTTGCTAGTCTCCACTCATTGGTCTGGTAGGTGTCATTCACAGTTTGCTTCCACCCCCAGAGCGTACATCAAGGGGATATAAGTACATCTGGGCCATAGTATGTATTAAGCACTGAGGCTGGCAGTGCTTAATTAGAGCCAGTGGTTTCTGGTGTTCAGCACTGGCACCTAATTGTCAACACCGGCACTTATGACAGTCTGGCACATGGTGGCGATGTTTGTCTAATTTACAGATGAGCACAAGAACAGCTGTTCATTAACTGAATATGCATTAAAAATAGTAACACCTGCCTCCCAAGCCATTCTAATGGCTTTGGGGGCCTGGAATAGTCTGAATTGTCACACTTGTAGGAGTGTGATGGCAAGTCATTTTGTTGCTATTGTCACTGGCTGTGCTGGCAGGGTCAATGGGTGATGCAAGCTGTATTGACCTCCTGACAAGGGCCCTAACGCTTATTGTTTTACAAATTAAGTACTGTAGTGGCTGCCTTATATGATCTAATCTGGATTAGTGATTTCATGGGCCAGATTTACAAGGCCATAATGTCACATTTTCAATGTGACGCTAAATATTTTTTTGTGGCTTAATGCCACCTTGTAAATATAGGCCCCTCAAATGCAGGTTTATGATTCAGAAGGGTGTGCAATGGGTCTTATTCCACTGCAACACCCATTGCTTTTGACACTGCCCGAGATTTACAAGAAATCGTAAATCTGTGGCAGCGCCAAAAACTAATGCCACCCCAGGGGTGGCATTGGCATGGCACAACGAGGAGAAATACTTTCATTCCTCCTCGCTTTTGCTTTTTCCATGTGTGCATCATTCTGCAGCACACATAGAAAGAGCAGAAGGCCATGAATGAATGTTTATGTGCAGGAAGGTGTCCCTTCCTGCACATAAACAATCATTCAAAAATGACGATCCGCTACTCCTATGTATGCTGGATTCTGCAGCACACATAGAGGACCAAATCGCCATTATTGATTGTTTATGTGCAGGAAGGAACACCTTCCTGCACATAAACAATCAATACCCTCAACGCAGACACCCTTGCACTATGGTGCAAGAGTGCCTGAGTTGGTTCTGGCAGCTACATTTAGCGTCGGCGCAGGAGGAAATACAGGGGTGTACCGTATTTTAAATACGGCGCATCCCTGAGTTTCTAAAGTGACGCAGCGCCACTTTTAGTAAATCTGGCCCTGTATTTTTTAAAGAACAAAATCAACTGTGAACTGATGACTTCCATATGAAATTTATAATATCAGTTTATTGTTAGCAAAATAGTTATCTTTCCAGTGTATTTATTAAGTCCGATTAGCAATTACTTGTTGTCGTTTATCTTTTGAACTATTTACATAGTTTGTTTGCTGTAAAATAAAAGTGAGAAGTGCATGTTTGTACTTCATGACCTTGAGACAGCTACTCCATGTCTATAACTTGAAAGTATAGCCTGCTGTACTAGAATGGGAGAAAGCTGACTAGTCTTATTGAGTCTTGGAAGTTTTTGTTTTGTAACTCTTCCATGCAGCGAAGGACAAGTAATAGAATCAGATGCGTGATGTTCATGTGAAATGAAAACATACTTGTTTTTTGTTTCAAATAGTTTTCTCAAGCTGTAAAAATAAGTATAACGTTAAATATGATTGTAAAACGCAATAACTGTATCCCCATAAAAAATCTACAAAGTAATTAACATCTTCCTCCTGGCTTTAAAACACTTATTGCAATAATGCTGCAACAAGTGCAAGAAGCGACTTGAGACAGGCAAGGAGTATATCCAATTAATCGAATATAAAGTGTGGGTTTTTTAAGTGTGACTGATGGATACCTGGCTGAGGCTATAAACTGTGTGCACATAGAGATATTTCACATAGTTAAGACCCAGAGGATCTGATTAGATCTGTTTATCCTAAAGAACAATTTCACCTTCTCAATGTGGAAGGTCCGTGCAACTTGAAAAATATTTGTGAAACCTGTGGAATCATTATCTTGTCTGACAGCTGTGTCTATAAAACTAACTCAATCTAAGGATAACTGTTCTGTCTGAGGCCTACCAGAGAGTGTTACATTTGCGTATCCTGAGGTATGTTTCTGTGGCTTCTGCCGATAAAATCAACTTTATCAGAGTGATAGCTCTACCAATCTCTGTATATGTTTCGCACAGTGTCAGGTGTTGCGAGTGTTATCTGACAAGTTCTCATGGCAATGCATCCCTCTCCATTCAGTGCCAAGGAAGATGTACAAAACGTCTTTGAGTGACTGAGACAGGGATCCTGGGGGTGTCCGCTGGCCCAGCCATAGTGATTTTTTCTGATGTTTGGGAGTTATACGAACTATGTAATCTGTAGTATAGAACTGCTTTATGAGATTGTAAGCTATACGTTTTGTGTATCATGAGGCATTATTGTGGCCTGGAGCTGTCTGATGTCTGACCCTATAAGATTTATGTTTTCTGAGAAATAGCTTTACTTTCTGAATATATCTCATGAAATCATTTAGAAGTTCGACACCATAGCCATTAGGATACCTAGTGATAGGCATGACATCAAAGTACTAAAGGAAGTAGCAATATTTTTAACAACAGAAAATCACCATTGGAACGGCCTGAGACAAAAAGTCCTGTTTAGTATTAGGGTTAGTCATACTTCTGAAGCCTGTACAACCTGTTCATTAGATAATTTTCATGATTGAGACCAAAGCTTATTCCATATCTATACCCAAAAGTCAGACCCTGTTATGGGGCCCTGGGGCAGATGGTACTGAGACCCAAAAGTTGTGATTGACGGTCGTCCCCACTTGTGTCCTGGAGCCCATTCTACTGTGGTTGTGCCAAGTACACCCTTTCCACACTTGATTCTTGGGGCAGTGAGGGTGAACAGTGCAAAGCATCTCAGAGGTACTGTGGGGTTAGAGAAAGAGAATTCAAGCATCCACGCAATAGATACAATAATGTAGTGTCCAACTAAATGCTTGTCTTTTTAGAAAAAGCTAAGTATTGTAATCACAGCAGAACATAGGCCCTCATTACAACCCTGGCGGTCGGTGTTAAAGCAGCGGTAAGACCGCCAACAGGCCGGCGGTAAAAAAAATGGAATCACGACCGTGGCGGAAACCGCCAACATAGATGACCATTTTAACACTCCGACCACCACGGCGGTACAAACAAACACCGCGGCGGTAACCACCAACAGACAGGCGGAAGACAATGTACCGCCCACAGTATTACAACAGGCCAATCCACCACCTTTTCCGGGGCGGATTCACCGCGAACAAAAACACGGTGGAAACAGGACTTGGAAGGGAAAATGCTCACCTCAACACACCCCACAAGGAACCAGGACGCTGTGGCGCCAAAACTCCATATTCTACCTGCCTTCGTCTTCCTGCTCCTCTACTAGGAGCACGAACGCCGGCAGTGAAGACCACGGTGAGTACTGCACCTACGACACAGGGGAGGGGGGAGGGAAAAGAGAGTGACACACACACGCAACACCCCCACCCCCACCCTCACCCACTACAACACACACACTAGTACATGTTGATACATTACAGTTACACACCCCAACCCCCCTGGAAGAATGCAAAGACAAAAGGAAATTATTGTAACGATTGTAATCAATTAAAATCCAGTACTCAAAAATATACATACACTATTAACAAATATATATACACCAAGAATACAAGTCTAGGTACTGCACCATTGACAGTCCGTGGACCACTGGGCCCAAAATGCATGGGCGAAGCCCACACAAGATACCCGATCAAAACGGAGAGAACACTGCAGGGGCATCAGATAGAAATACAACAGGCACCTCAGGGGGAAGGGAAGGGGGGAGCATCTCAGCCGGATGAGTGCACGACGCCAGATCCATTATGGGGCTCCATACCCACTGCTGTATCCTGGGGAGTGCAAAGCCACAGTCTCTCAAGTCTCTCCAGTGGGTGGGTTGCCCACTGCTTTATCCTGGGGAGTGCAATGCCACAGTCTCTCAAGTCTCTCCAGTGGGTGGTTTGCCCACTGCTTTATCCTGGGGAGTGCAAAGCCACAGTTTCTCAAGTCTCTCCAGTGGGTGGTTTTCCCACTGCTTTATCCTGGGGAGTGCAAAGTCACAGTCTCACAAGTGGATAACAGTCTCCACTGGTTCTGGCGGGGGCTTTGTGCCCAGAGTACTTCATCCTGCCAAAGACAGAGGTAGTGGATGCCTTTTCCACTGGTTCTGGAGGGGGCTTTGTGCCCAGAGTGCTTCATCTTGCCAAGGACAGAGGTAGTGGATGCCTTTCTCCACTGGTTCTGGAGGGGGCTTTGTGCCCAGAGTGCTTCATCCTGCCAAGGACAGAGGTAGTGGATGCCTTTCTCCACTGGTTCTGGAGGGGGCTTTGTGCCCAGAGTGCTTCGTCCAACTCGTGGCGGCCTCAGTAGTGGCGGTGCTTGCGGCGCTCATTGGCCTGCAGTGCTGGTGGGTGGCTCAGTGAGCATGCTGCTGGCGGCGGTGTCCTGGTCAGCGGTGCTGGTGGCGGCGGTGTCCTTGGCAGCGGTGCTGGTGGCGGCGGTGTCCTTGGCAGCGTTGCTGGTGGCGGCGGTGTCCTGGGCAACGGTGCTGGTGGTGGCGGTGTACTGGGCAGTGGTGGTGGTGTCCTGGGCAGCGGTGCTGGTGGCGGCGGTGTCCTTGCCAGCGGTGCTGGTGGCGGTCTTGTCCGCCGTGCAGGTTGGCGGTGACTTCCCATTCTTTCTGTGCCCCTTCCCCACCTTGGATGGTGGCGCAGCTGTCTTCCCACTCCCAACTGTAGTCCTGGGAGAGCCCTTGGTGGCAGGTGTTTTGCCGTTCTCCCTCCGGGCAGTTGCCAACATCTTATGCTTCTGAGGTGGGGGACTGTCCGTGGTCTGGCTCCTTGGCACACTGGCTGCCCTGCTGCTTGGCGCACTCCAGAAGCCGGTTACTGCTGGGACCACTGTTCCCGCTGATGTGGTGGCTAAGGTGCTGGGTTGGGACCTGGAAAGGCGTGCCCTAGGGGACTGAAGGGGTGGGGGAGGTGAGGGGAAGAGGTCAAGGTTGGACAGGAAAAGATTTTTAGACACACTGGGACGGGTAGATGGAGGGTGTTTGGGAGTGGAGGAAGAGTTAGTGGTTGTAGGAGGTGTACGTTTGCTGACTTTCGGTGAAGGTGCATGGGCTGGAGGCTGTCGTGAGGTGGATGGCTGTTGGGTGGGTGTGTGACTACGTTTGTGTGCCTTGGGAGGTGGGCTCACAGACATACTGGGAGAGGACACAGGGGATGTGTGAATGGTATTGGGGGGGTGAGTGCACGTGAGCGGTGTGTGGTGATGGGCGTGCTGGTGATGGACGTAGTGGCTGAAGATGTAGTGCATACAGGTGTGAGTGGAGACGTGACAGGGAGGGAGGAGGGAGATGTGGAGGAGGGGGACACAGTGGAGGCAGTGGCTGTTGATATGTCTGCATGGGTATGATGCTTGTGTGAGTGCCTGTGGGATGTGTGGTGCTTATGTTTGCCAGAGCTTCACTTGTGTGTTGAGGTGTGTGCATGCTGGTCTGATGGTGTGTTTGGGATAAGCTGAGGTACAGGGGTTTGGGTCTGGGTGGAGGAAGTTGGAGGGGGGAGGCTGGACACAGGGACAATGGCTTCCATCAGTGCTGAGGCCAGAGTCTGAAAAGCTCACTGTTGGGCTGCCTGACCAGAATGAATGCCCTCCAGGTTTGCATTGGTCTGTTGAAACTGCCTCTCTACACCCTGGATGGCATTCAGAATGGTAGACTGCCCAACAGTGAGGGATCTGAGGAGGTCAATGGCCTCCTCACTGAGGGCAGCAGGGCTGAGAGGGGCAGGGGCTGAGGTGCCTGGAGCGAAGGAGATGCCCACCCTCCTGGATGAGCGGGCACGGGGCACACGCTGAGGGGCTGCTGGGAGGGTGGTGTTGGTAGGGGGGTTGCGGCTGAACCTGTAGATGTGGGGGGCACAGAGGGGCCCACCACGGCAAGGGAGCTCCCATCATAGGAGGAGTCCGTGTTGCTGGTCTCAGCTCCTGTCCCCGCCGCGGAGCTCCCCTCGCCCTCCGTCCCACTGGTGGCTTCAGACTCCATTGTCTCACCCTACAGGGCCATGTGGGATGCAGCTCCTTTCTGCTCTGGTTCCACTGCTCCTCCGCCTGATGATGCTATTGCACACAAGAACAGGGAGACCAATAAAAGGGGAGGGGAGACAGAAGAAAGACATGTTGAGTGCATGCAATACTGCTACCGTTGGTGGACACTACAGACACAGAAGACCTCTGCACTACGCCGTGCACTTAGAGTTCCCTAATTAATTACAGGGACATGGAGTACAAGGCCTATGCCCGATTGCTGCACACATGGAAGTAACACAAGCCTGACTAGGTGTAGTTGGCTCTGAACACTGGTGGGGTGGGGTGCCACCTGGCCTGCCTTACGAAGGGACCTTGCCTACTAAACTCGCCCTGGCCTAGGAGAACCCACAGCCCACCTCCCCCACCCAGACACCTCGTAATGCATGCTGATTCAGCCTTTTGGCTGCTGTGATGCTCTCAAGCGCCCATCCAACTCCAGATACGCCACAGCCAGGATCCTGAAAATCAGGGGGGTCATGGTGCGACGGGCACCCCTCCCACATTGGGAGGCCATCCCCAGCTGGGCCTCCACCATCTTCTTGCTCCAGCGGCGAATGTCCTCTCATCTTTTCTGGCAGTGGGTGCTCCGTCTGTGGTGGACCCCCAGGGTCCGGACGTCCTTGGCGATGGCATGCCAAATATCATTCTTCTGGTGGGCGCTGACCTACAGGAATTGTACAGGGGAAAAGAAGATACAACCATCCGGACCGTCACAGTCATTGGCCCGCATTCCTACCCTTGCCATGACGCACATGCACTCACCTTCGTTTCATGCACACCTCATTTCCCCCCCCATCTTCCATCCACACCACTCCACACAGGCATTGCCCATACAGCCTGCTCACAGTGTACTTACCTGTTTGTCTGGAGGACTGTAGAGTAGAGTGTAGTGGGGGAGGACCCCATCCACTAATTTCTCCAACTTCTCCGTGCTGAAGGCAGGGGCCCTTTCCCCAGACACATGAGCCATTGTCTCTTCCAGACTGAGGTCACAGCAGCACTTGCAGTGTAGGTCCTCTCCTGTCGAAGATCAGGTATCAAGTGAGTGAAAAGATAGAAATTGGCGGTCACGTCCGCGGCGGTGCGTACCGTCACTGCCGGCGTAAATCGTCATTGGCTCCTGGGACCCATAGGGTCCAATGTTAACCAATGCAGGATTGCGCCGTGGTCTTCGACCGCCTACTGCGATGGTGTACAATGCCAGCGCAGTTACCTCATATCCCCTTGTCCCACCTTACAGGTCAGGCAGCCGCCATTTCAGGGGGCCACATGGCATTATTTTTAAATGCGTCACACATATCTAGGCCTTGCATACACATTAAGACAGGGACATAGCGGATTGAAAAATGTGTGCAATAAAGTTGTGTTTTCGTACCACAGTGTTGGCTGACCCTCTGCTCGCAGTTCTTCTCCATAGAGCACGTCCACTGGGGCAGGTGAGGAGATGGCGGCATCCTCCGGTGTACAGACCGCTGGTGGACCTGTTGACAATGAAAGAGCGACATGTAATTGTCACCTACAGACTGGACCGTGCCACAATCCAAGAACTGTGTACCCAGTTGGAGCCGGACCTGATGTCAGCTATCTGCCATCCCTCAGGTATCCCTCCTCTAGTGCAGGTGCTGTCCGTACTCCATTTCCTGGCAAGTGGGTCTTTTCAGACGACAGTGGCCATAGCATCAGGGATGTCCCAGCCTATGTTCTCCAACGTGTTGTCCAGAGTGTTGTCTGCCCTGCTGAAACACATACGCAGCTACATCGTTTTCCCTCAGGTGGAGGATTTGCCTACAGTGAAAGGTGACTTCTATGCCCTGGGACATATCCCCAACATCATTGGTGCCATTGATGGGACACATGTGACCTTGGTCCCCCCCGCAGGAGTGAACAGGTGTACAGAAACCGGAAGAGTTACCATTCTGTGAATATGCAGATGGTGTGTTTGGCCGACCAGTACATCTCCCATGTGAATGCCAAATTTCCTGGCTCAGTGCATGACACTTACATTCTGAGGAAAAGCAGAATCCCTTCTGTGATGGGGCAACTCCAGAGGTACCGTGTGTGGCTATTAGGTGAGGACATGGACCCTATACAGTGTGACTAGGTGTCTGGGTCTGGGGTTGTCCCTAAGGGTTAGTGTGTGTCTAACAGTTGTCCCTCAACATTTGCAGGTGACTCTGGGTACCCCAACCTGTCATGGCTACTGACCCCAGTAAGAAATCCCAGGACAAGGGCAGTGGAACGCTACAATGAGGCGCATGGGAGAACTAGGAGGTTTATAGAGAGGACCTTTGGCCTCCTGAAGGCCAGGTTTAGGTGCCTCCATATGACAGGTGGTTCCCTATTCTACTCACCAAAGAAGGTGTGCCAGATCATCGTGGCCTGCTGTATGCTTCACAACTTGGCTTTGCAGTGACAGGTGCCTTTTCTGCAGGAGGATGGTCCAGATGGAGGACTTGTGACAGCTGTGGAGCCTGTGGACAGTGAAGACGAGGAAGCAGAAGAAGAGGATATCAACAACAGAAACACAGTGATTCATCAATACTTCCAGTGAGACACAGGTAAGAAGACATCATGCCTGCTACATCTGATACACTTGTTCTACCTCTCATATGTCTGTCACTTTCACCCAGTGTATGGACCCTGTGTTGTCACTTTCCCTTTCGATTTCACAGATGTGGGTCCCATTGTGTGACAGCTGCTTTGTTTCCTCATGGACTAGAGCTGTGTGGCATAGGTATTTTGACAATACAATTGATATAGCATTTTGCCTCAGTTACATTTTCGAAAGCACAGACTGACTCCAGATAGTTTTGTGATTTAAGGGTGTTTATTTAAGTGCTAAATAGTGGAGGGGGTTGTAAAATGGTCAGGGGTGATGGTGGAGGAATGTCCGTGGCAGAGTCCAGTCTATTAGTCTCACCGGTGCATTGTCCAAAGGGGCATAGGAAGTGGAGCTGGGGCAGTTGATGGATGGACAGGGTGACAAAGTGGGGACAAATGGATGACAATCAGGGTGGTCTCATTTCTTGGCGGGGGTCTTGGCATTGTTCTCTGTCTTTGTCCTGGATCTCAGGGACCGCTTGCGGGGTGGCTCTCCATCTGCAGGGGGTGGGGTGCTGGTGTCGTAGTCCTGTAGCGGTGCCTCCTGTCCACTAGCGCCGGTGGAGGTGGTGGGCAGTTCATTGTCCAGGCTAGTGTCAGGGGCCCCTTGCTTTGCCACAGTGTCTATCCTGGTGTTCACTAGTTCCTTCAGCACCCCTACAATGGTGCCCAGGGTGGTATTGATGGCTTTGAGTTCCTCCCTGAACCCCAAATACTGTTCCTCCTGCAGCCGCTGGGTCTCCTGAAACGTGGCCAGTACCGTTGCCATTGTCTTCTAGGAATGGTGGTAGGCTCCATGATGTTGGAGAGGGCCTCGTGGAGAGTGGGTTCCCTGGGCCTGTCCTCCCCCTGTCTCACAGCAGCCCTCCCAGTTCCCCTGTGTTCCTGGGCCTCTGTCCCCTGAACTGTGTGCCCACTGCCCCCAGGTCCCTGCTGTTGTTGGGGTGGTGGGTTAGCCTGGGTTCCCTGTAGTGGTGGACACACTGCTGCTTGACGTGTCCTGGGGACAGAGGTATGGGCCCGCTGGGTGGGTGCTGTAGGAAAGTGCCATCTTGCCTGGCATGTTACCCCCATATTTCACTGTATATATGTTGTTTTTTGTTGTATGTGTCACTAGGACCCTGCCAGCCAGGGCCCCAGTGCTCATAAGTGTGCCCTGTATGTGTTCCCTGTGTGATGACTAACTGTCTCACTGAGGCTCTGCTAACCAGAACTTCAGTGGTTATGCTCTCTCTTTGCTTTCCAAATTGTCACTAACAGGCTAGTGACCAAGTTCACCAATTCACATTGGCATACTGGAACACCCTTATAATTCCCTAGTATATGGTACTGATGTACCCAGGGTATTGGGGTTCCAGGAGATCCCTATGGGCTGCAGCATTTCTTTGGCACCCATAGGGAGCTATGACAATTCTTACACAGGCCTGCCACTGCAGCCTGAGTGAAATAACGTCCACGTTATTTCACAGCCATTTACCTCTGCACTTAAGTAACCTATAAGTCACCTATATGTCTAACCTTTACCTGGTAAAGGTTGGGTGCTAAGTTACTTAGTGTGTGGGCACCCTGGCACTAGCCAAGGTGCCCCCACATCGTTCAGGGCAAATTCCCCGGACTTTGTGAGTGTGGGGACACCATTACACACGTGCACTATACATAGGTCACTACCTATGTATAGCGTCACAATGGTAACTCCTAACATGGCCATGTAACATTTCTAAGATCATGGAATTGTCACAATGGCATTGGGGAGACAATTCCATGATCCCCCGCGTCTCTAGCACAGACCCGGGTACTGCCAAACTACCTTTCCCGGGGTTTCACTGCAGCTGCTGCTGCTGCCAACCCCTGAGACAGGTTTCTGCCCTCCTGGGGTCCAGCCAGGCTTGGCCCAGGAAGGCAGAATAAAGGACTTCCTCAGAGAGAGGGTGTTACACCCTCTCCCTTTGGAAAAAGGTGTCAGGGCTGGGGAGAAGTAGCCTCCCCCAGCCTCTGGAAATGCTTTGATGGGCACAGATGGTGCCCATCTCTGCATAAGCCAGTCTTCACCGGTTCAGGGATCCCCCAGCCCTGCTCTGGCGTGAAACTGGACAAATGAAAGGGGAGTGACCACTCCCCTGACCTGCACCTCCCAGGGGAGGTGCCCAGAGCTCCTCCAGTGTGCTCCAGACCTCTGCCATCTTGGAAACAGAGGTGCTGCTGGCACACTGGACTGCTCTGAGTGGCCAGTGCCAGCAGGTGACGTCAGAGACCCCTTCTGATAGGCTCTTACCTCTGTAGCTAGCCTATCCTCCTTCCTAGGTAGCCAAACCTCCTTTTCTGGCTATTTAGGGTCTCTGCTTTGGGGGATTCTTTAGATAACGAATGCAAGAGCTCATCAGAGTTCCTCTGCATCTCTCTCTTCACCTTCTGCCAAGGAATCGACCGCTGACTGCTCAGGACGCCTGCAAAACCGCTACAAAGTAGCAAAGACGACTACTGCAACCTTGTATCGCTGATCCTGCCGCCTTCTTGACTGTTTTCCTGATGATGCATGCTGTGGGGGTAGTCTGCCTCCTCTCTGCACTGGAAGCTCTGAAGAAATCTCCCGTGGGACGACGGAATCCTCCCCCTGCAACCGCAGGCACCAAAAGAACTGCATCACCGGTCCTCTGGGTCCCCTCTCAGCACAACGAGCGTGGTCCTTGGAACTCAGCAACTCTGTCCTAGTGACTCCCACAGTTCAGTGACTCTTCAGTCCAAGTTTGGTGGAGGTAAGTCCTTGCCTCCCCATGCTAGACTGCATTGCTGGGTACTACGTGATTTGCAGCTGCTCCGGCTCCTGTGCACTCTTCCAGGATTTCCTTTGTGCACAGCCAAGCCTGGGTCCCCGACACTCTAACCTGCAGTGCACAACCTCCTGAGTTGTCCTCCGGCGTCGTGGGATCTCCTTTTGTGACTTCTGGTGAGCTCCGGTTCACTCTTCTTCGTAGTGCCTGTTCTGGCACTTCTGCAGGTGCTGCCTGCTTCTGTGAGGGCTCCTTATCTTGCTGGGTGCCCCCTCTGTCTCCTCACGCAATTGGCAACATCCTGGTCCCTCCTGGGCCACAGCAGCATCCAAAAACCCTAACCGCAACCCTTGCAGCTAGCAAGGCTTGTTTGCCGTCTTTCTGCATGGGAACACCTCTGCAAGCTTCTTCACGACGTGGGACATCCATCCTCCAAAGGAGAAGTTCCTAGTCCTCTTCATTCTTGCAGAATCCACAGCTTCTACCATCCAGTGGCAGCTTCTTTGCATCCTCAGCTGGCATTTCCTGGGCATCTGCCCAATCTTGATTTTGTCGCAACTCTTGGACTCGGTCCCCTTGTTCCACAGGTACTCTCATCCAGAAATCCACCTTTGTTGCATTGCTGGTGTTGGTCTTCCTTGCCGAATTGCCCTATCACGACTTCTGTGCTCTCTGGGGAACATAGGTGCACTTTACACCTACTTTTCAGGGACTTGGGGTGGGCTATTCTTCTAACCCTCACTGTTTTCTTACAGTCCCAGCGACCCTCTACAAGCTCACATAGGTTTGGGGTCCATTCGTGGTTCGCATTCCACTTTTGGAGTATATGGTTTGTGTTGCCCCTATACCTATGTGCTCTCATTGCAATCTATTGTGACTATACATTGCTTGCATTACTTCCTTTTGCTATTACTGCATATTGTTGGTATTGTGTACATATATCTTGTGTATATTTGCTATCCTCATACTGAGGATACTCACTGAGATACTTTTGGCATATTGTCATAAAAATAAAGTACCTTTATTTTTAGTATATCTGTGTATTGTGTTTTCTTATGATATTGTGCATATGACACCAGTGGTATAGTAGGAGCTTTGCATGTCTCCTAGTTCAGCCTAAGCTGCTCAGCTATAGCTACCTTCTATCAGCCTAAGCTGCTAGAAACACCTCTTCTACACTGTTGGACCTGGCTTTTTGACAGGGACATCCCCAAACTTTTTGCCTCCTTCCTCCTATTTTTTCTGACCTGTTGTTGTTGGCTTTTGACCTGTGGGCACTTTACCACTGCTAACCAGTGCTAAAAGTGCATATGCTCTCTGTGTAAATTGTACTACTGATTGGTTTATCCATGATTGACTATTTAATTTACTTGTAAGTCCCTGGTAGAGTGCACTACATGTGCCTAGGGCAGGTAGATTAAATGCTACTAGTGGGCCTGCAGCACTGGTTGTGCCACCCACCTCAGTAGCCCCTTAACCTTGTCTCAGGCCTGCCCTTGCAAGGCCTGTGTGTGCAGTTTCACTGCCACTTCGACTTGGCATTTAAAGGTACTTGCCAAGCCTAGAACTCCCCTTTTTCTATACATAAGTAACCCCTAATGTGTGCCCTAGGTAACCCCTAGAGCAGGGTGCGGTGTGGGTAAAAGGCAGGACATGTACTTGTGTGGTTATATGTCCTGGTAGTGTAAAATTCCTAAATTCGTTTTTACACTACTGTGAGGCCTGCTCCCTTCATAGGCTAACATTGGGGCTGCTCTCATGCATTGTTGAAGTGGCAGCTGCTGATCTGAAAGGAGCAGGAAGGTCATATTTAGTATGGCCAGAATGGTAATATAGAATCCTGCTGACTGGTGAAGTCGGATTTAATATTACTATCCTAGAAATGCCACTTTTAGAAAGTGAGCATTTCTTTGCACTAAAATCTTGTTGTGCCCTTCAATCCACGTCTGGCTAGGTTTAGTTGACAGCTCCTTGTGCATTCACTCAGACACACCCCAAACACAGGGTACTCAGCCTCACTTGCATACATCTGCATTTTGAATGGGTCTTCCTGGGCTGGGAGGGTGGAGGGCCTGCCCTCACACAAAGGACTACCACACCCCCTACTGGGACTCTGGCAGACAGGATTGAACTGGAAGGGGGCTTGGTGCATTTCTTAGACACTCTTTGAAGTCACCCCCACTTCAAAGACACAACTTAGTATAAAACAGGGCCTCTGCCCTATCTCATCAGACACTTGCTGGAGAAGAAACCTGAACCAGAAACTACATCCTGCCAAGAAGAACTGCCTGGCTGCTCAAAGGACTCACCTGTCTGCTTTTCTACAAAGGACTGCTGCCTTGCTGTTGGCCTGCTGCCTTGCTGAACTGCCTGGCTGCTCAAAGGACTCACCTGTCTGCTTTTCTACAAAGGACTGCTGCCTTGCTGTTGGCCTGCTGCCTTGCTGAACTCTTGTCTGGCTGTAAAAGTGCTCTCCAAGGGCTTGGATAGAGCTTGCCTCCTGTTCCCTGAAGTCTCAGGACCAAAAAGACTTCTCTCTTCCTCTTGGACACTCCGTGCGCTGAACTTTTCGACGCCCAGCTTGTTCCGCGGCAAGAAAAACGCCGCACACCGACGCTGATCGACGCAACGTCTTCGGGACGACCGAAACTTTGACGCACGGCCTCGCAAGGACAACGCCGCCCGACTTCCCGGGAGAAATCGACGCAACGCCTGCCGTGAGATCGAAACTTTGACGCACGGCCTCGCAAGGACAACGCTTCCCGACTTCCCCAGAGAAATCGACGCGACGCCTGCCGTGAGATCAAAACTTTGACGCACAGCCCCGCAGAACGACGCGCAGCCGGAAAACAAGCAGGAAAATCCACGCACAGACCCGAGACATCTGGTACTCCCCGCAAACCACAGTAAGAGACTGTCCGCGCGCCGGTAAACGACACACGACTCCCCGCGTGGAAAATAACAACGCAAGTCCGTGTGTGCTGAGGAGAAATCGACGCACACACCAGTTTTCCACGTACCTCTTCTCCTGTGGCCCTCTGAGGAGATTTTCCACCAGAAACCAGGTACTTTGTGTTTGAAAGAGACTTTGTTTACTTTCTAAAGACTTAAGACACTTTGGCCCTCATTCTGACCCTGGCGGTCGGTGATAAAGCGGCGGCCAAGCCGCCAACAGGCCGGCGGTCTAAAATATGCAATTCTGACCCTGGCGGGAACCGCCAACACAGCCCGCCAACTTAACACTCCGACCGCCACAGCGGTACAAACAAACAGCGCGGCGGTTCCCGCCAACAGCCAGGCGGCAGACAATGTACCGCCCACCCTATTACGACCCACCAATCTGCCACCTTTTCCGGGGCGGGAGCACCGCCGATAAGAACACAGCGGAAACAGACTACGAACGGGAAAACGCTCACCTCTACGCACTCCACGCGAGATTCCGGCAGTATGGAACCAGAGTTGCAGGTCATCCCCGCACTCCTATTCCTGCTCATATACCAGGAGCACGCCCGGCGGCGCGGAAGACATCGGTGAGTACTGCACCTACGACACAGGGGAGGGAAAAGATTACCGGCACACACCCACCCACCCACACCCACTACAACACACACATCAATGCATTCCCACAGATCACTGTCACAACCCACAAACCACCCCCCTCCGAAATAATGCAAAGACCAAAAGAAGAGATCATAAACGGCCAGATATATTGAAATATGGACACCAGTAATCCCAATAAATAAATAAACTATGTACAAAATATATACAGCTACTAAATGTAGTCCAACCACTGTCCGTGGATCACAGGGGTCCTGTGCAAAGGGGCAAGGCCCAGTCCCACGACAAGAACTCCACGGAGAGAACACTGCAGGGGCATCATAAAGAAAATAGGACAGGCACCTCAGGGGGAAGGGAAGGGGGGGCACCTCAGCCACTTGAGTACACGACGCCAGATCCACGAGGGGACTCCATGACCACTGGCCCATCCTGGGGAGAGCAAAGCCACAGTCCAAACAGTCCATACAGTGGGTGGCCTGCCCACTGGGCCATCCTGGGGAGAGCAAAGCCACAGTCCATACAGTCCATACAGTGGGTGGCCTGCCCACTGGCCCATCCTGGGGAGAGCAAAGCCACAGTCCAAACAGTCCATACAGTGGGTGGCCTGCCCACTGGCCCATCCTGGGGAGAGCAAAGCCACAGTCCAAACAGTCCATACAGTGGGTGGCCTGCCCACTGGCCCATCCTGGGGAGAGCAAAGCCACAGTCCAAACAGTCCATACAGTGGGTGGCCTGCCCACTGGGCCATCCTGGGGAGAGCAAAGCCACAGTCCAAACAGTCCATAACAGACCCCACTGCCACTGGAGGAGGCAAGTTGGCCAGAGGACATCCTGCAGCCCTGCCCGAGATAGATCCTGCCCTGCCACGTCTGCCAAAGGGCCAGCGGTCCTTGCCCTGAAGGGCCCAGTTCAGCGGTTCTTGAGACGGCGGGGCCCAGCGGAGCGGTGCTTGAGACGGCGGGGCCCAGTTCAGCGGTTCTTGAGACAGCGGGGCCCAGTTCAGCGCTCCTTGCCTTGAAGGGCCCAGTTCAGCGGTGCTTGAGACGGCGGGGCCCAGTTCAGCGGTTCTTGAGACGGCGGGCCCAGTTCAGCGCTCCTTGCCTTGAAGGGCCCAGTTCAGCGGTGCTTGAGACGGCGGGGCCCAGTTCAGCGGTTCTTGAGACGGCGGGGCCCAGTTCAGCGGTTCTTGAGACGGCGGGGCCCAGTTCAGCGGTCCTTGCCCTGAAGGGCCCAGTTCAGCGGTCCTTGCCCTGAAGGGCCCAGTTCAGCGGTTCTTGAGACGGCGGGGCCCAGTTCAGCGGTTCTTGAGACGGCGGGGCCCAGTTCAGCGGTCCTTGCCCTGAAGGGCCCAGTTCAGCGGTCCTTGCCCTGAAGGGCCCAGTTCAGCGGTTCTTGAGACGGCGGGGCCCAGTTCAGCGGTTCTTGAGACGGCGGGGCCCAGTTCAGCGCTCCTTGCCTTGAAGGGCCCAGTTCAGCGGTTCTTGAGACGGCGGGGCCCAGTTCAGCGCTCCTTGCCTTGAAGGGCCCAGTTCAGCGGTGCTTGAGACGGCGGGGCCCAGTTCAGCGGTTCTTGAGACGGCGGGGCCCAGTTCAGCGCTCCTTGCCTTGAAGGGCCCAGTTCAGCGGTGCTTGAGACGGCGGGGCCCAGCGGAGCGGTGCTTGAGACGGCGGGGCTCAGTTCAGCGGTTCTTGAGACGGCGGACGGTCTATGGCCAACTGCTAATTGCCTGGTGGTGCCCTCCTGGGCAGCGGGGATGGTGCTCCTTCACTGCCCACCTGGGCTGTGGGTGGTGGGGCCCTCCTGGCCAGCTGGGCTGGGTCCTCCCTGGGCAGCGGCTATGGGGGTGGTGGGCTCTCCCGGGGCAGCTGTGCCGGTTATTCCCGGGCAGCGGCTATGGGGGTTGTGGGCTCCTCCTGGGCAGCAGGCCTGCTGCCTGACCTCTCCGACTTGCTGCCCTTGCCCTCCTTAGTCGTGGGCCTGTGGCCCTTGCCTCCCTTTGGAGCTGTGGCTGGTGACTGTCTCTGGGTGGTGTCCGGGGGGGATGTAGAAGGCGGGCTCCTGCGGCGCCCCTTCCGCCTTCTGCTCCTCTTCCCAGGGGGTGGGCTGGCTGTCCCCTTGCTGCTGGGCGAAGATCCAGACATGCGGGCTGGCGGGCTCCAATACCCCTGCACCCTTGTCAAGGGGGCTGCAGGGCTGGTGGTGGCTGAGGTGCTCTTCTTACCCCGACGAGAAGGAGGGGGGGGGCTCAGGGTCAGGAAAGAAGTTAGTAGTGGCGAGGAAGAGCTTCTTGGGACAATGGAGAGTGGTAGGTACAGTGGGAATGGGAGTGGAGGGAGAGGATGTGGTTGTAGGTAAGTCACGTTTGCTGTCTTTGGGTGCAGGTGCAGGAGGGATAGGCTGTCGTGAGGTGGATGGCTGTTGGGTGGGTGGGTGGCTGCGTTTGTGTGGTGTGGAAGAGGGGGTGACAGACACAGTGGGAGAGGACACAGGGGACGTGTAAATGGCAGTGGGGGTGGTGACTGCACGTGTGCGGACTGGAGTGGAGGGTGTGCTGGTGATGGAAACACTGGCTGATGGTGAGGTGAATGGAGGTGTGAGTGTAGACGTCACAGGGAGGGAGGAGGGAGACGAGGAGGTGGGGGTCACAGAGGTGGTAGTGACTGTTGGCATGTCTGCATCGGAATGTTGCGTGTGTGAATGTCTGCGTGATCTGTGGTGCTTATGTTTGGATGAGCTTCTCTTGGGTGTTGAGGTGTGTGCAGGCTGGTCTGATGGTGTGGGTGGGACAGGCAGAGGAACAGGAGACTGGGAGGAGGGAGTTAGTAGAGGCAGGCAGGAGACAGGGACAATGGCTGCCGTCAGTGCTGAGGCCAGAGCCTGGAACGATCGCTGATGGGCAGCCTGACCCGAATGAATGCCCTCCAGGTACGCATTGCTGCGATGAACCTCCCTCTCCACCCCCTGGATGGCATTCAAAAGGGTAGTCTGCCCAACAATGAGCGTTCGGAGGAGGTCAATGACCTCCTCACTGAGGGCAGCGGGGGTAACAGGGGCAGGGCCTGAGGTGCCTGGGGCGAAGGAGATGCCCGGCTTCCTGGCAGAGCGGGCACGGGGCGAACGCTGAGGGGCTGCTGGGAGGGCGGTGATGGTGCGCTGGGTGGCGGCTGTACCTGTAATGGCGGGGGGCACGGATGGTGCCACCCCCGCAAGGGAGCCCCCTTCCGAGGACGTGTCCGTGTCGCTGCAGGGTCCAGTCGTCCCCGTCGTGGAGCTCCCCTCGCCCTCCGTCTCACTGGTGCAGTCTGACTCTGTGGCATGGCCCTCCTGGGCCATGTGAGATGCAGCTCCCTCCTGCCCCGATGCCACTTCTCCTCCGCCTGATGATGCTGATGCACACAAGCACAGAAAGACAAACAAAAAGGGGGGGGGAGAGAGAAATAAAGGGATATTGATTACATGGATCTCCGGTACAGTTAGCGGACATGACAGACACAGATGCCCCCTGCACTAAGTTGCGCACTTGGGGTCCGCTACGCATTCCGTGGAACATGCCCTACACGCCTAGAGTTGACAACTGCACCCATGGATGACACGGCCCAGGGATGGCTGTACTGACAAACTACTGAGGGTGGTGGCTGGGGACACAGGGGCTTACGGGGGTGCCCAGCCTACAGATATCGCCCTGGCCTAGGGGGACCCCCAGCCCTCCTCCCCCAACCAGACACCTCCACTGCGCGACAACAGAGTAGATAATGCTTGTACTCACCCCCTTGTGTCTGCTGTGCTGCCCTCACGCGCCCATCCAAATCAGGGTAGGCCACCGCCAGGATCCGGAACATCAGGGGGCTCAGTTGACGGCAGGCACCCCGCCTACGTTGGGAGGCCATCCCCAGCAGAGACTCGGCGGTCTTCTTGCCCCCCATCCCCGCCAGGCCCCCCGCCATGCCCCCTGCCAGGCCCAACATGCCCCCCATCCCCGCCAGGCCCCCCGCCATGCCCCCGCCAGGCCCAACATGCCCCCCATCCCCGCCAGGCCCCCCGCCATGCCCCCCGCCAGGCCCAACATGCCCCCCATCCCCGCCAGGCCCCCCGCCATGCCCCCCGCCAGGCCCAACATGCCCCCCATCCCCGCCAGGCCCCCGCCATGCCCCCCGCCAGGCCCAACATGCCCCCCATCCCCGCCAGGCCCCCCGCCAGGCCCCCCGCCATGCCCCCCGCCAGGCCCAACATGCCCCCCATCCCCGCCAGGCCCCCCGCCATGCCCCCAAGCCAGCCAGTGGCCCCAAATCCAGATAGAATTAAACTCACTTGTTGGTCTGGAGGACCGTAGAGTAGCGCATACTGGGGGAGGACCCCATTAACAAGTTTCTCCAACTCCTCTCCAGTGAAGGCAGGGGCCCTTTCCCCAGGTGCAGCAGCCATTGTCCCTTCCAGACCGAGGTCACAGCAACACTTGCAGTATAGGTCCTCTCCTGTGAAAGTTCAAGTCGCAAGTGGATAAGTAGATAGAAAATGGCGGTCACGTCCGCGGCGGTGCGTACCGCGGCAGTGCGTCCCGCCACCGCCGGCGCCCTTCGCCATTGGCTCCTGAAACCCATAGGCTTCAATGTTAACCAATGCGGCTTGGCGCCGCGGTCTTGGCCCGCCGCGGTGTGCCACGCCAGCGCATTGACCTCACATCCCATTGTCACACTTCACAGGTCAGGCAGCCGCCATTTCCAGGGCCCACATGGCTCAATTTCAACTGCGTCACACAGGCCTAGGCCTTGCATAGCCACTCAGACACGCCATTCACTGCATAGAGAATAGTTTACTGTGCTAGCTGTGAGTACATACCTGTGGGTTGCTTGACTGTGTGCTCCATGTTGTCCTTCCTAGGCACCGTCCGCTGGGTTGGGCGAGGAGACGGATGAATCCTCCCGTGTACCGACCGCTGGTGGACCTGTCGACAATGGAAGAACGCCACATTATCCTGACCTACCGTCTTAACCGTGCCACTATCCATGAACTGTGTGCCCAGCTGGAGCCCGACCTGATGTCCCCCATCCGCCAACCCACAGGGATTCCCCCTCTGGTGCAGGTCATGTTAGTACTCCATTTCTTGGCAAGTGGGTCATTTCAGACAACCGTGGGAATTGCTTCTGGGATGTCTCAGCCCATGTTTTCGAAGGTGTTATCCAGAGTGTTGTCTGCCCTGATGAAATCCGTGAGGAGCTACATCATTTTCCCTGAGGTGGGCGAATTGGCTACAGTGAAGGGTGATTTCTACGCCCTTGGACATATTCCCAACGTAATTGGTGCCATTGATGGGACCCATGTGGCTTTGGTTCCCCCAAGAGACAGGGAGCAGGTGTACAGGAACAGAAAAAATTACCATTCAATGAACATCCAGGTGGTGTGTTTGGCTGACCAGTACATCTCGCATGTAAATGCCAAATTCCCAGGGTCAGTGCATGACGCCTACATCCTAAGGAATAGCAGCATCCCTTACGTGATGGAACAGCTACAGAGACACCGTGTATGGCTAGTGGGGGACTCTGGGTACCCCAACCTGTCGTGGCTACTGACCCCAGTAAGGAATCCCCGGACCAGGGCAGAGGAACGGTACAATGAGGCCCATGGGCGTACTAGGAGGGTGATCGAACGCACCTTTGGCCTCCTAAAGGCCAGGTTTAGGTGCCTGCATATGACAGGTGGATCCCTAATGTACTCACCTAAGAAGGTGTGTCACATCATCGTGGCCTGCTGCATGCTTCACAACCTGGCTTTGCGCCGCCAGGTGCCTTTCCTGCAGGAGGATGGTCGAGACGGTGGTGTTGTGGCAGCGGTGGAACCTGAGGAGAGTGACGAGGAGGAAGACGACGGGGCTGAAACAGACAACAGGGACAGAATCATTGAACAGTACTTCCAATAGGACACAGGTAACATTTCAAAGATAATTTAGTAAATGTTAACTACTCTCCAGCATCTCTGCTGCCTGTCTATTTGCCCCAGTGTATGATGACTGAGTTTTGGCTTTTCCCTCCCTATTTCAGATCTGGGGTCCCCACTACGAGTCCTGTGCTTCGTTTCCCCATGGACTACAGCTTTGTGGCAGCTGTTTGTTGACTTCACCATGTACAAGGACATATTTGCACTGTCATGTCAATTACAATCTATTGAAATCACAGCCAGACTCCAGATATTTTGGTGCAAAATAGGTGTTTATTGAAGTGCTCAAAATGGGATGGGTGGTTTCAAGTGGGTGGGGGCTATGGTGAAGGAATGTCCATGGCAGAGTCCAGAGTAACAGTCACACAGGTGCATTGTCCAGAGGCCTGTGGAGAGATGGAGCATGGGCAGTTCAAGGATGGACAGGGTGACAATGTGGGACAGTGGGATGACATCAGGTGGTATCCATTGCTGGCGGGGGTCTTGACATCCTACTCTGTCTTCTTGCGAGATCTCAGGGCCTTCTTGCGGGGTGGTTCTTCTCCTGCAGGAGGTGGGGGTCTGGTGGGCTGCTGCTGTGCGGGGGCCTCCTGTCCACTAGCGCCGGCGGAGGTGGTTGGCTGTTCTTGGTCCAGGCTAGTGGCAGGGGCCCTTGGGTGTTGTTCAGTGTCCGCCTTGGTGTTTACGAGGTCCTGCAGCAGCCCTACCATGGTAACCAGGGTGGTGTTGATGGCTCTGATGTCCTCCCTGTACCCCCGATAGTGTTCCTCCTGCAGTGCCTGGATCTCCTGGAACCGGGCCAGTACCGTCGCCATCGTCTCCTGGGAGCGGTTGTATGCTCCCATGATGGTGGTGAGGACCTCGTGGAGAGTAGGTTCCCTGGGCCTCTCCTCCCCCCCCTGTCGCACAGCTGCCCTCCGAGTTCCCCTGTTTCCCTGGGCCTCTGCCCCCTGGCCGGTGTGCCCACTACCACTGCCCCCAGGTCCCTGTTGTTGTTGGGGTGGTGGGTTATCCTGGGTGCCCTGTAGTGGTAGACACACCGCAGATTGACGCGCCCTGGAGACAGAGGCATGGGCCCGCTGGGTGGGAGCTGTGCTGGTGTTCCCAGAGGGGTTAGGGTCTGTAGTGGCCTGGGCCTGTGTGAGGGGAACCGACTGTCCAGAGGTCCCCGATGGTCCGGGCTGGTCATCGGTGTCCAGGTCGACAGAGCTGCTGTCATCGCTGACGGCCTCTTGGGTGGGGGGTGTGGAGAATTCTGGCCCCTCCGCCGCGGTGTGTTGACGGTCGGGTCCTGCAGGGGTATAGAGGTATGGTTATAGTTTCAATGTGTGGCATATGGGTGTATCTGTGGGTTCCCGTGTCCCCAAGTGCTGGCATTCGTGTGTGGGGGCTTTGGTGAGGGTGGCTTGTGGGGGGGATGTGTATATGCATTGGGCATGCTTTGGTGATGGGTGTCCATGCTTAGTGGACGCATGCAGGCCTATGTTTTGGGATGTGTGGGTTGTGATGGTGAGACATTGGCGGGCAATAGGTGTGCTGGGGGTGGGGGTGAGGATGGTGGTGGGGGTGAGGATGGTGGTGGGGGTGAGGATGGTGGTGGGGGTGAGGGTGGGGGTGAGGATGGGGGTGGGGGTGAGGGTGGGGTTCGAGGATGGGGGTGAGGGTTGGGGTCTGATTTGGCATGCAGGTGGGGGGGAAGCAGTATTGAAGCTTCAACTTACCAGTATCCATTCCTCCGCCGACTCCTGCGAGGCCGTCAGGATGCAGGATGTTCAAGACTTCCTCCTCCCATGATGTGAATTGTGGGGGTTGAGGTGGGGGTCCTCCGCCAGTCTTCTGCACGGCGATGTTGTGCCTGGATACCATGGAACGCACCTTCCCCCGTAGGTCGTTCCATCGCTTCCTGATGTCTTCCCGATTTCTGGGGTGCTGTCCCACTGCGTTCACCCTGTCGACAATCCTCTGCCATAGCTCCGTCCTCCGGGCAATGCTGGTGTATTGTATCTGTGTGCCGAACAGCTGGGGCTCTACCCGAACGATTTCCTCCACCATGACCCTGAGTTCTTCGTCTGTGAAGCGGGGTTGTCTTTGGGGTGCCATGGGGTGGTGTGTATGATGTGTGGGGTGGAGTATGTGTATTTAAGTGAGTTGAGTGTGGTGGTGTGTGTTGTTTTGTGTGTGGATAGTGTGTGGGTGATGGTGTTGAGTGGCTGTGGCTGTTATTTTTTGGATGCTGGTGTCTCGCTCTTGCCTTCTTTACGAATTTTTTAGCGTAGGGGTTTGTGGGTGATGTGGGTGGGTGTTTTATATTGTATTGTGTGTGTGGGAGTGGTGTGTGTATGTGTATCAGGTGTGTTGGATTCAAATCGTCCAATGTGGCTGAGTTTTGTTCGTTTGTGTGTATTCTGACCGCGGAGGTGTGTCCCGCCAATGGAATACCGCGTTTGAATGACCGCCGCGTGGATTCGTGGGTCGTAATGGCATGGGCGTATTTCTGTTGGCGTGACGGTGGAGGTTTTGTCACCTCCACCTTTCCGCCGACCGCTGGTCTGGCGGTCTGTTGTGGCGGTCGGATTTTCGGAGGTTTGCCTTCTGCGGGTCAGAATGACCGTGGCGGGTTTCCGCGACCGCAGCGGGATTATGGAGGATTTCTGACCGGCGGTAGGCGCCTTTTACCGCCGAGGTCAGAATGACCACCTTTGTCTCAGACCGCCGGGGCCAGGGTCGGCGGGAGCACCGCCGACAGACCGGCGGTGCCCGCAGGGCATTCTGACCGCGGCGGTTTGGCCGCGGTCAGAAAGGGTAAACCGGCGGTCTCCCGCCGGTTTACCGCTGCCCTTAGAATCCCCCATGGCGGCGCAGCTTGCTGCGCCGCCATGGGGGATTCTGACACCCCCTACCGCCATCCTGTTCCTGGCGGTTCGCCCGCCAGGAACAGGATGGCGGTAGGGGGTGCCGCGGGGCCCCTGGGGGCCCCTGCCGTGCCCATGCCAATGGCATGGGCACGGCAGGGGCCCCCGTAAGAGGGCCCCACAAAGTATTTCAGTGTCTGCCTAGCAGACACTGAAATACGCGACGGGTGCAACTGCACCCGTCGCACCTTCCCACTCCGCCGGCTCAATTCTGAGCCGGCATCTTAGTAGGAAGGTTGATTTGCCCTGGGCTGGCGGGCGGCCTTTTGGCGGCCGCCCGCCAGCCCAGGGCAAATCCCAAAATACCCTCAGCGGTCTTTCGACCGCGGAGCGGTATTTTGGTGGGGGAACTTCGGCGGGCGGCCTCTGCCGCCCGCCGAAGTTAGAATCACCCCCTTTATATCACTTTTCAGTGATATCTTTACAAATTCGTATTGCAACTTTGATCGTTTTGACCTGAAGATACCCAGATAAATATTATATATTTTTCTAAACACTGTGTGGTGTATTTTTGTGGTGTTATGCTATGGTGTTGTATGATTTATTGCACAAATGCTTTACACATTGCCTTCTAAGTTAAGCCTGACTGCTCGTGCCAAGCTACCGGAGGGTGAGCACAGGCTGATTTTGGATTGTGTGTGACTTACCCTGACTAGAGTGAGGGTTCTTGCTTGGACAGAGGGCAACCTGACTGCCAACCAAAAACCCAATTTCTAACATTGGTGATCAGCGGTGAGGATAGGACTTGTGTTTGTGCAGTGACATACAGTAGCTAAGTATTTCACTACCTACCCACAGTTGAAGGTCAACTTGATTTTTCATCTTTTTTGGCTTTTGGTTCTCTGATGTCCTCCTGGATATACTATTGATATTTTGGACTTTGGATTTTGGTTTTTGCTGGTAAGATCTTATCAGAATGGGATTGTGTACCTACTCATACTTTGTTTGTACTGACCACCTCACTAAGGCTGACCTAAGGAAGCTTTGCAGAAAATGGGGCCTTCCTGTAGCAAGGAGATCTACTAAGGCGGAGATGCTACATAACTACATAGTCTGGGGGGAGGAAAGATGGGCAGAGAGAGAGGCAGCAAGAAACCAAATGACTAAGTACCCCTCAGATGAGGAGGAGGACTACGCACATGAGGAGGAAGACTGCTCACATGAGGAGGAAGACTACTCAGATGAGGAAAGAGACCCAGAGATAGATGAATGGCTCCGAAGTCAAAGGCGACAGGAGCAACAATTAGAGGAGTATCTTGCAGAGGTTGAGGCAAAAAGACTCTTAGCCCTGGAAGAAGAAAAGATTGCAGCTCAAGAGCTGAGTTGTAAAGAGCTGAAACTGGAGGCCGGAAGGGCTGAGTCCAGTTCAGATGGTGGCAGCAAAAATCTTGCATCCGGTACTGCTGAAGAAGGGCACAAGCCCAGAGATGTGGTGCCCAACTTGAAGAAGGGAGTTGACACACCCCAGGCGGTTCAAGGGTATGAGGTAGTTCCCGTTATGCACAGGGTCCCTGAGAAAGATTGGGGAACTGGCACAGGGAGTCATATTCCTACTGGGGGGAGGGACACTTTACTGACTCTAGCAGAGAGTGACAGACTACTGTGAGGCCTGCTCCCTTCATAGGCTAACATTGGGGCTGCTCTCATACATTGTTGAAGTGGCAGCTGCTGATCTGAAAGGAGCAGGAAGGTCATATTTAGTATGGCCAGAATGGTAATATAGAATCCTGCTGACTGGTGAAGTCGGATTTAATATTACTATCCTAGAAATGCCACTTTTAGAAAGTGAGCATTTCTTTGCACTAAAATCTTGTTGTGCCCTTCAATCCACGTCTGGCTAGGTTTAGTTGACAGCTCCTTGTGCATTCACTCAGACACACCCCAAACACAGGGTACTCAGCCTCACTTGCATACATCTGCATTTTGAATGGGTCTTCCTGGTTTGGGAGGGTGGAGGGCCTGCCCTCACGCAAAGGACTGCCACACCCCCTACTGGGACTCTGGCAGACAGGAATGAACTGAAAGGGGGCTTGGTGCATTGCTTAGACACTCTTTGAAGTCACCCCCACTTCAAAGGCACAACTTAGTATAAAACAGGGCCTCTGCCCTACCTCATCAGACACTTGCTGGAGAAGAAACCTGAACCAGAAACTACATCCTGCCAAGAAGAACTGCCTGACTGCTCAAATGACTCACCTGTCTGCTTTTCTACAAAGGACTGCTGCCTTGCTGTTGGCCTGCTGCCTTGCTGTTGGCCTGCTGCCTTGCTGAACTGCCTGGCTGCTCAAAGGACTCACCTGTCTGCTTTTCTACAAAGGACGGCTGCCTTGCTGTTGGCCTGCTGCCTTGCTGAACTCTTGTCTGGCTGTAAAAGTGCACTCCAAGGGCTTGGATAGAGTTTGCCTCCTGTTCCCTGAAGTCTCAGGACCAAAAAGACTTCTCTCTTCCTCTTGGACGCTCCGTGCGCCGAACTTTTCGACGCACAGCTTGTTCCGCGGCAAGAAAAACGCTGCACCCCGACGCTGATCGACGCAACGTCTTCGGGACGACCGAAACTTTGACGCACGGCCTCGCAAGGACAACGCCGCCCGACTTCCCGGGAGAAATCGACGCAACGCCTGCCATGAGATCGAAACTTTGACGCACGGCCTCGCAAGGACAACGCGCCCGACTTCCCCGGAGAAATCGACGCGACGCCTGCCGTGAGATCAAAACTTTGACGCACGGCCTCGCAAGGACAACGCCGCCCGACTTCCCGGGAGAAATCGACGCGACGCCTGCCATGAGATCAAAACTTTGACGCACGGCCTCGCAAGGACAACGCCGCCCAACTTCCCGGGAGAAATCGACGCGACGCCTGCCGTGAGATCGAAACTTTAACCACGGCCTCGCAAGGACAACGCCGCCCGACTTCCCAGGAGAAATCGACGCAACGCCTGCCGTGAGATCAAAACTTTGACGCACAGCCCCGCAGAACGACGCGCAGCCGGAAAACAAGCAGGAAAATCCACGCACAGACCCGAGACATCTGGTACTCCCCGCAAACCACAGTAAGAGACTGTCCGCGCGCCGGAAAACGACACACGACTCCCCGCATGGAAAATAACAACGCAAGTCCATGTGTGCTGAGGAGAAATCGACGCACACACCAGTTTTCCACGTACCTCTTCTCCTGTGGCCCTCTGAGGAGATTTTCCACCAGAAACCAGGTACTTTGTGTTTGAAAGAGACTTTGTTTACTTTCTAAAGACTTAAGACACTTTATATCACTTTTCAGTGATATCTTTACAAATTCGTATTGCAACTTTGATCGTTTTGACCTGAAGATACCCAGATAAATATTATATATTTTTCTAAACACTGTGTGGTGTATTTTTGTGGTGTTATGCTATGGTGTTGTATGATTTATTGCACAAATGCTTTACACATTGCCTTCTAAGTTAAGCCTGACTGCTCGTGCCAAGCTACCGGAGGGTGAGCACAGGCTGATTTTGGATTGTGTGTGACTTACCCTGACTAGAGTGAGGGTTCTTGCTTGGACAGAGAGCAACCTGACTGCCAACCAAAAACCCAATTTCTAACATTGGTGATCAGCGGTGAGGATAGGACTTGTGTTTGTGCAGTGACATACAGTAGCTAAGTATTTCACTACCTACCTACAGTTGAAGGTCAACTTGATTTTTCATCTTTTTTGGCTTTTGGTTCTCTGATGTCCTCCTGGATATACTATTGATATTTTGGACTTTGGATTTTGGTTTTTGCTGGTAAGATCTTATCAGAATGGGATTGTGTACCTACTCATACTTTGTTTGTACTGACCACCTCACTAAGGCTGACCTAAGGAAGCTTTGCAGAAAATGGGGCCTTCCTGTAGCAAGGAGATCTACTAAGGCGGAGATGCTACATAACTACATAGTCTGGGGGGAGGAAAGATGGGCAGAGAGAGAGGCAGCAAGAAACCAAATGACTAAGTACCCCTCAGATGAGGAGGAGGACTACGCACATGAGGAGGAAGACTGCTCACATGAGGAGGAAGACTACTCAGATGAGGAAAGAGACCCAGAGATAGATGAATGGCTCCGAAGTCAAAGGCGACAGGAGCAACAATTAGAGGAGTATCTTGCAGAGGTTGAGGCAAAAAGACTCTTAGCCCTGGAAGAAGAAAAGATTGCAGCTCAAGAGCTGAGTTGTAAAGAGCTGAAACTGGAGGCCGGAAGGGCTGAGTCCAGTTCAGATGGTGGCAGCAAAAATCTTGCATCCGGTACTGCTGAAGAAGGGCACAAGCCCAGAGATGTGGTGCCCAACTTGAAGAAGGGAGTTGACACACCCCAGGCGGTTCAAGGGTATGAGGTAGTTCCCGTTATGCACAGGGTCCCTGAGAAGGATTGGGGAACTGGCACAGGGAGTCATATTCCTACTGGGGGGAGGGACACTTTACTGACTCTAGCAGAGAGTGACAGAGAAAAGGGTTCCCCCCTGGTGAACGTCCTGGATATAGAGTGTAGAGACATCCCAGAAGAGTATGGGTTGAGTGTCAGGGACAGACAGATACTGTCTCACCAGTCTCAGGAGGGTGAGGTAGAGTGCTTTTCCAAGGTTGAGTTACTGGGTGGTTGGGTGAAGGGTACTGTGGTTAATACATGTGAAGGGCAGAGTGATGTAATTGCTGGAGAGCATATGTCTGGTCCTTATTTTCCAGAGCTACGCCAACACCAGGTGGAGTGTGAGTTCTCTGACCCCAGGGAACTTACAATGGAGGCAGACTTCTGGGTGAGTACCAGAGAGTCTGAAGAGGCAATTGGGGGTGCTCCTGAAGGGAGTGGTCTAGGAGGTTCCCAACTGAGTGAGGTGGGAAAGGATTGTAGTGTCCCAGGTAGGTCCCAGGTCCTAGAGGGTTCCATGAGGGAACACCAGGAGGGAAGCCTAGCCTGTACCGTAGGGCCACCTTTTGAGGGAAGCCCCGCAGTGTCAGAAGAACTTGGGGGGGTGACTGTAGCCAGCATCCCAACAGTTCTGATGTCTGGCAGTACCCCTCCTAGTGAGGGGGTGCAGAAGTCCAGACATAGGGTTGAGAGGGGGTTGCAGACCCCAGTGGAGGATCTTGAGAGTCAGGGGACAGCTCTGAGAGCAGAGCCCCCCAGGAATGACCCAGGTGAAACCGTTTCTGGTTTGGGGGAAACCCAGACTCTGCCCGATGGGCAGAGGTTGGGAGACCTGCGCCAACCAGACTCTTGTGTGGCCCTTGGGGACGGTGTGTCCCTTGTGGGGGGTGAGAGTGCCCCCTGGAAGTCCTGGCATGCCAGGCAAAGATTCAACCTCAGGGTGGTGACTCTGGGTTGGATACCCAGGTTCAGAGGTTAAACTCTGACCTGGTGGGAGGTAGGTGTGCCTCCCAAGAAGTCCTGCTGTGCCAGGCAATTGTCCCACCTCAGGGTGTTGACTCTGGGTTGGATGACCAGGTTCAGAGGTTAAACTCTGACCTGGTGGGGGGTAGGTGTGCCTCCCAGAAAGTCCTGGCGTGCCAGGCAATTGCCCAACCTCAGGGTGGTGACCCTGGGTTGGGGAACCAGGCTTAGAGGTTAAACTCTGACCTGGTGGGAGGTAGGTGTGCCTCCCTGGAAGTCCTGGCCTGCCAGGCAATGGTTCAACCTCAGGGTGGTGACTCTGGGTTGGCTAACCAGGTTCAGGGGATAAACTCTGACCTGTTGGGGGGTAGGTGTGCCCCCCAGAAAGTCCTGGTATACCAGGCAGTTGTCCAACCTCAGGGTGCTGACTCTGGGTTGGATAACCGGGTTCAAAGGTTAAACTCTGACCTGGTGGGGGGTAGGTGTGCCCCCCAGAAAGTCCTGGCGTGCCAGGCAATTGTTCAACCTCAGGGTGTTGACTCTGGGTTAGATACCCAGGTTCAGAGGTTAAACTCTGACCTGGTGGGAGGTAGGTGTGCCTCCCAAGAAGTCCTGCTGTGCCAGGCAATTGTCCAACCTCAGGGTGTTGACTCTGGGTTGGATGACCAGGTTCAGAGGTTAAACTCTGACCTGGTGGGGGGTAGGTGTGCCCCCCCGGAAGTCCTGGCGTGCCAGGCAATTGCCCAACCTCAGGGTGGTGACCCTGGGTTGGGGAACCAGGCTCAGAGGTTAAACTCTGACCTGGTGGGAGGTAGGTGTGCCTCCCTGGAAGTCCTGCCCTGCCAGGCAATGGTTCAACCTCAGGGTGTTGACCCTAGGTTGGAGAACCAGGTTCAGAGCTTAAACTCTGACCTGGTGGATGGTAAGTGTGCCCTCCAGGAAGTCCTGGCGTGCCAGGCAATTGTTCAACTTCAGGGTAGTGACTCTGAGTTGAATGGTCAGGTGCAGAGGTTAAACTCTGACCTGGTGGGGGGTAGGTGTGCCTCCCAGAAAGTCCTGATTTGCCAGGCAGTGATACAGTCTGAGGGTACAGACCCTGGGCTGGAAGACCAGGTTCAGGGTGTCCCCCCGGACCTGGAGGGAGGGGCTACTGATAACAGTGCCCCTACCATGTTGTCTTCTGAGGAGGCCACTCCTAGTTGGAGGGTGCTGGACCCCAGAAGGGAGGGCAGGGGGAGGGAAGCCTCACCCCAGACCCTAGTCCAACCTGAAGGTACAGACCCCAGGTTGGAGGGCTAGTTGCAGGTTAACAGCCCTGCACTGGTGGAGGAATGGTACGGGGCGACTTCTGTAAGCACCCTGACCATGTTGGACTCTGGGGGTACCGTTCCAGGAGGGAGGGTACAGAGCCCCAAAGGGGAGGACCAGGTTCAGGCTGTCATCCCTGACCTGGTGGAAGGGAGAGTGGTTAAAGGGTGCCCAGCACCTGGGGCTACCGCCCCCCACTCTCCACAGCCACAGTGGTTGGAGAGCTTTGAGAGGCCTGGGGCCTGGCTCTCATCCCTGGCAGCTGTCAGTAATCACTGTGGCTTGCTGTCCGGGTGGACAGAGTTATCCCTGGGGAGGGGACAAGTGTCACACCCCGGGGGTAGAGTGGGCAACACCACTGTGTTGGTCATGGTGGTACTATCCTGCTCCTGGTATACATCTGTGAGCAAAGTAAGGTTAGGTGCTGCACAGATGGGATCCGCAGGTAAGGAGAAAGGTTCCCCATGGGTTGGCTTAGTGGGCCCTGAGAGTATGGACAGAGGGATCCAATTGGAGTCAGGAAGGCGAAGAACTGGAGCATGCCCCTGCTGTTGTGGGCCTGGGTCCTTGTTCTGTCGCCTCAAACAGGGAAGTACATCAGGATAGTGATTGTTCTCCCCTGGCTTTAGGCTGGTAGGGGGTCATGTTGGACCTGGCTTTTTGACAGGGACATCCCCAAACTTTTTGCCTCCTTCCTCCTATTTTTTCTGACCTGTTGTTGTTGGCTTTTGACCTCTGGGCACTTTACCACTGCTAACCAGTGCTAAAAGTGCATATGCTCTCTGTGTAAATTGTACTACTGATTGGTTTATCCATGATTGACTATTTAATTTACTTGTAAGTCCCTGGTAGAGTGCACTACATGTGCCTAGGGCAGGTAGATTAAATGCTACTAGTGGGCCTGCAGCACTGGTTGTGCCACCCACCTCAGTAGCCCCTTAACCTTGTCTCAGGCCTGCCCTTGCAAGGCCTGTGTGTGCAGTTTCACTGCCACTTCGACTTGGCATTTAAAGGTACTTGCCAAGCCTAGAACTCCCCTTTTCTATACATAAGTAACCCCTAATGTGTGCCCTAGGTAACCCCTAGAGCAGGGTGCGGTGTGGGTAAAAGGCAGGACATGTACTTGTGTGGTTATATGTCCTGGTAGTGTAAAACTCCTAAATTCGTTTTTACACTACTGTGAGGCCTGCTCCCTTCATAGGCTAACATTGGGGCTCCTCTCATACATTGTTGAAGTGGCAGCTGCTGATCTGAAAGGAGCAGGAAGGTCATATTTAGTATGGCCAGAATGGTAATATAGAATCCTGCTGACTGGTGAAGTCGGATTTAATATTACTATCCTAGAAATGCCACTTTTAGAAAGTGAGCATTTCTTTGCACTAAAATCTTGTTGTGCCCTTCAATCCACGTCTGGCTAGGTTTAGTTGACAGCTCCTTGTGCATTCACTCAGACACACCCCAAACACAGGGTACTCAGCCTCACTTGCATACATCTGCATTTTGAATGGGTCTTCCTGGGCTGGGAGGGTGGAGGGCCTGCCCTCACGCAAAGGACTGCCACACCCCCTACTGGGACTCTGGCAGACAGGATTGAACTGAAAGGGGGCTTGGTGCATTGCTTAGACACTCTTTGAAGTCACCCCCACTTCAAAGGCACAACTTAGTATAAAACAGGGCCTCTGCCCTACCTCATCAGACACTTGCTGGAGAATAAACCTGAACCAGAAACTACATCCTGCCAAGAAGAACTGCCTGACTGCTCAAATGACTCACCTGTCTGCTTTTCTACAAAGGACTGCTGCCTTGCTGTTGGCCTGCTGCATTGCTGTTGGCCTGCTGCCTTGCTGAACTGCCTGGCTGCTCAAAGGACTCACCTGTCTGCTTTTCTACAAAGGACGGCTGCCTTGCTGTTGGCCTGCTGCCTTGCTGAACTCTTGTCTGGCTGTAAAAGTGCACTCCAAGGGCTTGGATAGAGTTTGCCTCCTGTTCCCTGAAGTCTCAGGACCAAAAAGACTTCTCTCTTCCTCTTGGACGCTCCGTGCGCCGAACTTTTCGACGCACAGCTTGTTCCGCGGCAAGAAAAACGCTGCACCCCGACGCTGATCGACGCGACGTCTTCGGGACGACCGAAACTTTGACGCACGGCCTCGCAAGGACAACGCCGCCCGACTTCCCGGGAGAAATCGACGCAACGCCTGCCATGAGATCGAAACTTTGACGCACGGCCTCGCAAGGACAACGCGCCCGACTTCCCCGGAGAAATCGACGCGACGCCTGCCGTGAGATCAAAACTTTGACGCACGGCCTCGCAAGGACAACGCCGCCCGACTTCCCGGGAGAAATCGACGCGACGCCTGCCGTGAGATCAAAACTTTGACGCACGGCCTCGCAAGGACAACGCTGCCCGACTTCCCGGGAGAAATCGACGCGACGCCTGCCGTGAGATCGAAACTTTGACGCACGGCCTCGCAAGGACAACGCCGCCCGACTTCCCAGGAGAAATCGACGCAACGCCTGCCGTGAGATCAAAACTTTGATGCACAGCCCCGCAGAACGACGCGCAGCCGGAAAACAAGCAGGAAAATCCACGCACAGACCCGAGACATCTGGTACTCCCCGCAAACCACAGTAAGAGACTGTCCGCGCGCCGGAAAACGACACACGACTCCCCGCGTGGAAAATAACAACGCAAGTCCGTGTGTGCTGAGGAGAAATCGACGCACACACCAGTTTTCCACGTACCTCTTCTCCTGTGGCCCTCTGAGGAGATTTTCCACCAGAAACCAGGTACTTTGTGTTTGAAAGAGACTTTGTTTACTTTCTAAAGACTTAAGACACTTTATATCACTTTTCAGTGATATCTTTACAAATTCGTATTGCAACTTTGATCGTTTTGACCTGAAGATACCCAGATAAATATTATATATTTTTCTAAACACTGTGTGGTGTATTTTTGTGGTGTTATGCTATGGTGTTGTATGATTTATTGCACAAATGCTTTACACATTGCCTTCTAAGTTAAGCCTGACTGCTCGTGCCAAGCTACCGGAGGGTGAGCACAGGCTGATTTTGGATTGTGTGTGACTTACCCTGACTAGAGTGAGGGTTCTTGCTTGGACAGAGGGCAACCTGACTGCCAACCAAAAACCCAATTTCTAACATTGGTGATCAGCGGTGAGGATAGGACTTGTGTTTGTGCAGTGACATACAGTAGCTAAGTATTTCACTACCTACCCACAGTTGAAGGTCAACTTGATTTTTCATCTTTTTTGGCTTTTGGTTCTCTGATGTCCTCCTGGATATACTATTGATATTTTGGACTTTGGATTTTGGTTTTTGCTGGTAAGATCTTATCAGAATGGGATTGTGTACCTACTCATACTTTGTTTGTACTGACCACCTCACTAAGGCTGACCTAAGGAAGCTTTGCAGAAAATGGGGCCTTCCTGTAGCAAGGAGATCTACTAAGGCGGAGATGCTACATAACTACATAGTCTGGGGGGAGGAAAGATGGGCAGAGAGAGAGGCAGCAAGAAACCAAATGACTAAGTACCCCTCAGATGAGGAGGAGGACTACGCACATGAGGAGGAAGACTGCTCACATGAGGAGGAAGACTACTCAGATGAGGAAAGAGACCCAGAGATAGATGAATGGCTCCGAAGTCAAAGGCGACAGGAGCAACAATTAGAGGAGTATCTTGCAGAGGTTGAGGCAAAAAGACTCTTAGCCCTGGAAGAAGAAAAGATTGCAGCTCAAGAGCTGAGTTGTAAAGAGCTGAAACTGGAGGCCGGAAGGGCTGAGTCCAGTTCAGATGGTGGCAGCAAAAATCTTGCATCCGGTACTGCTGAAGAAGGGCACAAGCCCAGAGATGTGGTGCCCAACTTGAAGAAGGGAGTTGACACACCCCAGGCGGTTCAAGGGTATGAGGTAGTTCCCGTTATGCACAGGGTCCCTGAGAAGGATTGGGGAACTGGCACAGGGAGTCATATTCCTACTGGGGGGAGGGACACTTTACTGACTCTAGCAGAGAGTGACAGAGAAAAGGGTTCCCCCCTGGTGAACGTCCTGGATATAGAGTGTAGAGACATCCCAGAAGAGTATGGGTTGAGTGTCAGGGACAGACAGATACTGTCTCACCAGTCTCAGGAGGGTGAGGTAGAGTGCTTTTCCAAGGTTGAGTTACTGGGTGGTTGGGTGAAGGGTACTGTGGTTAATACATGTGAAGGGCAGAGTGATGTAATTGCTGGAGAGCATATGTCTGGTCCTTATTTTCCAGAGCTACGCCAACACCAGGTGGAGTGTGAGTTCTCTGACCCCAGGGAACTTACAATGGAGGCAGACTTCTGGGTGAGTACCAGAGAGTCTGAAGAGGCATTTGGGGGTGCTCCTGAAGGGAGTGGTCTAGGAGGTTCCCAACTGAGTGAGGTGGGAAAGGATTGTAGTGTCCCAGGTAGGTCCCAGGTCCTAGAGGGTTCCATGAGGGAACACCAGGAGGGAAGCCTAGCCTGTACCGTAGGGCCACCTTTTGAGGGAAGCCCCGCAGTGTCAGAAGAACTTGGGGGGGTGACTGTAGCCAGCATCCCAACAGTTCTGGTGTCTGGCAGTACCCCTCCTAGTGAGGGGGTGCAGAAGTCCAGACAAAGGGTTGAGAGGGGGTTGCAGACCCCAGTGGAGGATCTTGAGAGTCAGGGGACAGCTCTGAGAGCAGAGCCCCCCAGGAATGACCCAGGTGAAACCGTTTCTGGTTTTGGGGAAACCCAGACTCTGCCCGATGGGCAGAGGTTGGGAGACCTGCGCCAACCAGACTCTTGTGTGGCCCTTGGGGACGGTGTGTCCCTTGTGGGGGGTGAGAGTGCCCCCTGGAAGTCCTGGCATGCCAGGCAAAGATTCAACCTCAGGGTGGTGACTCTGGGTTGGATACCCAGGTTCAGAGGTTAAACTCTGACCTGGTGGGAGGTAGGTGTGCCTCCCAAGAAGTCCTGCTGTGCCAGGCAATTGTCCAACCTCAGGGTGTTGACTCTGGGTTGGATGACCAGGTTCAGAGGTTAAACTCTGACCTGGTGGGGGGTAGGTGTGCCTCCCAGAAAGTCCTGGCGTGCCAGGCAATTGCCCAACCTCAGGGTGGTGACCCTGGGTTGGGGAACCAGGCTTAGAGGTTAAACTCTGACCTGGTGGGAGGTAGGTGTGCCTCCCTGGAAGTCCTGGCCTGCCAGGCAATGGTTCAACCTCAGGGTGGTGACTCTGGGTTGGCTAACCAGGTTCAGGGGATAAACTCTGACCTGTTGGGGGGTAGGTGTGCCCCCCAGAAAGTCCTGGTATACCAGGCAGTTGTCCAACCTCAGGGTGCTGACTCTGGGTTGGATAACCGGGTTCAAAGGTTAAACTCTGACCTGGTGGGGGGTAGGTGTGCCCCCCAGAAAGTCCTGGCGTGCCAGGCAATTGTTCAACCTCAGGGTGTTGACTCTGGGTTAGATACCCAGGTTCAGAGGTTAAACTCTGACCTGGTGGGAGGTAGGTGTGCCTCCCAAGAAGTCCTGCTGTGCCAGGCAATTGTCCAACCTCAGGGTGTTGACTCTGGGTTGGATGACCAGGTTCAGAGGTTAAACTCTGACCTGGTGGGGGGTAGGTGTGCCCCCACGGAAGTCCTGGCGTGCCAGGCAATTGCCCAACCTCAGGGTGGTGACCCTGGGTTGGGGAACCAGGCTCAGAGGTTAAACTCTGACCTGGTGGGAGGTAGGTGTGCCTCCCTGGAAGTCCTGGCCTGCCAGGCAATGGTTCAACCTCAGGGTGTTGACCCTAGGTTGGAGAACCAGGTTCAGAGGTTAAACTCTGACCTGGTGGATGGGAAGTGTGCCCTCCAGGAAGTCCTGGCGTGCCAGGCAATTGTTCAACTTCAGGGTAGTGACTCTGAGTTGAATGGTCAGGTGCAGAGGTTAAACTCTGACCTGGTGGGGGGTAGGTGTGCCTCCCAGAAAGTCCTGGTTTGCCAGGCAGTGATCCAGTCTGAGGGTACAGACCCTGGGCTGGAAGACCAGGTTCAGGGTGTCCCCCCGGACCTGGAGGGAGGGGCTACTGATAACAGTGCCCCTACCATGTTGTCTTCTGAGGAGGCCACTCCTAGTTGGAGGGTGCTGGACCCCAGAAGGGAGGGCAGGGGGAGGGAAGCATCACCCCAGGCCCTAGTCCAACCTGAAGGTACAGACCCCAGGTTGGAGGGCTAGTTGCAGGTTAACAGCCCTGCACTGGTGGAGGAATGGTACGGGGCGACTTCTGTAAGCACCCTGACCATGTTGGACTCTGGGGGTACCGTTCCAGGAGGGAGGGTACAGAGCCCCAAAGGGGAGGACCAGGTTCAGGCTGTCATCCCTGACCTGGTGGAAGGGAGAGTGGTTAAAGGGTGCCCAGCACCTGGGGCTACCGCCCCCCACTCTCCACAGCCACAGTGGTTGGAGAGCTTTGAGAGGCCTGGGGCCTGGCTCTCATCCCTGGCAGCTGTCAGTAATCACTGTGGCTTGCTGTCCGGGTAGACAGAGTTATCCCTGGGGAGGGGACAAGTGTCACACCCCGGGGGTAGAGTGGGCAACACCACTGTGTTGGTCATGGTGGTACTATCCTGCTCCTGGTATACATCTGTGAGCAAAGTAAGGTTAGGTGCTGCACAGATGGGATCCGCAGGTAAGGAGAAAGGTTCCCCATGGGTTGGCTTAGTGGGCCCTGAGAGTATGGACAGAGGGATCCAATTGGAGTCAGGAAGGCGAAGAACTGGAGCATGCCCCTGCTGTTGTGGGCCTGGGTCCTTGTTCTGTCGCCTCAAACAGGGAAGTACATCAGGATAGTGATTGTTCTCCCCTGGCTTTAGGCTGGTAGGGGGTCATGTTGGACCTGGCTTTTTGACAGGGACATCCCCAAACTTTTTGCCTCCTTCCTCCTATTTTTTCTGACCTGTTGTTGTTGGCTTTTGACCTCTGGGCACTTTACCACTGCTAACCAGTGCTAAAAGTGCATATGCTCTCTGTGTAAATTGTACTACTGATTGGTTTATCCATGATTGACTATTTAATTTACTTGTAAGTCCCTGGTAGAGTGCACTACATGTGCCTAGGGCAGGTAGATTAAATGCTACTAGTGGGCCTGCAGCACTGGTTGTGCCACCCACCTCAGTAGCCCCTTAACCTTGTCTCAGGCCTGCCCTTGCAAGGCCTGTGTGTGCAGTTTCACTGCCACTTCGACTTGGCATTTAAAGGTACTTGCCAAGCCTAGAACTCCCCTTTTCTATACATAAGTAACCCCTAATGTGTGCCCTAGGTAACCCCTAGAGCAGGGTGCGGTGTGGGTAAAAGGCAGGACATGTACTTGTGTGGTTATATGTCCTGGTAGTGTAAAACTCCTAAATTCGTTTTTACACTACTGTGAGGCCTGCTCCCTTCATAGGCTAACATTGGGGCTGCTCTCATACATTGTTGAAGTGGCAGCTGCTGATCTGAAAGGAGCAGGAAGGTCATATTTAGTATGGCCAGAATGGTAATATAGAATCCTGCTGACTGGTGAAGTCGGATTTAATATTACTATCCTAGAAATGCCACTTTTAGAAAGTGAGCATTTCTTTGCACTAAAATCTTGTTGTGCCCTTCAATCCACGTCTGGCTAGGTTTAGTTGACAGCTCCTTGTGCATTCACTCAGACACACCCCAAACACAGGGTACTCAGCCTCACTTGCATACATCTGCATTTTGAATGGGTCTTCCTGGGCTGGGAGGGTGGAGGGCCTGCCCTCACGCAAAGGACTGCCACACCCCCTACTGGGACTCTGGCAGACAGGATTGAACTGAAAGGGGGCTTGGTGCATTGCTTAGACACTCTTTGAAGTCACCCCCACTTCAAAGGCATAACTTAGTATAAAACAGGGCCTCTGCCCTACCTCATCAGACACTTGCTGGAGAAGAAACCTGAACCAGAAACTACATCCTGCGAAGAAGAACTGCCTGACTGCTCAAATGACTCACCTGTCTGCTTTTCTACAAAGGACTGCTGCCTTGCTGTTGGCCTGCTGCCTTGCTGTTGGCCTGCTGCCTTGCTGAACTGCCTGGCTGCTCAAAGGACTCACCTGTCTGCTTTTCTACAAAGGACGGCTGCCTTGCTGTTGGCCTGCTGCCTTGCTGAACTCTTGTCTGGCTGTAAAAGTGCACTCCAAGGGCTTGGATAGAGTTTGCCTCCTGTTCCCTGAAGTCTCAGGACCAAAAAGACTTCTCTCTTCCTCTTGGACGCTCCGTGCGCCGAACTTTTCGACTCACAGCTTGTTCCGCGGCAAGAAAAACGCTGCACCCCGACGCTGATCGACGCGACGTCTTTGGGACGACCGAAACTTTGACGCACGGCCTCGCAAGGACAACGCCGCCCGACTTCCCGGGAGAAATCGACGCAACGCCTGCCATGAGATCGAAACTTTGACGCACGGCCTCGCAAGGACAACGCGCCCGACTTCCCCGGAGAAATCGACGCGACGCCTGCCGTGAGATCAAAACTTTGACGCACGGCCTCGCAAGGACAACGCCGCCCGACTTCCCGGGAGAAATCGACGCAACGCCTGCCGTGAGATCAAAACTTTGACGCACGGCCTCGCAAGGACAACGCCGCCCGACTTCCCGGGAGAAATCGACGCAACGCCTGCCGTGAGATCGAAACTTTGACGCACGGCCTCGCAAGGACAACGCCGCCCGACTTCCCAGGAGAAATCGACGCGACGCCTGCCGTGAGATCAAAACTTTGACGCACAGCCCCGCAGAACGACGCGCAGCCGAAAAACAAGCAGGAAAATCCACGCACAGACCCGAGACATCTGGTAATCCCCGCAAACCACAGTAAGAGACTGTCCGCGCGCCGGAAAACGACACACGACTCCCCGCGTGGAAAATAACAACGCAAGTCCGTGTGTGCTGAGGAGAAATCGACGCACACACCAGTTTTCCACGTACCTCTTCTCCTGTGGCCCTCTGAGGAGATTTTCCACCAGAAACCAGGTACTTTGTGTTTGAAAGAGACTTTGTTTACTTTCTAAAGACTTAAGACACTTTATATCACTTTTCAGTGATATCTTTACAAATTCGTATTGCAACTTTGATCGTTTTGACCTGAAGATACCCAGATAAATATTATATATTTTTCTAAACACTGTGTGGTGTATTTTTGTGGTGTTATGCTATGGTGTTGTATGATTTATTGCACAAATGCTTTACACATTGCCTTCTAAGTTAAGCCTGACTGCTCGTGCCAAGCTACCGGAGGGTGAGCACAGGCTGATTTTGGATTGTGTGTGACTTACCCTGACTAGAGTGAGGGTTCTTGCTTGGACAGAGGGCAACCTGACTGCCAACCAAAAACCCAATTTCTAACATTGGTGATCAGCGGTGAGGATAGGACTTGTGTTTGTGCAGTGACATACAGTAGCTAAGTATTTCACTACCTACCCACAGTTGAAGGTCAACTTGATTTTTCATCTTTTTTGGCTTTTGGTTCTCTGATGTCCTCCTGGATATACTATTGATATTTTGGACTTTGGATTTTGGTTTTTGCTGGTAAGATCTTATCAGAATGGGATTGTGTACCTACTCATACTTTGTTTGTACTGACCACCTCACTAAGGCTGACCTAAGGAAGCTTTGCAGAAAATGGGGCCTTCCTGTAGCAAGGAGATCTACTAAGGCGGAGATGCTACATAACTACATAGTCTGGGGGGAGGAAAGATGGGCAGAGAGAGAGGCAGCAAGAAACCAAATGACTAAGTACCCCTCAGATGAGGAGGAGGACTACGCACATGAGGAGGAAGACTGCTCACATGAGGAGGAAGACTACTCAGATGAGGAAAGAGACCCAGAGATAGATGAATGGCTCCGAAGTCAAAGGCGACAGGAGCAACAATTAGAGGAGTATCTTGCAGAGGTTGAGGCAAAAAGACTCTTAGCCCTGGAAGAAGAAAAGATTGCAGCTCAAGAGCTGAGTTGTAAAGAGCTGAAACTGGAGGCCGGAAGGGCTGAGTCCAGTTCAGATGGTGGCAGCAAAAATCTTGCATCCGGTACTGCTGAAGAAGGGCACAAGCCCAGAGATGTGGTGCCCAACTTGAAGAAGGGAGTTGACACACCCCAGGCGGTTCAAGGGTATGAGGTAGTTCCCGTTATGCACAGGGTCCCTGAGAAGGATTGGGGAACTGGCACAGGGAGTCATATTCCTACTGGGGGGAGGGACACTTTACTGACTCTAGTAGAGAGTGACAGAGAAAAGGGTTCCCCCCTGGTGAACGTCCTGGATATAGAGTGTAGAGACATCCCAGAAGAGTATGGGTTGAGTGTCAGGGACAGACAGATACTGTCTCACCAGTCTCAGGAGGGTGAGGTAGAGTGCTTTTCCAAGGTTGAGTTACTGGGTGGTTGGGTGAAGGGTACTGTGGTTAATACATGTGAAGGGCAGAGTGATGTAATTGCTGGAGAGCATATGTCTGGTCCTTATTTTCCAGAGCTACGCCAACACCAGGTGGAGTGTGAGTTCTCTGACCCCAGGGAACTTACAATGGAGGCAGACTTCTGGGTGAGTACCAGAGAGTCTGAAGAGGCATTTGGGGGTGCTCCTGAAGGGAGTGGTCTAGGAGGTTCCCAACTGAGTGAGGTGGGAAAGGATTGTAGTGTCCCAGGTAGGTCCCAGGTCCTAGAGGGTTCCATGAGGGAACACCAGGAGGGAAGCCTAGCCTGTACCGTAGGGCCACCTTTTGAGGGAAGCCACGCAGTGTCAGAAGAACTTGGGGGGGTGACTGTAGCCAGCATCCCAACAGTTCTGGTGTCTGGCAGTACCCCTCCTAGTGAGGGGGTGCAGAAGTCCAGACATAGGGTTGAGAGGGGGTTGCAGACCCCAGTGGAGGATCTTGAGAGTCAGGGGACAGCTCTGAGAGCAGAGCCCCCCAGGAATGACCCAGGTGAAACCGTTTCTGGTTTGGGGGAAACCCAGACTCTGCCCGATGGGCAGAGGTTGGGAGACCTGCGCCAACCAGACTCTTGTGTGGCCCTTGGGGACGGTGTGTCCCTTGTGGGGGGTGAGAGTGCCCCCTGGAAGTCCTGGCATGCCAGGCAAAGATTCAACCTCAGGGTGGTGACTCTGGGTTGGATACCCAGGTTCAGAGGTTAAACTCTGACCTGGTGGGAGGTAGGTGTGCCTCCCAAGAAGTCCTGCTGTGCCAGGCAATTGTCCAACCTCAGGGTGTTGACTCTGGGTTGGATGACCAGGTTCAGAGGTTAAACTCTGACCTGGTGGGGGGTAGGTGTGCCTCCCAGAAAGTCCTGGCGTGCCAGGCAATTGCCCAACCTCAGGGTGGTGACCCTGGGTTGGGGAACCAGGCTTAGAGGTTAAACTCTGACCTGGTGGGAGGTAGGTGTGCCTCCCTGGAAGTCCTGGCCTGCCAGGCAATGGTTCAACCTCAGGGTGGTGACTCTGGGTTGGCTAACCAGGTTCAGGGGATAAACTCTGACCTGTTGGGGGGTAGGTGTGCCCCCCAGAAAGTCCTGGTATACCAGGCAGTTGTCCAACCTCAGGGTGCTGACTCTGGGTTGGATAACCGGGTTCAAAGGTTAAACTCTGACCTGGTGGGGGGTAGGTGTGCCCCCCAGAAAGTCCTGGCGTGCCAGGCAATTGTTCAACCTCAGGGTGTTGACTCTGGGTTAGATACCCAGGTTCAGAGGTTAAACTCTGACCTGGTGGGAGGTAGGTGTGCCTCCCAAGAAGTCCTGCTGTGCCAGGCAATTGTCCAACCTCAGGGTGTTGACTCTGGGTTGGATGACCAGGTTCAGAGGTTACACTCTGACCTGGTGGGGGGTAGGTGTGCCCCCCCGGAAGTCCTGGCGTGCCAGGCAATTGCCCAACCTCAGGGTGGTGACCCTGGGTTGGGGAACCAGGCTCAGAGGTTAAACTCTGACCTGGTGGGAGGTAGGTGTGCCTCCCTGGAAGTCCTGGCCTGCCAGGCAATGGTTCAACCTCAGGGTGTTGACCCTAGGTTGGAGAACCAGGTTCAGAGGTTAAACTCTGACCTGGTGGATGGTAAGTGTGCCCTCCAGGAAGTCCTGGCGTGCCAGGCAATTGTTCAACTTCAGGGTAGTGACTCTGAGTTGAATGGTCAGGTGCAGAGGTTAAACTCTGACCTGGTGGGGGGTAGGTGTGCCTCCCAGAAAGTCCTGGTTTGCCAGGCAGTGATCCAGTCTGAGGGTACAGACCCTGGGCTGGAAGACCAGGTTCAGGGTGTCCCCCCGGACCTGGAGGGAGGGGCTACTGATAACAGTGCCCCTACCATGTTGTCTTCTGAGGAGGCCACTCCTAGTTGGAGGGTGCTGGACCCCAGAAGGGAGGGCAGGGGGAGGGAAGCCTCACCCCAGGCCCTAGTCCAACCTGAAGGTACAGACCCCAGGTTGGAGGGCTAGTTGCAGGTTAACAGCCCTGCACTGGTGGAGGAATGGTACGGGCGACTTCTGTAAGCACCCTGACCATGTTGGACTCTGGGGGTACCGTTCCAGGAGGGAGGGTACAGAGCCCCAGAGGGGAGGACCAGGTTCAGGCTGTCATCCCTGACCTGGTGGAAGGGAGAGTGGTTAAAGGGTGCCCAGCACCTGGGGCTACCGCCCCCCACTCTCTACAGCCACAGTGGTTGGAGAGCTTTGAGAGGCCTGGGGCCTGGCTCTCATCCCTGGCAGCTGTCAGTAATCACTGTGGCTTGCTGTCCGGGTGGACAGAGTTATCCCTGGGGAGGGGACAAGTGTCACACCCCGGGGGTAGAGTGGGCAACACCACTGTGTTGGTCATGGTGGTACTATCCTGCTCCTGGTATACATCTGTGAGCAAAGTAAGGTTAGGTGCTGCACAGATGGGATCCGCAGGTAAGGAGAAAGGTTCCCCATGGGTTGGCTTAGTGGGCCCTGAGAGTATGGACAGAGGGATCCAATTGGAGTCAGGAAGGCGAAGAACTGGAGCATGCCCCTGCTGTTGTGGGCCTGGGTCCTTGTTCTGTCGCCTCAAACAGGGAAGTACATCAGGATAGTGATTGTTCTCCCCTGGCTTTAGGCTGGTAGGGGGTCATGTTGGACCTGGCTTTTTGACAGGGACATCCCCAAACTTTTTGCCTCCTTCCTCCTATTTTTTCTGACCTGTTGTTGTTGGCTTTTGACCTCTGGGCACTTTACCACTGCTAACCAGTGCTAAAAGTGCATATGCTCTCTGTGTAAATTGTACTACTGATTGGTTTATCCATGATTGACTATTTAATTTACTTGTAAGTCCCTGGTAGAGTGCACTACATGTGCCTAGGGCAGGTAGATTAAATGCTACTAGTGGGCCTGCAGCACTGGTTGTGCCACCCACCTCAGTAGCCCCTTAACCTTGTCTCAGGCCTGCCCTTGCAAGGCCTGTGTGTGCAGTTTCACTGCCACTTCGACTTGGCATTTAAAGGTACTTGCCAAGCCTAGAACTCCCCTTTTCTATACATAAGTAACCCCTAATGTGTGCCCTAGGTAACCCCTAGAGCAGGGTGCGGTGTGGGTAAAAGGCAGGACATGTACTTGTGTGGTTATATGTCCTGGTAGTGTAAAACTCCTAAATTCGTTTTTACACTACTGTGAGGCCTGCTCCCTTCATAGGCTAACATTGGGGCTGCTCTCATACATTGTTGAAGTGGCAGCTGCTGATCTGAAAGGAGCAGGAAGGTCATATTTAGTATGGCCAGAATGGTAATATAGAATCCTGCTGACTGGTGAAGTCGGATTTAATATTACTATCCTAGAAATGCCACTTTTAGAAAGTGAGCATTTCTTTGCACTAAAATCTTGTTGTGCCCTTCAATCCACGTCTGGCTAGGTTTAGTTGACAGCTCCTTGTGCATTCACTCAGACACACCCCAAACACAGGGTACTCAGCCTCACTTGCATACATCTGCATTTTGAATGGGTCTTCCTGGGCTGGGAGGGTGGAGGGCCTGCCCTCACGCAAAGGACTGCCACACCCCCTACTGGGACTCTGGCAGACAGGATTGAACTGAAAGGGGGCTTGGTGCATTGCTTAGACACTCTTTGAAGTCACCCCCACTTCAAAGGCACAACTTAGTATAAAACAGGGCCTCTGCCCTACCTCATCAGACACTTGCTGGAGAAGAAACCTGAACCAGAAACTACATCCTGCCAAGAAGAACTGCCTGGCTGCTCAAATGACTCACCTGTCTGCTTTTCTACAAAGGACTGCTGCCTTGCTGTTGGCCTGCTGCCTTGCTGTTGGCCTGCTGCCTTGCTGAACTGCCTGGCTGCTCAAAGGACTCACCTGTCTGCTTTTCTACAAAGGACGGCTGCCTTGCTGTTGGCCTGCTGCCTTGCTGAACTCTTGTCTGGCTGTAAAAGTGCACTCCAAGGGCTTGGATAGAGTTTGCCTCCTGTTCCCTGAAGTCTCAGGACCAAAAAGACTTCTCTCTTCCTCTTGGACGCTCCGTGCGCCGAACTTTTCGACGCACAGCTTGTTCCGCGGCAAGAAAAACGCTGCACCCCGATGCTGATCGACGCGACGTCTTCGGGACGACCGAAACTTTGACGCACGGCCTCGCAAGGACAACGCCGCCCGACTTCCCGGGAGAAATCGACGCGACGCCTGCCATGAGATCGAAACTTTGACTCACGGCCTCGCAAGGACAACGCCGCCCGACTTCCCGGGAGAAATCGACGCGACGCCTGCCGTGAGATCAAAACTTTGACGCACGGCCTCGCAAGGACAATGCCGCCCGACTTCCCGGGAGAAATCGACGCAACGCCTGCCGTGAGATCGAAACTTTGACGCACGGCCTCGCAAGGACAACGCCGCCCGACTTCCCAGGAGAAATCGACGCAACGCCTGCCGTGAGATCAAAACTTTGACGCACAGCCCCGCAGAATGACGCGCAGCCGGAAAACAAGCAGGAAAATCCACGCACAGACCCGGGACATCTGGTACTCCCCGCAAACCACAGTAAGAGACTGTCCGCGCGCCGGAAAACGACGCACGACTCCCCGCGTGGAAAATAACGACGCAAGTCCGTGTGTGCTGAGGAGAAATCAACGCACACACCAGTTTTCCACTTACCTCTTCTCCTGTGGCCCTCTGAGGAGATTTTCCACCAGAAACCAGGTACTTTGTGTTTGAAAGAGACTTTGTTTACTTTCTAAAGACTTAAGACACTTTATATCACTTTTCAGTGATATCTTTACAAATTCGTATTGCAACTTTGATCGTTTTGACCTGAAGATACCCAGATAAATATTATATATTTTTCTAAACACTGTGTGGTGTATTTTTGTGGTGTTATGCTATGGTGTTGTATGATTTATTGCACAAATGCTTTACACATTGCCTTCTAAGTTAAGCCTGATTGCTCGTGCCAAGCTACCGGAGGGTGAGCACAGGCTGATTTTGGATTGTGTGTGACTTACCCTGACTAGAGTGAGGGTTCTTGCTTGGACAGAGGGCAACCTGACTGCCAACCAAAAACCCCATTTCTAACATACACTAATAAGGGATAACTGGACCTGGTACAGAGTGTAAGTATCCCTTGGTACCCACTACAAACCAGGCCAGCCTCCTACATTGGTGGCAGCGGTTGGATAAGTACTTGCAACTACTTACCACTTTGTCATTTTGTACTTTTCATAAGAGAAAAATATACAAAACAAGTTCAGTATATGTACACCTAACCAAACAGTTTTGCTTTTCTTCTCTTACTCTATTGCTAAGTGCTGAAAAGTACCTCTAAAACTTTTTCTTTCTTTTTCTGTCCCTTAAACCTTTTTCTATCATGTCTGGTACAGGTCCTACTCTTGATCTGGTCAGCTCTGCTTATGGCCACCTTAGCTGGAAAGGTGTAAGGGGTCTCTGCGTTGATAGAGGTTTAGGGTTAGGGAAGAATCCCTCTGGAGAATTGTTGATTAACATGCTCATTGAAAATTATAAGGCCTTAGCTGGCACATCAGTTGAGAAGTTATCAGATGGTTCACACTCTGATTCTGGGGTAGCCCCAGTAAGAATGTTAGATGGTATTCTTTCCAACTTGCCCCTTAGCAGACCACCTAGCATAACTGGTACTAATGTGAGTTCTCATCACAGTAGGGATGTCATTCCTGCAGGTCAAGTTGTTAGAGTGCCAACTGTTAGGGACATTTCTCCCACTGTTCATTCACACCATTCTTCTGTGTCAAAGCATGCCCAACCCACCCATCCTGATGACAGAATGTTAGAAAGGGAGCTCAATAGAATGAGAGTGGAAGAGTCCAGGCTGAAGCTTAAACAGCAACAGCTGGCTCTAGACAGGGAAACTTTAGACTTAGAAAAAGAAAGACAGAGGTTGGGGTTTGGACCCCATGGTGGCAGCAGCAGTATTACAGATAGTAATCCTGTAAAAGAGCATGATTCTAGGAATCTGCATAAGATAGTTCCCCCTTACAAGGAGGGGGATGACATTAACAAGTGGTTTGCTGCACTTGAGAGGGCCTGTGTTGTACAGGGGGTCCCTCGAAGGCAGTGGGCTGCTATCCTATGGCTATCTTTCAGTGGAAAGGGTAGGGATAGGCTCCTTACTGTGAAGGAAAGTGATGCCAATAATTTTACAGTTTTAAAGAATGCACTCTTGTATGGTTATGGCTTAACCACTGAACAGTACAGGATTAAGTTCAGAGAAACCAAAAAAGAGTCTTCACAAGACTGGGTAGACTTTGTTGACCATCCAGTGAAGGCCTTGGAGGGGTGGTTACATGGCAGTAAAGTTTCTGACTATGAAAGCCTGTATAATCTGATCCTGAGAGAGCATATTCCGAATAACTGTGTGTCTGATTTGTTACACCAATATCTAGTGGACTCAGATCTGACCTCTCCCCAAGAATTGGGAAAGAAGGCAGACAAATGGGTCAGAACAAGAGTGAACAGAAAAGTTCATACAGGGGGTGACAAGGATGGCAAGAAGAAGAATGGTAAGTCTTCAGACAAGGGTAGGGACAAATCTAAAAACTAGTCTTCATCAGGCCCACAAAAACACTCTGGTGGGGGTGGTGGGTCCAAATCCTCTTCTAATCAAGTAAAGAAACCATGGTGCTATTTATGTAAAGTAAAAGGCCATTGGACAACTGATGCCAGTTGTCCAAAGAAAAGCACCAAGCCTCCCACTACCACAACCCCTACTGCTACACCTGGTGCCCCTAGGAATAGCAGTGGTGATGGGAGCAAACCTACTAATAGCCAATCCAAGGGAGTAGCTTGGCTCACTTTTAGTAATTTAGTTGGGGTTGGTCTTGTTAGAGAGACCACAGAGGCTGTGTTAGTCTCTGAAGGTGCCATTGATTTGGCCACCTTGGTTGCTTGTCCCCTTAATATGGATAAGTACAAGCAACTTCCCCTAATAAATGGTGTTGAGGTTTAGGCCTACAGGGACACAGGTGCCAGTGTTACCATGGTAATAGAGAAACTGGTCCACCCTGAACAACACCTACTTGGTCACCAGTACCAAGTAACTGATGCTCATAACAACACTCTTAGCCACCCCATGGCTGTTGTAAATCTCAACGGGGGGGGGGGTTACTGGTCCAAAGAAAGTTGTGGTTGCCTCAGATTTACCTGTAGACTGTCTACTAGGGAACGATTTAGAGACATCAGCTTAGGCAGAAGTGGAGTTGGAGGCTCATGCAGCAATGCTGGGCATTCCTGGGCATATTTTTACTTTAACCAGGGCTCAGACCAAAAAGCAAAAAGGAAAGGGTGACTTGGATCCTGGAACAATGGACCAAGTGCTCCCTAAAGCTAGGGTTAGTAAAGGTAAATCCCTACCTACTATCCCTCCCTCTACAGATGATTCAACTTCTGAGGAAGAAGAATTTCCCCCCTGTGCAGAACCTTCTCCAGAGGAGCTGGAAGCAGACACTGCTGAGCTTTTGGGTGGAGGAGGGCCTGCCAGGGAGGAGCTGAGTGTGGCACAGCAGACCTGTCCCACACTAGAGGGTCTAAGACAGCAAGCTGTCAAACAGCAAAATGGGGATGTCAGTGACTCTCACAGAGTTTACTGGGAGGACAACCTCTTGTATACAGAGGCAAGGGACCCAAAACCTGGAGCTGCCAGGAGATTGGTTATTCCCCTGCAATACAGAGAGTTCCTCCTAACTCTAGCCCATGACATTCCCTTGGCTGGACATTTAGGGCAGATGAAAACATGGGATAGGCTCGTCCTCCTGTTTCATTGGCCTAGAATGTCAGAGGACACAAAAGATTTTTGTAAGTCCTGTGTCACCTGTCAAGCCAGTGGCAAAATAGGTGGCACCCCAAAGGCTCCCCTTATTCCACTGCCTGTGGTTGGGGTTCCCTTTGAAAGGATAGGGGTTGACATAGTTGGCCCCCTTGACCCTCCTACTGCTTCAGGCAATAGGTTTATCTTGGTGGTAGTGGACCATGCCACAAGATATCCTGAAGCAATTCCTCTAAGGACCACTACAGCTCCTGCAGTGGCAAAAGCCCTCCTGGGAATCTTTTCCAGGGTGGGTTTCCCAAAAGAGGTGGTATCAGACAGGGGTAGCAACTTTATGTCTGCATACTTGAAGGCCATGTGGAAGGAATGTGTTGTAACATACAAATTCACCACGCCTTATCATCCACAAACACATGGACTGGTTGAGAGGTTTAACAAAACTCTCAAAGGAATGATAATGGGACTCCCTGAAAAACTCAGGAGGAGATGGGATGTCCTGTTACCTTGCCTCCTTTTTGCTTACAGGGAGGTACCCCAGAAAGGAGTGGGCTTCAGCCCCTTTGAACTCCTATTTGGACACCCTGTAAGAGGTCCTCTAACACTTGTAAAGGAGGGTTGGGAACAACCTTTAAAAGCTCCTAAGCAAGACATAGTGGACTAGGTACTTGGCCTAAGATCCAGAATGGCGGAGTATATTGAAAAGGCCAGCAAAAACCTTCAGGCCAGCCAAGAGCTCCAAAAGCAATGGCAGGACCAGAAGGCTGTTCTGATTCAGTACCAACCAGGGCAGAAAGTGTGGGTCTTGGAGCCTGTGGCCCCAAGAGCACTCCAAGACAAATGGAGTGGACCACACATTATTGTTGAAAAGAAGGGAGAAGTCACCTACTTGGTTGACTTAGGCACTGCCAGGAGTCCCCTTAGGGTGCTCCATGTCTATCGCCTGAAACCCTACTATGACAGGGCTGATCTCACCCTGCTCATGCAACAGATGAAGGACAGGAAGAAGAGAGTGACCCTCTCCCTGATCTCTTCTCTTCCACAGAACAAGATGCTCTAGTGGAAGGTGTAGTTTTAGCAGATTGTCTTACTGCTGAGCAGAAAGAACATTGCATAAATCTCCTGGGTCAGTTTTCTGAACTCTTTTCTACTGTGCCAGGCACCACTTCTTGGTGTGAGCACCCTATAGATACTGGAGACAGCATGCCTGTCAAAAGTAAAATCTATAGGCAGCCTGACCATGTCAGGGACTGCATAAAACAAGAAGTTCAGAAAATGCTTGAACTGGGAGTGGTTGAGCACTCTGAAAGTCCATGGGCCTCTTCTGTGGTACTTGTACCAAAACCTCATTCCAAAGATGGGAAAAGGCAAATGAGATTTTGTGTGGATTACAGAGGTCTCAACCAGGTAACTAAAACTGATGCTCACCCTATACACACGGCAGATGAGCTAATAGATACACTGGCATCTGCCATGTATCTAAGCACCTTTGATTTGACTGCAGGGTATTGGCAGATCAAGTTATCAGAGGATGCTAAAGCAAAAACTGCATTTTCGACTATTGGAGGGCACTACCAATTCACAGTAATGCCCTTTGGTTTGAAAAATGCACCTGCCACTTTTCAGAGGTTGGTGAATACAGTCCTGGAAGGGTTGGAGGCTTTTAGTGCAGCATATCTAGATGATATAGCTGTCTTTAGCTCCACCTGGGATGATCACCTGGTCCACCTATGGAAAGTTTTGGAGGCCCTGCAAAAGGCAGGCCTCACTATCAAGGCTTCAAAGTGCCAGATAGGGCAGGGTGGAGTGGTTTATCTGGCACACCTTGTAGGTGGAGAACAGATTGCACCACTTCAGGGGAAAATCCAAACTATTATAGATTGGGTTCCCCTTACAACTCAGACTCAGGTGAGAGCCTTCTTAGGCCTCACTGGGTATTACAGGAGGTTCATAAAGAACTATGGCTCCATAGCAGCCCCTCTTAATGACCTCACTTCAAAGAAAATGCCTAAAAAGGTATTGTGGACAGCTAGCTGTCAGAAAGCTTCTGAGGAGCTGAAACAGGCCATGTGCTCTGCACCTGTCCTAAAAAGCCCATGTTACTCCAATAAATTCATTGTTCAAACTGATGCATCTGAATTAGGGGTAGGGGCAGTCTTATCACAACTCAATTCTGAGAGCCAGGATCAACCTGTTGCTTTTATCAGCAGGAGGTTGACCCCTAGAGAAAAGCGTTGGTCTGCCATAGAGAGGGAGGCCTTTGCTGTGGTCTGGGCACTCACTTCATTGTTCAGACAGACAACAAACCTCTACTTTGGCTAAAACAAATGAAAGGTGAAAACCCTAAATTGTTCAGGTGGTCCATATCTCTACAGGGAATGGACTATACAGTGGAACATAGACCTGGGAGTACCCACTCCAATGCAGATGGACTCTCCAGATATTTCCACTTAGACAATGAAGACTCATCAGGTCATGGCTAGTCTTATTGTCCTTCGTTTGGGGGGGGGGTTGTGTAGGAAAGTACCATCTTGCCTGGCATGTTACCCCCATATTTCACTGTATATATGTTGTTTTAGTTGTATGTGTCACTGGGACCCTGCCAGCCAGGGCCCCAGTGCTCATAAGTGTGCCCTGTATGTGTTCCCTGTGTGATGACTAACTGTCTCACTGAGGCTCTGCTAACCAGAACCTCAGTGGTTATGCTCTCTCTTTGCTTTCCAAATTGTCACTAACAGGCTAGTGACCAATTTCACCAATTCACATTGGCATACTGGAACACCCTTATAATTCCCTAGTATATGGTACTGAGGTACCCAGGGTATTGGGGTTCCAGGAGATCCCTATGGGCTGCAGCATTTCTTTTGCCACCCATAGGGAGCTCTGACAATTCTTACACATGCCTGTCACTGCAGCCTGAGTGAAATAACGTCCATGTTATTTCACAGCCATTTACCACTGCACTTAAGTAACTTATAAGTCACCTATATGTCTAACCTTTACCTGGTAAAGGTTGGGTGCTAAGTTACTTAGTGTGTGGGCACCCTGGCACTAGCCAAGGTGCCCCCACATCGTTCAGGGCAAATTTCCCGGACTTTGTGAGTGCGGGGACACCATTACACGCGTGCACCATACATAGGTCACTACCTATGTATAGCGTCACAAAGGTAACTCCGAACATGGCCATGTAACATGTCTAAGATCATGGAATTGTCACCCCAATGCCATTCTGGCATTGGGGAGACAATTCCATGATCCCCCGAGTCTAGCACAGACCCGGGTACTGCCAAACTACCTTTCAATGCAGCTGCTGCCAACCCCTCAGACAGGTTTCTGCCCTCCTGGGGTCCAGCCAGGCTTGGCCCAGGAAGGCAGAACAAAGGACTTCCTCAGAGAGAGGGTGTTACACCCTCTCCCTTTGGAAAAAGGTGTCAGGGCTGGGGAGGAGTAGCCTCCCCCAGCCTCTGGAAATGCTTTGATGGGCACAGATGGTGCCCATCTCTGCATAAGCCAGTCTACACCGGTTCAGGGATCCCCCAGCCCTGCTCTGGCGCGAAACTGGACAAAGGAAAGGGGAATGACCACTCCTCTGACCTGCACCTCCCAAGGGAGGTGCCCAGAGCTCCTCCAGTGTGCTCCAGTCCTCTGCCATCTTGGAAACAGAGGTGCTGCTGGTACACTGGACTGCTCTGAGTGGCCAGTGCCAGCAGGTGACGTCAGAGACCCCTTCTGATAGGCTCTTACCTGTGTAGCTAGCCTATCCTCCTTCCTAGGTAGCCAAACCTCCTTTTCTGGCTATTTAGGGTCTCTGCTTTGGGGAATTCTTTAGATAACAAATGCAAGAGCTCATCAGAGTTCCTCTGCATCTCTCTCTTCAACTTCTGCCAAGGAATCGACTGCTGACTGCTCAGGACGCCTGCAAAACCGCAACAAAGTAACAAAGACGACTACTGCAACCTGGTATCGCTGATCCTGCCGCCTTCTCGACTGTTTTCCTGGTGGTGCATGCTGTGGGGGTAGTCTGCCTCCTCTCTGCACTGAAAGCTCCGAAGAAATCTCCCGTGGGACGACGGAATCCTCCCCCTGCAACCGCAGGCACCAAAAGAACTGCATCACCGGTCCTCTGGGTCCCCTCTTAGCACGACGAGCGTGGTCCCTGAAACTCAGCAACTCTGTCCAAGTGACTCCCACAGTCCAGTGACTCTTCAGTCCAAGTTTGGTGGAGGTAAGTCCTTGCCTCCCCACGATAGACTGCATTGCTGGGTACTGCTTGATATGCAGCTGCTCCGGCTCCTGTGCACTCTTCCAGGATTTCCTTTGTGCACAGCCAAGCCTGGGTCCCCAACACTCTAACCTGCAGTGCACAACCTCCTGAGTTGTCCTCCGGCGTCGTGGGATCTCCTTTTGTGACTTCGGGTGAGCTCCGGTTCACTCTTCTTTGTAGTGCCTGTTCTGGCACTTCTGCGGGTGCTGCCTGCTTCTGTGGGGGCTCCCTATCTTGCTGGGCGCCCCCTCTGTCTCCTCATGCAATTGGTATAGTAGGAGCTTTGCATGTCTCCTAGTTCAGCCTAAGCTGCTCAGAAATAGCTACCTTCTATCAGCCTAAGCTGCTAGAAACACCTCTTCTGCACTAATAAGGGATAACTGGACCTTGTACAGAGTGTAAGTATCCCTTGGTACCCACTACAAACCAGGCCAGCCTCCTATAGGTGCTGTGCTGGTGTTTCCAGAGGGGGGAGGCTCAGTTGTGGCTTGTGCCAGTGTGAGGGGAACCGAGGTCCCAGATGGGCCGGGCTGGTCATCTAGATCCAATTGGACAGAGCTGCTGTCATCACTGTGGGCCTCTTCTGTGGGGGGAGTGGACATGTCTGGAACCTCCTGTCCGGTGACTTTGGGTAGGGGTCCTGCAGGGGTGTAAAGGCATAATTATTGCATCTGTGTGTGCCATGGTGTGCAATGGTTGGGTGACCCTGTAACCCAGTGCTGGCATTCTTGTGTAGGACCTTGTGTGCTAATTGTTTAGGGGTGTGTGTGGGTATGTGCAGTGGCCATGCATTGGTAATGAGTGTCTATGCTTTGGTGTTGCATGCAGGGCTTGGTGTTGGGATGGGTGGTTTGTGATAGTGGGACGTCTGTGAGGAGTTGGAGTGATGGGGGTGAGGGCGAGGGTGGGGGTATGTGATAGCATGCAGGTAGGGTGGGGGATTTAATAGTTAAAGATTTGACCTACCACAGTCCATTCCTCCAGCTACTCCTGCAAGGCCCTCAGGATGCAGTATAGCCAAGACCTGCTCCTCCCATGTTGTTAGTTGTGGGGGAGGAGGTGGGGTTCCGCTGCCAGTCCTCTGAACCGCGATGTGGTGTCTTGAGACCACGGAACGTACCTTCCCCGTAGGTCGTTCCACCTCTTCCTGATGTCATCCCTAGTTCTTGGGTGCTGTCCCACTGCGTTGACCCTGTCCACGATTCTGCGCCATAGCTCCATCTTCTTAGCTATGGTGGTGTGCTGCACCTGTGATCCGAATAACTGTGTCTCTACCCGGATGATTTCCTCCACCATGACCCTGAGCTCCTCCTCAGAAAACATGGGGTGTCTTTGCGGTGCCATGGGGTGGTGTGGGTGATGTGTGAGGTGGTGTGTGTTGTGATGTGTGGGGTGATGTTTAGGGGTGTGTGGTGTTTTGTGCCTGAATGTGTATGTGTGATGGTGTTGTGTGCCTCTGTATGGTGGGGTTGTCTTTGCTGTGCTGTCTCTCTGGCCTTCGTCTAAATTTCTGGTCGTAAAGGTTTGTGGGTGATGTGGGTGTGTGTTTTATATTGTATTGAGTGTGTGAGAGTGGTATGTGTATGTATATCAGGTGTGCGTATACTTGGAATTGTCCAATGTGGTAGTGTTTTGTAAATGTGTGTGTATTTTGAGCGCAGCGGTGTGTACCGCCAATGGAATACCGCGGTTGAAAGACCGCTGCATGGATTCGTGGGTCGTGATAGTGTGGGCGTATTCCTCTTGGTGTGACGGTGGAGGTTTTGTTATCGCCAGTATATCACTGACCTTTGGTGTGGCAGACTTGTGAGGTTGTCTGGATTTTGGCGGATTCCGAGCTGTGGGTCGTAATAGCTGTGGCGGAATTCCGCGGCCCGCGGCGGTGTGTTGGCGGTCTTCTGCACTGCGGTAAGCGGCATTTACCGCCAATGTTGTAATGACCCCCATAATACGGTACATACAAAGTAAGCAAATCTACAGTTTTGCACTAGAGTCTACGAGGTTCTCAACAGAATGAAAACATGGATGTAATCAAGATTAAAGCTCAGGTATAGGCTCACTGTAATGCAATGGAACAATTGCCTAGCATTCTGTGATCCAGGGGTCTTCCCGTAGCAAAGACCAAATGACTATTTCATTCTTGTACTGGGATAACAATAGTCAATACATTGATCCACCACATTCTGTTAGCCAAGCTTTCACAGCCAAGACATATGAAATTACCTGATTACATGCGCACTTGGAGTTATCAAGTGGAAGTGTGATGGTGGAATGGGTACATGGTGAGCTGTCTCACTCACTGAGATTCGCTTGGGCAACCCTATCTCCTTTCTACAGTCAGCTGGCTGGCAAAGTCAGCTCAATGAAGAGCTCTCCAGTAGTCTGCTTCAGCAGTTGCAGTGGAAGGATCTTCCTCTGTCAGTCCATGCAACTGGTATTATTACTGAACATTGATTGCCACCACATCTAATCACATAACACAGTCACTGCTGCTTAATAACTTTATTATTTAAAGTGACAGAGGGGGATGTGGCACATCTTATAGAGTGCAGCCTTATTACAACTAGATTACAAGAGAGTACCACAATTATTAAAGGTGAGAGTAACATAATTAATTCACTAAAAGCAGATAAAAGCAATAAAATGACATTAATGTCTAGACTCACAAGGTATAGTACTTAAGTCTTGGTTCACTGCTTGGCTATCACCACTTGAGCAAACGACAGAGTGCTGCTGGTATATAATCTGTTGTTTGTAAAGAACTGGTAGACAGTCTCTGATATTTTACTCAAAACACTCATGCACCTAAGTAAGAGAGATGAACCTGCTTCTTCTGATTTCTGAAATCTTTTAGTCCAGATGTCATAGTGATTGTGGTCTGGTGTCCGTCATCTAATTATGCCAAGCAATCTGCCAAAAGATGGTAATCCTGGTGCCTTATTTAAAATTTGTATGGCAGGTATTTACTCCATCAGGGCGATGGAGCAAAGTACTCCATTGACTTAAGGGAGTACCCACTCACCAAATATTGAGAGGACTGCCGGCCCAGAGGACGTCTCTTGCATTTAGAGGAACTGCCATCCTGATCGTTCCTGTAAATGCACTGAAAGTTTGACGGATAGCTCTGTCAACATGATGGAGCTGTGCAGCAAACATTCAATGTTTATTTTCCTTTTCAAAAACAAAATCACAAAATGGGATTTTCTTTTTGAAAATAAAAAGAACAGTGATCCCCTCGCCATGGGAGATTCCTCCCATGTGAGTGGGGTCATTTTACAGTTTTTACTGTCCCTTACCACCAGGTTCTACTGGGCAGTGATGGAGAGTGAAAACTGTCCATTTGTTTGCCCACTCTAAATAGAGTGGGTGGGCTAATGGGCAAACCTCCAACAGCCCTTACTCTGCCAGGAAGTGTATGTCAGCCGTTAAGATGGAGTAGTCTCTGCCATGGGCATACTGAAGGTCTGTCCGACTCTAAATGAGGCCAACAGACCTAGAGATTGACAGAGAGGGTACCCTGTCACTGTTGCTGAAGTGAATTTCAGCAGCTTACACATTTCTCTCAGTGTGTTCTCACTTCACATCTTTTGATGTCTGGACTCCAACCAACACTTTGAAGAATGGCTCACACAGTCCCCTGGATGGGAGGGATGAATAACCTTGTGTCTATGTCCGTAAGATAACTTTCCCAATTCAGAAACAGGCTGAAGGATCTCATTAAAGCCAACCTGGAGGAGATTTGGGCCAAGTGTTGAGATTGAGGAGTATTTTTTCTTTAAAGCTGAAGGACCTGAACTGAGAAGATTAGGGATGTAAGTCAGAGGCACTGCATTGCTCAATACAGCTTAGACACATAGGCCCTCATAATGACATTGGCGGTAAATCCCACTTACCGCCATGCTGACTGCCGCCATCTTACCGCAGCGGCGGCAGATATCCGTCCACCATATTATGACACACACTCACCAATCCGTCACCATCCAGCCACAGACACCATTCCGCCAATCCAAAGGTCAGTGATAAAGTGGCGGTATCAAAACCCACACCGTTACGCCAACAGAACTACGCCCACCACATTATGACCCACAAATCACCACGGCGGACATTAAATGGTGGTAAACCATTGGCGGTTCAAAATACACACACTCAAACAACACAACACCACATTGGACAATTCAAACAACACATACTTGACACCCATACACATACCTCACCCACACACCACACCACTATAAAACACACACCCACGTTACCCACAACACTTTACCTTTACAAACCATTGGCACAAGACAGACACCACGACCGCAGACAAAACCAGAGCCACACACTACCTGTCTTCATAGCAGGGGTGCTGGCAGACATGGCCAGTATTATGAGTGAGGCAGTCTCACTAGCCAGACATCTGAACTGCCTTCCACCTCCGCTGCTGCTAGTGGGCAGGAGGCCCCGCCACAGGACCAACAGGCCACCAGCACCCCTCCCCCTGCAGAAGGAGAACCACCCCGCAAACAGTCCCTGCGATCCAGACAGAAGTGAGAGACACTTGCCAAGACTCCCGCCAGGAAATGAGACTCTCCTGATTAACACCCTTGTGTCCCACACAGTCACCCTGTCCACCTTGAACTGCCATTGCTCCCCTTCCTATGTCCCCTTGGACAATGCATTTGTGCTACAAATAGACTGGAACTATACCCTGGACTTTCCTCCATCATCACCCCAGCCCATTGCACTTGCCCCTCTTTTTCTTAGCACTAAAATAAACACCCTTGGAAAAAATAGACGTATGGAGTATGTCAAATTTTTCAAATATGTATTCATTTAACCAGGTTCAAACAATGAAATTCACCTGTACAGTTAATGAGCATATGTTAATGACATGTAGCTGGCTGCAGTGATCACACCAGGAACTATTGTGAGGCACCAACATCTGTAAAATGAATGGCCAAAGGGTGCAGTAAGTGGGCATAGAAGTGGGAAATAACAACATGCCAGTGCCACAGAAATTAAAAATAATTACAATGAATTGTGAAGTAACACTGTCTAACCTGTGTGTCATTGGAAGTACTGTCTGATGACTGTTGTTCTGTTGTCCTCATCCTCATTCTCTGCCTCCTCATCCTCACTGTACACAGGGTTCACTGATCCCACACAGGCATCTCCAGCCTCCTCCTCCTGCAGAAAAGGCACATGGTGTCTCAGGGCAAGGTCGTGCAACATGCAGCATGCCACTATTATCTGGCAGACCTTCTTGGATGAGTAGCACAGGGATCCACCTGTTAGATGGAGGCATCTGAACCTGGCCTTCAGGAGGCCAAAGGTCCCTTCTATAATCCTTCTGGTTCGCCCATGTGCCTCATTGTAACGTTCTTCTGACCTTGTCCTGGCATTCCTCACAGGGGTCAGCATCCAAGATAGGTTGGGGTAACCAGAGTCACCTGCAAATATTGAGGGACAACATTTAGCCACACACTATCCCATTTGTCCCACAGCATACCCATACATCAACATATACTGGGTGGGGACCAGGGCTCACCTATTAGCCACACCCTGTGCCTCTGTAGTTGGCCCATCACATTTGGAATGCTGCTATTCCTCAGGACAAAGGTATCATGCATTGACCCTGGATACTTAGCACTGATGAGGGAAATGTACTGGTCCGCCAAGCACACCATCTGTACATTCACAGAGTGGAAACTCTTATGATTTCTCTACACCTGTTCATTTTGACGGGGGGACAAATGCAATATATGTTCCACCAATCTCCCCTATTATGTTGGGGATATGTCCCATTGCATAGATGTCGGCCTTCATTGTGGCTAAATCTTCCAACTGGGAAAATACAATGTAGCTGCACGTGTTTAATCAGGGCAGACAACACTCTTGTCAGCACTATTGAGAACATTTTCTGTGACATTCCAGCTGCCAAGCCCACTGTCACTTGGAAAGAACCAGTTGCCAGGAACTGGAGCACAGATAGAACTTGCACAAGAGGGGGGATCCCAGTGGTGTGACGGATAGCAGATATCAGGTCAGGCTCCAATTGGGCACACAGCTCTGTGATTGTGGCACTGTTAAGTCTACAGGTCAGTATTATGTGCCTGTACTCCATTGTTGCCAAGTCCACCAGGGGTCTGTACATGGGGGTATGTCTCCATCTCCTATTCATCCAAAAGAGGCGAAAGAGTAAGGCGCCGGTCACAAACTGAAGAATCGGGCTACAACAGAACATTGCATGCTGTTAATGTGTAGTGAGTCAGTGTGAATTGTCCAGTATGTCCAAATTTAAACAGTGACGCAGCAATTATCCAGGCCTTTCCCCCACCCCTGAAATGGCATCCCCCTGTCCTGTGTGGAGGGACAGGTGGAAGTGAGGTAATTCCACTGACGTTGTGCGTCGTTGCGAGAGGCGGTGGTGAACCGCCATGCAACTCCTCATTGGGTAACATTGGGCCCTATGAGTTACAGTGGCCAATGGTGATATACGCCAGTGGTGACTGCCTATCATATTCCTCACTTCCTACCTGACCTTCCATTGGAGGGGACCTACACTGCATGTGCTGCTGTGACCTGTGTCTGGAACTTACCATAGCCCGTGTGACTGGGGAAAGGGCGTCTGCCTTTACTTCAGCAGAGTTGGAGAAACTGAGACTGCTATATGGGCCTCAAGACCAACAGGTGAGTACACTGTGGGCACGATGCATGTGGCACGAATGCATGGAGTGATGTGTGTGAAGGCCTTGTGTAAGGGGGCTGGGTGGATGTCCTCTTGGCATCATATGGGATGTGTGCTGGGCCATGTGTGTGCAAATGGTGATGTGAAGGGGTATGCTGGGCCATACATGTAACAGGCAGGACTGTCTGACTAATACTATTTTCCTGTGTGTATTTCCTCTGAAGGTCAGCGCCCATCAAAAGAAGGCTATATGCCATCGCTAAGGATGTGCAAATCCTGGAGGTCTACGGCAGGCGGAGCACCCACTGTCCGAAATGGTCTTAGGACCTGAGACGCTGGGCACGGAAGACAGCGGAGGCCCAGCTGGAGATGGCCTCCTAAAGAGCAAGGGGTGCCCGTTGAACCCTGACCCCCTGATGGCCCGCATTCTGACGGTGGCCTATCCAGAGCTGGATGGGCGCTTGAGGGCATCACTGCAGCAACAAGGGGGTGAGTACAGTGTCCATCATTACTACTAACGCCTGGTGGGGTGGTATCCGGGTGGTGGATGTGTGTCAGTGGGTGCCCCTAAGCCAGGCCTGACATTGCAGCGTAGGTCCCCTGGTGGCTAGAGTTTTGAAGGGATAGTCCTGCTATCTAGCTCGTAGGCATCCACTACTGGTCAGGGCTGCGTGGGTCCCAGGTGTGCTGGATTTGCCGGTGTGTGCCCCTCCTCATGCCTTGGTGGCTAGCAATATCACTGGTAGTACAATGCATAGTGTATAGGCCTGTTCCCTGTGTGTGAGTGTGCTGTATACGCCAATGGTGGTGTTGGTGCAGCCATTGACCAAGTGTATCCTTTGTCTCTCTCCCCCCTTCTTGTTTTGTCACCCTGTCCTTATGTGCATTAGCATCATCTGGTGGAGGAGCAGAGGCACCGGTGACAGAGGGAGCTGCATCCCACAGGACCCAGGAGGCAGAGTCCACCGACGCTGAGAGCACCAGTGGGACAGAGGGAGAGGGGAGCACCACGGCAGAGACTGGAGGGGACAGTTCTGACACAGATACCTCCTTCGAAGAAAGCTCCCTGGTGGTGACGGACACCTCTGTGACCACCCCAGCTACAGGTACAGGCACCACCCACATACCAGCACCGCCCTCCCAGCAGCCCTTCATCGGGTTGCCCGTTCCCGCTCACTCAGGATGGTGGGCATCTCCTTCACCCCAGGCACCTTAGGCCCTGCCCCAGTGAGCCCTGGTGCCCTGAGTGAGGAGGCTATTGACCTCCTGTGATCTATCTCTGTAGGGCAGTCAACCTTTGTGAATGCCATCCAGGGGCTCGCAGCTAGGATGCAACAGAATAATTCATTCCTGGAGGGCATTCAGACTGGCTTGGCGTCCCAACAGAGATCAATCCAGGCTCTGGCCTCCTCTCTGATGGCAGCCATTGTCCCAATTTCCACCCCCCCAACTTCCTCTTCCCAACCCCAACCCCATTCTCCTCAACCCTAACCTATCCCATGCACACAGGCAGATGAGCATACACACAAGACAATACACAAGAGTAGTTCAGGCAAACACAAGCACCACACTTCATCCCACAGGCACTAATACGAACATAATCCAGATGCAAACATACCAACATCCACAATTTTCACTGTGTCCCCTCCTCCTCCACCACCTCCCTCCCAGTTCTGTCTACACTCACACCTGCATGCACTACACCATCATCCACTACCAGCATCACCACCACACCTAGCAGAACACACACCTCACTGGGAGACACCTCCACAACAGCCATGCACACGTCCCCAGTGTCCTCTCCCACTGGGTCTGTCCCCCCCTCCCAAGGTACACAAATGCAAGCACTCAGAAACCCAACAGCCATCCACCTAACTACAGCATCCAGCCCATGCACCTGCACCCACAATCAGCAGACAGACACCTCCTACAACTACTCCGTTTTCCTCCACTCCCAACCCTTCTTCCTCTTCCCGCCCCAGTGTCCCTAAAAAACTTTTCCTATCCACCATGGACTTCTTCCATACCCCTCCCCCCGCATCCTGCATGTCTGGCCAGGGTGGTGAAAACCCAGCCAAGCACCTCTCCCACCCAGTCAATGGGCCCAGTCGTCACCATACCCTCTTGTGAGGGGAAAGGATCCAGGGCACATGTACTGAGGTTGAAGGAGCCTGCACCAGGCAGCCTCAAGGGAGAGGAGCCTACCACAGCTGTCAGAAGGAGCAAGGAGCCTGCCTAAGCTGCTGCCAGGAAGACAAAGGAGCCTGCCCCAGCTGCTGCCAGGAAGACTAAGGAGCCTGCCCCAGCTGCTGGTAAGAAGTTAAAGGAGCATGCCCCAGCTGCTGCCAGGAAGACTGAGGAGCCTTCCCCAGCTGCTGCCAGGAAGAATAAGGAGCCTGCCGCAGCTGCTGCCAGGAAGTGCAAGGAGCCTCCATCAGCAGACAGGAAGAGCAAGGGGCCTGGGGCTGGAACTGTGACGGAGCCCCCACCACCAACCACCATTGAGCAGCCGTCCAAGGCTGCAGGGGATGCGCAGGAGCCTCCCCCCACCAGCAGCAGCAGCACCACCACCATTGACCAGCCATCTGAGGCTGCAGTGAATGGGCAGTAGCCTCCCCCCAGCACCAGCAGCAGCAGCACCTCCACTATTGAGCAGCCATCCGAGGCTGCAGGGGATGGGCAGGAGCCTCCCCTCACCAGCAGCAGCAGCACCACCACTGAGCAGGCTGCCCCTGCAAATCCAGTGGGTATGACACCCACCTGAGAGACTGTGACCTTGCACTCCCCAGGATCAAGAGCACAGGGCACAATGCCCTCTCCAGAACCAGTGGGAAAGACACCCACCAACCCAAGCCTCCCCAGGATCAAGAGCACAGGGCACAATGCCCCCCCCCAGAACTAGTGGGTAAGTCACCCACTTGAGACACTGTGGCCTAGCACTCACCTGGACTAAGCACAGGGCATGTTGCCCCCTCCAGAACAAGTGGGCAAGTCACCCACTTGAGAGACTGTGGTCTTGCACTCCCCAGGACCAAGCACAGGGCATGTTGCTCCCTCCAGAGCAATTGGGCAAGTCACCCACTTGAGACACTGTGGCTTTGCACTCCCCAGGAACAAGCCAGGGCATGTTGCCCCCTCCAGAGCATGTGGGCAAGTCATGACCTTGAGAGACTGTGGCCTTGCACTCCCCAGGACCAAGCACAGGGCATGTTGCCCCCTCCAGAGCCAGTGGTCTTGTTCCATATGCCGGCTGAGGTGCCCCCCGTCTCCCGACCCCCTGAGGTGCCTGCCTATTTCCAAACCCATGCCCCTGCAGTGTTCTCTCCGTGTTGAGGCGGGTGCCATGTGTGGCCTTGGAATTTGGCCTGCGGCCATGTGGACAACGTACATTGTGGACTGAGCTGTGTCTCTTTTTATATACATATGTATATATCTATTATCTTGCCTCACTTATTTATGTGTTGCTCTCATTACATTCACTTTTTCTAAAATGTTTTGTCCTTGCATTATTCATCCGAGGTACGGGATAACAATGTTTTAGTACTGCAGCTGATTGTGTGTATGGTGTTGGGGGGGTGTGTTATGAGTTTGTGTGTCACTGTCGTTTTCCTCCCCACCCTCCCTTGTGTGCTAGGCGGCTGTACTCACCATCGTCGTCTTCGCCGTTGTTGGTGTTTGTGATGGAGCAGCACGGAGAAGACCATGGGGAAGACATGCAGCTCGGGCTCCATGGCGGCGTGGTTGTTCCCTGTGTCTCTAATGGTGAGTCCTTTCCCTTCTGAGGTCAGTTTCCGCCAGGCTTTTGATGTCGTTGGTACCGCCCCAGAAAAGGTGGCGGTTTCCTAGGTCATAATATGGTGGGCGGAACATTGACTTCTGCCTGGCTGTAGGTGGCTCCTGCCATGGTAACTGTTGTTTCCACCCTGGGGGTCGGTGTGGTACATGCTGTCTATCGGAGATCTTTCCGCCATGGCCATAATTTGGTGGTAATTACCGCCATCCAGTTGGCGGTACTACTGCCACACTTACACCAACCGCCAGGGTTGTAAAGTGGGCCATAATCACCAATTTAGATTTTTGTGGTTTGGATGTTTTGTATAGGTGTGATGCTCAATATATTAGCACAGGAAAGATAATGTAGAGCTATGCTCCAAATTGGAGTAGAATGCCTGGCAATTTCATTAGGACTGACTGAATCTCACCACTACCCAAAGGCTGACTGTAATGATTTACACTTAGAAACATCCTGTTTGGCTGATTACAATTAGGGAATCTGGAGCTAAGTCAGCCTTCCACGGGTAATAGGATTAGCTGCTCATTCATTGCAACTAAATGAATAAGTGTTTGGATTTCAAATTATTTCAGTCTTTTACCATACATAGAGTTAATGTCCCCTGCAAAATGTATAGGGATGCTGTGTCTGTATATACATTTGTTTCAGCTATGTTAATATATTGACCACAAGTAAACATTGCATTTCGGAGTGCTTATATAGAGATATGATATTTACAACTAGGATATTACAAACAACTGATTGAGCATGTAATTCATATGGTGCTCAGACAAATAGCTTATTTAAAGCAGGACATTACCTTTTTCACCTGAGAAAGAAGCTCTTTTGTACAGCATTCTTTGATACCATCAGAAATAAAGTACATACATATTTCAAATTATTATGGTAAGTAGACCTCTTGACACAAATGCACTGTGCTTTGCACCTAATATTTACTCTATTAATGAGTGAAAAATGATTGTTGAGTTTAGTTGCATTTAATGAGCCGCTAATGCTATTACCTGTGGGATGTGGATATTTCCCTAAGAGAGTGTGTATTTTTCCACTTTTTTTTCAACTTCTCTTTCCAGCATTTTGCACCAGTCCTGGTGGTGCCCGTCTCCTGTTGAACCACAGGGCTAACAGTTGAATTTTCCTGGAGGGTGGAGGGTGCAGCACCTCCTGAGATAGAACGGTTAGCAGCTTTGGAATATTCCAGCTAAGAAGTGGAGGTGGACCTATACGTGGAATTGTAGTGGCCCATGGTGCTAGACTTTAAGATCTGTGGACTGATTTTTCAAGGCAGCACTACTATCAAAACTTGTGGGAAAATGTGAACTTTTCGAAAATTGTCTGTTGAAGGATTGGGGGTAATCTGCCAAGCCTGACAGAAAAAGAGGGGTTTCAGCAACGCCGGCCTTGCAGTTTTTCACTCAGAGCTTTCTGATGGGACCCCCTTCAGTACAAGGGAATGCCCAGACATGAGCTTGACCTTGTGAACTCTTTGACTATCTCGATTTTGTGAACTCCTTGATGCCATAGTTTCGGGTTTGCCTCGCTAAAAATGTTCATCATTCAAGAAATGTCTGTGTTTGAAGGTAAAAATGTTGAGTGGGACCTAAAATTGATTTGGAACCGTCCAGATTTCCTGCAGATGTGCCATAAAGGGAGCATAGGATTAGGTTAATTATGTTTTTTCACATTGTTTGCATTTTCCATAGGAGCCCCACATCAGATGTTTTAATTTGTGTGTTTTTTCTTATAAAATTTCTGTCTTTACATCTAACTTATCCTGTACTATATCTTTAACAGTACATTCCTTTAACTAAATGCATACACACCTTTTTTCTCTTAGGAAGGGCTTGCTGCTTGAACAATTATCCAGGGTGAGCCTGAGATTACTTAAATATTAATACTGTGGCCAGGGGTATAACACAGGTCTCTGCAACCACTGTGGCGCAAGGGGGCCTCAACCTTCAGGGTGTCCCTGTTAAGCCTAAGGCCTTTTGTAGGCCTGACATCCTTGACGTAGTATTCCCCTAGACTTTTTTCCTTCACCGTCCATTTTTACTCTACCCTTGCTAACCAATGGGAAAGTGCTTCCACTCTCTCCTTTAAATATGGTAAACTTGGAATGCTAACAATCAGCACATTACATTTATTTATAAATCCCTAGTAAATGGTACTACATGTACTCGGGGCCTGTAACTGAAATGCTACAAGTGGGCAACATAGCTCCTTGTGCTACTCACTAAAGTAGCATTGTGAAACATGCATCAGGCCTGCTACTGCAGCCTGTAATCCAATTTTAAACTGTCATTTCGATTGGCAAACCAAACTTTTTGCAGCCCTAAACCTATGGGCGTCATTTGGAGGTCATAGTTGCTATCCCTGACTTGCGCCCTGCGACCCCTGCCCTTAGAGGTGGCAAAGGCAGTGGCAAGAAGACAGGAGCAACGTCACCCTCCTTGTTTATAGCTCATTTTTAATTATGCTCACAGTGAATAATAGTATATTATTCCCTATTAGTGTAATAAAAAGTGTACTATTGAGTGGAAAACAGCAAGAATGAATGAGTGCAAGTGGGTGATTGAGTAAGAGTGAGTAGGTGAGAATGAGTGTGAGTTGCTGAATGTAAATTAGCACGAGTGAGAATGTGGAAGGCTTGCAGGCCTGCTTTTGGCCCTTGCAAAATACTAGAGTTGACATACTGGGGGCAATTATTAATAGACTGGGACCTGGCATACTAGAGATAATACTTGATATATGGGACATTCATGGAAAAAGGTTGGCACAGGCATACTGGAGGTAATTCTTGGTATGGGTCAACCATGCCAAAATACTCATGCTGGCACACTTGAGGCAATTCTTAGCACAAAGGATGATAACTATGGCATTTAGGAGGGGGCAAACATGACACAATGCTGGCCCTGTTACACTAGAGGTAATTTTGATATAAGGGTCACCCTGTATACATGGATCACATTAATAGCAAAATACCAGGAAGGGCCTTTAATATCTAATTGTTGGCATAAGGGGGCACCCATTGCAAAATTCTGGCCCTCAAACAATGGGGGATTTTTTTTAATATGGGGGGGGTACATAGCAAATTCTGAAAAAAGGGGGTCAACTCCTGTGGTACGTCAGGTTTCATTGCCTTGGCATACCATGAAAGGACCTATATATTTAACAAGTTCCCTTTCATAGCCGATGGCTTTTTAGCAGATTTATGTGACAAATTTGATTTAAAATGCACTATTTGACCCATTCTTTCAACGTTTTCTTCTGGAGAGACCCCCTTACTTCTGAACCCATTCAAAAGAGCCTAGGATCAGTCAGTTTGTGCATTAAAATTGAGGGCAAGCATTGTATTACATACACTCCACCACCTTCAAACGTTCTATCAACACCCTAATAAATGTGCATCCAGAAGAGACATTTGTGTTGTGTTTTTATATTAGTGACACAGCTATACTGTAACTTCAGTGACGTCAATTATTGTGATATCATCTGAGTTAAGTTCAATTCACATAGGGAAGATTCTGGGTCAAAGGTCCTATGATGTCACTTCTGCTACCCCTGCCATTTTGGTGAACCAAAGTCCATCCGTGAACTTTTGTATTTAATGCATATGTCAGCCCTAAGGTAGGCTTAAAAAGGCTCATTGGGCAGAGTGCATGGTGTTTAAAAAGTAGGACATGTGTATTTAAGGTTTACATGTCCTAGCAGTGAAAAGTTCCTAAAGTCGTTTTCCACTTTTGCAAGCATCACTCTCCCATAGGCTAAGACTGGGTTGCCTTATTACACTTTACAAGTGATAACATCAGCTTGAGACCAGATAGAAAGATGTTTCTTGCACTCACTGGAATTGTATTGTAATTAAAAATCCTGTTTACTGGTAAAGTCGAATTGTAAGTTCAACTCTGAAAATACCACTTTTAGAAAGTTGACTTTTTTCTACCCAAACAAAATGTGCCTTTCTGCCCATGTCTTGGGTCACATGACTATGAATGTCTTTCCAGACATGGGGACAAAAAAGGCTTAGCTGCGAAGGGAGTGGGTCTTCCTGACAGGATAGCTGGAAGGAGCAATGTCCTGCCCTCATTGCACTTCAAAGGGCTTTGCCTGCAGCACACAAATTAACCTGACACAAGGCTTACCCTGGCCTGTGCCACCCTAGACAGTTTGGAGCCAAACCCACGGAAAGAGGAAGAAACTACCCAAAACAGCCTCAGAATTGCTAGATCTGAGTTCCAGGTGAAGAGCCAGAGTCTTTTGGCTATTCAAGACTGCAAATTAACTCTTCATGTCAACCGACAACCTTCCACGATGCCTGCCAATGCGAATCTAGAGCAAAGACCAGCTCTTCGAGCCAGCTCTGGGATACAGCACCAACAATGGCAGCCCGTGTGGACCACTGACACGAAGCTCCAGTCATGATTGACTTTTCATACCAAACATGAACTGTCCCCAATGCCCAACCTGGTCCTTGGTGGGGTGTGTTTTTACTTTATTATTTTTTAAATGCTGCATAAATACTTCCACATTGAATCAAAATTAAGCCTGACTGCTTTTGTGCAAACGCTACTAGAAGGATAAACACTGATTGATTTAATTACTTTTGGCATTCACCCTGACAAGGCCTGTATCTATTACTTAAGTAGGGCTCTCACTGCCCTCAACTAATCTAACAATGTGTTAAATCTTTGAATGTCTGTGAGGGATGGAAGCCTGAGTGGCTCCTCATTATATTCTGCACAGGGCACAATCATTTTACATTACACCACTGATTATGGTGTCATGTAAAAGATCAATCAATCAATCAATCAATCAGTTTGTAGTGCGCGACCTATCACCCTTGAGGGTATCTAGGTGCTGGCAGGGTCGAGGTTATCTCCCATAGGCTAACATTTCATTGCCTGCTCTTGTGTTAAGACCCTGCACAAGGAATAAAGAAGGCGCCTGCTGCAGTACTGCATGAACAACTTTCGGTGTCCAGGATTTGCCCCAGAGCTATGGAAAATAGTTTCATGATCTGATACACAGGATTATGTGTTATTTGGAACAGTCATTGGTAAAAAAAACTAAACTGCTGACAGGACAAGGCCTTTTTAAATGAGCCATGTGTTGGGAAGCTACAAAGGTACTCGATCCAGAATAAGGAGCAGGACTCAAGTAAAGTACCTGTGGCAAGTCCAGTTCGGAAGGATTATAAAGGATTAGAGGAGTCTCGTCCTGGAAGAATTCCTTGCTGAAATATTGGTTTCCAACAAGCACATCACAGACCTTTATGGTGTGCCCCTCAACCATCCAAAAGTCACTGAAGGTTGCTACAACTTTGAAAGATTTTTGGAACCAATTCCCCCCTTGTAGCAGCAGTTTACCACACATGAATATAACCTATTCTGCAGAAGGCTTTCTGGTTTATTTGAAACATGCTTATGATTTACATGAACCATATCACTCCTCTGCTGCTCCATAGTAGACATTTTAGATAAGGCTTTTTTTCTGCTGCCTTATTCTTTTATTGCAAAATTCTAATTAGCTTCCTTAATATTTATAAGATACGTTTTTGCTAGAAAATGTCATCCCTTTATCGCATTAGCATTTTTCAAATATTTTGTTTGATGAAGTCTTGTGTTTTTTTAACTAAGCTTGGCTTTAGGTTGGTATTACTGTTTTGTTATTTGGTTACTCTGTTTCACACCTCAAACAATTTTCATGTGAATTGTCTTGTCATTTTGGCCTATCTCCATATCATCGGTGGATGGTCTTTGACACACTATACAACAAACCACTGATTACCCCCTGAAATTCATGCTTAAAATCCCATAATCATTAAAGTTTACTTTAGACCACTAGTCAAACATTTTTAAGCCATACCTTTGCAGCTTTAATCACAAGAAAATATAAACTAGTATGCTTCATATCTGACAAAACCCCTAACCGGCACTGCAAGGCTTTGTTTTTGTTTATAAATTATACAGGAGATCAGGATTGTTTCAGGACCGTAACATGGCAGTCATGGCCAAGATTTTAGTCATGGGATTTTGTGTGAATTAACAAGATCCTAAACTCCCAATCAACACATATGATATGCTATACTGGGCAGTGATGCACTTCAGCTTGGTGACTAATATTTCTGACTACATTCAATCTGACTACCTACTAGCAGTATATAATTCTAAACGCAGAAGCCCAGTTTACCTAAATAAAGTTTCTTTCTTCAATGACAGATGGAAGTAGCAATTCTACTTTGTACCTAGTTACATGCTCAAGCTGAATGTCAAAGCAAGTAAGTGTCATGGCATTAGAACTCTGGGGTCTTTTCTGAGCATTAGGAGAGAGTGAGAAAATTCAGCCAAAATATTGTGGCCTACTATGGAACCTAACTTGCCTTCTCTATCAACTTGACTTTAGGGAAGCTGCCTTAGAAGGTCCCCTGCACTACTGAATGCTGCGAGGTGTGCAAAACCAAGAAACATGGACTTTGATATGTATTTGTTTGGAGAATCCTGTATGCACTCAACTCAAACAGGTTAATGTTACTAACAATGGAGTTGTGTTTTTCTTAGCTCATCTCAATAAGATGGAAAAAAGGGAGCATCTTGCAACATTTATGAAATGCTGTCTCTTCCCTAGAGAAGGATTGCATTGTTTGAAAAAGCAAGTTGATCCTTTTTTTGGGGCGGCCGTAACTTGCATTATTTCATATAGAGCAATCATGTGGAATCACCCAAGAATTCTGCAAGATTACATTTGAGTTACACAAGAAAAGTAATTCTTAGTTTAGCACCAATTTGTAGTGCAATAAATACTCCCTCATGTCAACAATTGACTCAAGGATGCATTTTGCAGTAAGAGATAGGGCTAAATGCAGCAGCAAAAGAAAACGAAAAGCGAGTGTGAGCAGCCACCCATGCTTGCTAAATGTGCCCTTGAGGTAGGATTTCCCCCCAACTTTGTTCTGCCATTCAATGCTATTTTCTCTCCAAAATGGGCCTGAGGATGCACTTTGCACTAATGAACATAGCTAAATGCAGCCGAACGGAAACAGTGAGTGAGTGGCTGCTCACACTCTCTAACCGTGCTCTCGTTCTAGGATTTTTCCCCCAAATTAATCTTAATTACACAAGCAGGAGTAAGTGTGTAATTATCTATAATTTTATATCAAAAAGAAATGCTGACTTGCCAAAATTACTCTGATTATGCTGGCCTAATTGAAATTCCGCCTGGGCCTATCCTTGTCACAGCAGGCTCTTCCATTTCAGTAATTCATGGCCTCTGCCCGTAACAACAAAGATTATTTTAACGAAGTTCTTACTTATAGACGTTTGCCATAGCAAATATAAACATTTTGATGAATTTCCTCTCAGCCTGGCACTTGTTATCACCAATACTATGAGAGCTTCCATAATCCATTCTAAATTCAGTGATGATTGTGCCTGTACACTTTAGAGAAGGTAATAATTCTGGCAAACTGTTAAGTAGTTGATGGAGAATAAAACTTGGCTAACAGCAAAATTCATGGGAAGGCCTGTAATCATAATGTCTGAGCTCTATCTAGAATCATGATCATATTGTGTGCAGTTGAGATCTGTAAATAAAGGTCTATTATTGATTTCATGAAATGATAAGCAGAATCTTAGTTTTGGCTTAATTCACAGACAAGTTAAGATCCATCAAGCACTGGATTTTTGTGAAAATGTTTGATTGTGCTTAGAGTATTGTCTGTAGTGGTGCCAGAGCCACAAAAGGGCAGCACTATTGTGAGGTTCTTTCCACTGGAGAGTTAAAGCCTCGATAATCCATCCAAATATTCCAATTTAATGCAGCCAAGACTCTTTCCCTGGGCTCCCTTCACCCTATGCATCTGCTGACCGCAAAATCTCCTAGTGGCCGAAGCGAAAAATGATGCAACTCATCCTGAACAAGAGTGGCCACCTGAGAGCCAACATGGCTGCCACGTGGATGATACCTCCTTGATGAGAACTGATGAGGACAGTGTGCTGCTGGGCTGCTTGGTGGGTGCCCGCAACCACCCCTCATGCAAAGGAGGTGGTACTGCCTTGGAGGTAGGCCAGGGCCACAGAGGGAGAGAAACAGGGGATGTGCTATGGGCCTGAAGGCTCCTGTGGCTGGGAGAACCTTCTGACTGTTGGGTGCTGGGAGAATTGCATGTGGAGATGGCCCCAGGTCCCTGTTGGATCCTGTGAGAAAGTGAGGAGGAATTTTGGCAGCTACAATTTTGGGCATCGTCATCACTGCAACACACACCTTGCCACCTCTATCACCTGTGAGCACCTGTGAGGCACCTGCTCATGGCCCTCCCTGATCAGAGACAGAACTGTGGGAAGGTGGAATCCAGGTTACTAGAACACTGTCCACCAATAACACTGTTGGACTAACTTTGGAGGGGCCCCTAAAGGCGGTTATTTATTCAAATGAAGACATCGTACATACATATTAAGGGACATACGCAGACCTGTGGCACAAGATCAGTTGCCTGAGTGTGCTTTGTTTCTTTTTGATTTGTCTTACTCATACCTGTTTGCCTTTATGGAATAAATAGAGGGAACCATACGCCAGATGTACAACTGATAAAGTCAGTGATGAGGTGATAAACCTTTGGCCTCAGAGATAACTACCTCAAGAAAAGCAATGCACATACTTTGCCAAACAAGGGCAAGTTGGATGGAAATCAGCCCAAACTGCAATTTGAACCTAGACATGGATCAAGGATGCAGAGCGGAGAAAATAGACAAAGGTGACTCATCTGACTGAAGCACAATTAAGGATGTGAATGATAGAGTTTCCTTGCTCAAAGTGATGCAAGTGAGCTTGGCCTCTATTTACACCAAGATGTAGACCCTTAACCTCAGAATGCATAAATTAGAGAAATGCAACAGAAGGCTGGAAGCAGTATACCAAAGGGTCACAATGATGAAGACAACCTCAACACTAAGGGTGAAACATTGCAGAACATGGAAGAGATATTGAATGTAACTGTTGCTAAAAATGAAGACCTTGTGGCAAGGTCCAGGCGTAATAATATCCACATACACGGTATACTGGATTCTGCAAACACTGGCAGGCTGAAAGACTATGTAGAAAGAATGCTGGTGGTAGTACTTGGATCTGAAGCCTTACCATGCTTCCTGGTCTTTAGATCGCTTGCCTCTTGACCCACCCTTTCTGCATCAGCACTCCCCATAATCACTGGGATTCCTAATTTCCAAGACAGGAACACTGCCGTACGCCTGGTCTGAGAGAAACATACTCTTTCGTTTGGTGGTCAGTCAACCTCGCTTTAAACAGAATTTACATCTTTTTGATTTTATGATATGTTGATGGTTTGCTCATTCAGTTAATTAAAAAAGGGGAAAAAACTGAAAATATTTCATACAGACAAAAGGTATGATTCAAAGCAAATAATTATATAATATATGTAACAAAACAAATAATTCATTAGTTCAAGCCCATGGCAAATATAACTGGTTAGTCCTCCATTTTTAAAACCTTTGAAAATTGCAAAGTACCCAGCATATTAATAAGTTCTAAAGTTCATTATGTATTTCCAGATTTTGAAAAACATCCTCCCCCCGTTATCTTAGCACAGAAGTGTTCTTTTATATAAACATTGTTTAACATCTTAAACCAAGACCAAAGTTCCAGTGGTTCAGGATACCTCCAGCTGCTAGTAACCAGAGAGCATGCTAATAATATTGCAATGAACCACTGGAGACGAGCAGCTATTGGCTGAATCCCTAAATGCTTGGAACTACCAATAGGAATCCCATTCACACTTGGTTTTATCCCAATCCCCACTGATGTTTGCATGTTTGTCAAGACTCCCCCTCATATTGATGGTGGCCTATTACATCTCCAAATCTTTTCAGCCTAGTCTCTAGGCTCCAGGCACCTATGGCACTGCTTGGTCACATTGGAATTCTGCATATTCAAACCTGAGGGGTATAATATACCACTCAGTGAGCAAACAATTGCATTCTGTAGAAACTGGGTCCTCTTAGCCAGTTGAATTGGGAGGCTTCTGCCCATTGTTCTCATGTCAAATTTGTATTGGTTCTATTAAGTCACCTATTCTGTATAGCACAAAATTGGTCATTAAAATTATTCTGCAAAGCCTGTAGCCAGCATACCCAGTGATCTACCTTTCTCCTATTGCTGGTGGATCAAATAAAATATGAGCTACCTCTTTTGGTTACTCATTTTGATGCAGGAAATGTTTTCTCAATGTCGCAGCTATCTGAAAATGGGAAGAATTATTTTGGGCCCTTGATGGCACATGTTTAGCCTGAATGGCTTCCCACGTAATAAGGTTGTCATTAAATAGCCAATCACGCACTTTCCTGAAGTTAAGTTGTTCCCATTTGTTTATGAGTTTCTTCAAAATTGCTGGGAATATATTTCTAATGGGAAAGCTTCTGCAGGAATGTCGGGAAACTGAAGCCACTGGCTTAGTTGCTTCTGTATCTGCTTACACATAGTTAACGTCCTGACTAGAGGGATTGGGGAGGAGGATCTGGAAAGGAAACTTCCCTATTTTCATTCTTTTAACCTAAACATTAATAATTGGTTCAGATCGGTTGAGTTTGTGATGCCTATCATTGATTCTGAGATAGTCCACCTGCCTCAAACATCATGCTAAGTTTTATCCAGCAACAGTTCCTTGTCGAGGGCATTGGGGCTCTGCCCCCTTTACTTTTACCACCCAGGGCATGTCAAAATGAAGGAAAATGTTAACAGTAAACTGCTCATTTTGCATAAAAAACACATGCACACACTTTTTCTGTCCTGCTGGGGGGCGAGCCTGCAGCCTGCTGCACAGTGCCACTCAACGTGCTTGTTGTTGCAGTGAGTCAGTGATGCACGTATTCACTAAAACTGCTGCCTCTCGGTGGGCTCAAAGTCCAGATAATTTGATGGGCTGACAGTCTCATATCCATGAGGCCTGTGAGGTCATCAGCTTGGCAAAGACATAGCCTTGAGGGCCAGTCTCCTCCTTCTGATGACATAGGGATACAATTAAGCCTAGGTATAGTAGACAGACGTCCTGTGGCTTGCTGTCAATCAAGAAGTGGAGAGCGCGGTCACCCCACCCTTTCCTAACTCATGACAGCTTGTGAGAAGTTGAGAAAGGGTGAGGTAGAGGCTGCAGGCACACAGGAAGCCAGCACTTTTGAAGATAAACTGAGCAGACTCAAGGTATCTACTTTTCATGCTGCAGTGTATGAAAGACATCATTTAGCTCTGGCTTTTCATTGGCAGCAGACTCGTGGTGTGGAGTGAATGTGGTGCATGTGCCTGCTTAAACCTTAAAGTTGGCATTCCCAAGTTGAAGGAGCTTCCCTCCAGTCCTGATGGTGATCCACAGCCCCAATCATGTGTGAAGTAAAAAAACACTTAGCAATTTTGGGCAAATTCAGTTGCAGTTCGCAACTTGGCAAAGTGGAGGGTGGGGGGAAGCAGAACAAAAATATAATAAAAAAATATATATGAAAAATTGAACATACCTACTCGCCCCACTGCTGTTGCGTCGCTGCCGCTGCCCTCCAGGCACAGGCTCCCACCCTGCCCTGCTCCAATCATGACACTGCTCAGAGCAGCATTATGATTGGCTGGAGCGCCCTGGCTGGGTGCTCCAATGCAGACTGGGAGCCTGTGCAGGCTCTCTCCAACTCAGCTACACAGCTCGGGTTGGAGAGAGCCCTTGTGCGCATGTGTGTTTGGTCGGCCTGTGATGGCCGGCAAAACATACATGCACACTGAGGGGAGTGCTCTTTGCTCCCTCACTGTGCGTCACCCCCATGGCCCCACCCCCTTAGAAATAAAAAAAACAATAAACAACATTTATTTTTGTTTTGTTTCTAAAGATTTGCAGCTCCTGCTGCTGCTCCGCCCTGACTGAGCAGCCACCCCTGGGCAAATTATTTGATCATTCCATGCCTAAAACCAACAATGAACAAATGTCTTGTGCAATGTAAAGCACTCAAATTCCTTTGGTTAGAGTGAGTTTTATATAAAACTGTAAAAAAAGGTAATCTTTTGAAGCTAGAGACTTTAAGGAAGGTATGGGCATGTGCGTTGCAATCAGTGATAAGGCCTTGAAAATTAATTACCACCATTATTTTAAGAGGGGAACACATCTTCAATTCTTACCAAACGATTGCTATTTAAAAACAAGCTCTCAGTTTCTCTACAAAAATGGTTAGCTCAAGACTGGAGCCTGAATCGCCAGTGCAGCAACATAGATCACATGCACTTTTGTTCAAATTGGGGGTAAAGGCCTTAAATAATCTCAAGTGTTTCTCCTCTACAGAAGGTGACTTTAGTGTGCTATTAATAATAATGTGTGACCTAACATACTCCCAACCTTCCTGGGACCTCCGAGGCATGGGACTGCGGCCTTCCCTCATTGGTCAAGGTCAACTAATGAGGGAAGGCAGCAGTCCCAACCCTTGTACGACCTCTGAGACAGAGCTGCAGGTAAGTCTGTGAGTTTTTTTTAATTCATGTTTGGTGCATGTATTTTTTTATATTTGTTATTGAGTGTTGTGAATGAATGTGTGTGTGCGCATGCATGTGTGAATGAATGGGTGTAAATGAGTGTGTATGTGTTCATGTGTGTCCCGTCCGCCCCATCCCTCCAAAAAATCCCCAGCTGCCACCGGTAGCTCAGATTATTATAGACCAACATTAAAGTCTATTAAATCAATCACAATAGGTTTTTGTGCAATTGGTATTCTGAATTCATATTTGAAATTCCGATGATACGTGATAATTACAATTCAAGAGTTTTGGTGAAAAAAAACATTTGCCCAAGATCATGCAATTTAAGATGGGAACTCGCCATTTACCCAGGTTTTATGGTTTCACTCTGTACCAATCAGTCAGGAAGCAGTATCTAGTTGTCTTTTTTATGTTAAGGCTTTGATTTTGACTTTTTGTGCAATTTTTATGTAGCGCGAAGTGCATGAGACGCAGAAAGAGGGAGTCGAAAAGCACCTCAAATTGATAACACCCAGAGACTGTGAGGGTCCATTGCAAAACCTTGTGTGTCAAGTGGGAACTGACAGTTGTATGTGTGTGCAGGGAGGTATAGTGTGGGGGGCTGTGGGTCAGATTGGTGGTTGGTCAAGACATGTGGGTATGGCACCCTGCTGCAGCTTTCAGCAGTAGCATCTCGCGGGGCACTCGCTGGGCGCAGAAGCTGAAATGTGTTGCTGGGCTAGAGAGAGCCCTGTGCGCATGTGTGTTTGGCCAGCCCGAGACGGCTGGCCAAACACCCATGTGCTCTGAAGGGGAAGTGCTGTGCACTCCCCCTCACTGCTCGTCACCCCTGTGGTCCTGCCCACTTTACCAGAAAACGATCATAAACAAAGTTTATGGTCGCTTTCTGGTAAAGGTTTTGCAGCTGCCACTGCTGGCGGGGGGCAACGCTTCTCCACCCAAACGGAGAAGCCGCCACTGGCTTTCAGGCAGTATTTGGATAAGTGTTAGGGGATCAAGCTTACGAGGACGTTAGTGAAGCATATGTGCAACATGACAAGAGAGCTGAATCAGTTATCATTTCTTGTTCAATAACCTTGCGTCCCCTAGAGTACAGTGAGAGCTACAAAAATGCTGTGAATCCTCCCCTCTCCAGCCCCTTCCCCCTAAGCCCTGCCCCACCACTCTCTAACTTCACCAGCCACCACTGGTTTTATTGGACTAATTATCCTAGGATAGCACTTATTCCGCATAAAAGTGTTTATCGATGAATTTTATTTCTGAAAGAATTCATTAATGAGTGCACATAGAAGTGATGTAAAACAGAAACAGGAAAAGGGCAAAATCTGTATCTGTCTAACAATTTTAGTTTTAGTAATAAGAGAGGAATAATTCATCTTATTTACATCCTCGTAATTCTCTGAAACTCTAATCCCAAAATACCTTATGGAGTTTCTATGGTATGATACCTGTAAATACCGAAGTAGTGACTTAACACTGGCATTGAAACGTAGTATTTCTGTTTCAGAGCTTTTAACCCTGGATCCTGACAAAGTTGAAAAACGTAAGAAAGTACTAAAGATCTTCAAAAATGGCCTCTTCAGGTGGGAGAAATAACACCCAGTCATCAGCATATAGTTTGAGTCCCGGGCCCCCCAGAATCGCCGCCTTCAAACGTTCTGGAGTTTCTATAAATATAGCTTAGAGAAGGGGCGAGAGAGGGCACCCCGGTCTGGTGCCTTATAGTGATCTTAATTGGCTCAGAGATTCTACCATTGAGGGCTACTGACGCAGCAGTTCCCTCATAGATCATGACTATAGACCTTATGAGTTGAGACAGAAACCCCATAGCCTCCAGCACCTTTAATGGAAAGTTCCCACTTGCAGAAAAATAGTCTGTGGCTCCCACTTAATATGTTGTGTTGAAATAAAGTTGTTGGGAGGGTATAAATTCATTCTGATCATGGTTTGTCAATCTCCTGATTACTTCTGCCACTTTTACTACTATTATCTCACAAAAAAATTATAATCTGTATTTAGCAGAGTAACTGAAGGTAAGGAATTAACATCTTCAGGACTTTTATTATTCTTTAAAAACTGGCAAGAACTCCTCTATGAAAAGAGAACGGAATGCCACCCGACTTCAGAATTTGGTTCGGCTTTTCCAATAGAAAAAAACTTCAGTTCAGTGAGAAAAAGTTGATACCATTCTGATGGAACCCATCCTCGCCTGCAGCCTAGCATCTAGGAAGTCCTTCACAGCTTTACATTCCTGAAGTTCAATAGGGTGAACACGATTTTGAGCAGCCTCAATCAGTGACAAAAAACACAATAATGTCACTCTCCGGAAGGCTGGGAGGGTGAAGCCCATACATTTTGAAAAAGTGGTTGAAGAAGTACTTTTCTGTCTGTTGACCTCCGGTAAGCAAATGGCCATTAAAGGGATCTCTGATTTTTCAAGACTGCGGGGCACTTTCATCAAAAAGTCATGCAGCACTTCACCTTGCTGCACTGCATTACAGGGAAAGGGCAGGAATGCATCCTATTTAAAATAATACAGCACATTCCTGCCTTCTTGCAGCACTGGTGCACAATGTGCTATCCTATGCAGGCTATCCAAAGTAGCCAGTCTTCCACCATGGTGCAAGGGTGCCTGCATTGTAAGCAGGATTGTTGTTGTGCAGGAAGTGGTACATTCCTGCACAAAAACAATCACCTGAGGCATATTCCTCGTTATATGCTTGCTGCATGATACAGCACACATTGAAAGAGAAAAAACGAGGAGAAATAAACATATTTCTCCTTGTTATGCCTCACATGGGGAGGCGTAGAAGTTTTAGCACATTCCCAGGTCTACCATTTATAGTTAATCTGGGCATGTGTGTTGCATTGGAACACCAATGCACCACCCACTGCATGCCTCCCTGGGGCTGATTAATGTAATGCAGTGAATTGCATTGCATTGCATTGCGTTACTCAGGATTTATCGAACCACTCAGGGCCACGCACGGTGGCCTTGCGTTGCTTCATAAATCGTGCTTAAGTGTTGTGGCATGCTTTCCCCCCATTGCGTGGTGCAAAATCAATGCAACCCATACATAAATATGCCTCTGCATTTTTAGATTGATGTCCCCTCAATCTCCGGGCCAGTCATCTCCCACTAATCACAAATTCTTCATATAGCTGCTGCCCAAAGGTTCAAGCGTTCAATCGTTGTTTTTCAAGCAAAAAGCTCTGTAGCTGTCACTTGGCTCCTTCACTAGCAAGAAATGCAGAGGAACATCTAATTTGGAGAGTTCAAGCTCAGCAAGTGAAAGGGCAACACTTATATCTATTTTTCCCAGTCAGTTAAAATTAGCCTGGAAGGCAATTATCGTACCCCTCATAGTAGAGTTATATGCTTCCCAAGTATTCACTGTGAGGGAAGAGATCTTGTTTTCTCCAAAGAACAGCCTTGTTCTATTCCTTATTTACTCAAGAAAAGGGCCTTGCACCAATGGTGTATTTGGGGTCCAACAGAACCTAGGGGCATTGATAGATGGAAAATGAGTATTCAGTGAGATAGTGGCATGGTCAGATAAGGAAATCTAAATAATTGAGGTTTGAGCCATTGGTATTTCTTTTAGTACTTGAGCCATTGCTATTTCTTTTAGTACTAAGAAAAAAAACAATTCTAGAAGCTAACTGATGCAGAGATGAGAAAAATGTGCATCACCTACAAATGGGATCAGCAGATTGCCAAGGATCAACATGACCATGTTCTCCCTTACGTTGAGCAATAACTCTAACAGTTTTTGACTTGCATTGTAGACTGCAGCATTTGCTTGAATCTAGTTTCGATGACTGGATAAAATTAAAGTTTCCCCTCCAATTATAATATTTTCTGAGGGGCCTGCTAGCTGAAATGTTAGGTTAGATTCTGCTTGTGGATCATTCAGAACTGAGCCATAAAAACTGGCAATATATAGCCCCACTGCTCACTGGCCACTTGCAGGCGGCATATCAAGCCGTGAACCCAGGAGGTGTGACACCATATAGTGAAATCAAAAAGGCAATCCTTGAAAGCATTGGTTTGGATCAGGATTGTTATCGTGTCTGGTTCTGGCAAACCAAATGGTTGCCACAAGAAAATCCCTGTACCTTGTATTATTGGGTATATCATGCAGGAGGAAAGTGGCTCCACCCCACAGAGACTACCAAGGATGAGATGTTTGAGGCTATTATCTTGGAACAATATTGGCTATGACTGTCTGGTATATTAACAAGTTCACCTTTAATGTCATTTCATTTCCCTGTATCTGACTCCTCAAAGGGCTACTGTCTTCCAGAGTTTCCAGTCTATTGGCTTGTAGAGAATGACTTATTTGGAAGTAATGAAACTCTTTGAAAGTTATGAAAACGAATTGTGAGGAGTCAAGGTCATATTTGTCCTAGAGCCTTGTCGTGGGTCTCGCTGTGTGCAGGCGTAAAGAACAGTTCCAACAGCGGTTTTATAGTAAAGGGTAAGTATTCATTTTTTTATTTAAATTATTCTTCTCACATATACATATTTATGTCTTAATTCAGGACTATCTTCTCATGGCTCCTTCTCCTTTTCTTCTTCTTAGATGTCTTTGAGGTCTTGATTTAGCTGTTCCCCATCACCGGATGAATCCACGACAAAACCGGAAACAGCTGAACATAAGGTAAGTGGATGGTTGTGTTTTCTCTGATTTACGTTTGTTTCTTTTATAAATGAGGGGTGGAGAAAAGAAAATAAAGAAAGGAAAGAAGAAGGAAAAGAAGGGAAAGAAAAGAAGTTGGAATAGAAAAATAATTTGGTAGAACCTGACAGACAACCGTCTCCTCTTGAAGCAATGGGTGGACTTGGAACGTAGATCATGAAACACATCAGCATCCTGGATCTTGCAGCTGCTAAAGTACCACCCTCCCCTCTCAGTGTATCTGTCTGCATCCCCAGCACTACCAGTAAAGAGGCATAGTCTGAGATGCCCCTTTGCAAATATTCCACCATGAGGTACGTGGGCACTCCTCCCTCTTCCGGTACGAAGATATTGTCTAGTTGGGAGAAGTCTGGTGGTCCACAGTAAGTAGAAATACTGTCTGTCTTTTGGGTGTGTGGCTCTCCAAAAATCTAAGAGACTTAACGCTTGGAAGAAATATGTCAACCAGGTCTCCACTGTGAGCTCTGCCTTGCTAATGTGTGGTTTATTCAGGTTCTTGTCCAGTACCTCATTGAGGTCTCCACCCACTAGATGTATGTTCTCATCTTTCTCTACTGCATCCAGAATGAGCTGTTGAAGGTCAGGAGGCTAACAGTGGCCCAAGTAATAACAACTAATAGTATATTGTGTCCTATTACCAGCTCCCAATAATACCTGGTTATACTGAATATGCCACATTATTGCTTGATGTTTTACACTGGGATATTGTGCTGGTTGCCTAAGGGAAAAGGTCTCCTGTGTGATGACTGTGTTGGCACCAATAGGACTAAAGTCTATATGTTTATTTCAGATAGTTAACGGCATATATTTAGGTAGCATTTGAAGGTATAGTTGCAGTAGTATCTATCTGCTGAATGGTGGGTATGATGGACCACTGTTTACTATAGCGATGGGCAATATATATTGTCCTGGGCCTGCTGAGCACGCCTTGGCAACCCCATGCATAGAGCACAAATTCAGTGATGATGAATGTTGATGTACAGTTTAATGTGTTTTGCTTAGTTATGGGAGGGTTGTTCTCTAATGATTGGGGTTAGAGAGGTGGTCAGGGTGGTACATTAGATGTTGTAGGAGTTCACAAAACATTTGGCTATGTGTTTCAAAGACACTAAGGCTCTGATTTATACTTTTTTTGTGCCGCATTACCGTCATGTTTTGATGCAAAAGCGGCACAAACTTACAAAATGCAATTGTATTTTGTAAGTTTGCACCGCCTTCAAGTTTTTGCCACTTTTGCATCAAAAACTGACGGTAATGAGGTGCAAAAAGTATAAATCAAGGCCTAAGAGACTTGGGGGTTATTCTGACCGCGGCGGTCGGCGGTCGCCGCCCGCCAAGCGGTTCCCGCCGAAAGACCGCACCGCGGTCAAAAGACCGCGGCGGTCATTCCGGCTTTCCCGCTGGGCCGGCGGGACAGCCCCTCCAACAATGAAGCCGGCTCGGAATGGAGCCGGCGGAGTTGAAGGGGTGCAACGGGTGCAGTGGCACCCGTCGCGATTTTCACTGTCTGCTAAGCAGACAGTGAAAATCTTTGTGGGGCCCTGTTAGGGGGCCCCTGCACTGCCCATGCCAGTGCCCATGCCCATGCCAGTGCACCACGGCACCCGTTCCCGCCATCCTGGTTCCGGCGGTGGACACCGCCAGAAACAGGCTGGCGGTAAGGGGGTCGGAATCCCCATGGCGGTGCTGCAAGCAGCGCCGCCATGGCGGGTTCCCTGGGCCAGCGGGAAACCGGCGGGAAACCGCCGGCTCCCCTTTTTCGACCGCGGCTTTACCACCGCGGTCAGAATCGCCCAGGAAGCACCGCCAGCCTGTTGGCGGTGCTTCCGCCGCACTCCGCCATGGCGGTCATGGACCGCCAAGGTCAGAATGACCCCCTTGATGTCGGGAATAAGGAATGCTTTTGTGTATTTATTGTGCAGCTGCATGGATTACAAAGGTACATGTAATGCAATGCATCAGGGCACCGCACTGAGAATAGTTAGTTGGAATATATCGAGGATAAACATTCTATGCAAGGTCCAATTAATGCTAGCGTATCCTGATCGTCATAAGATTGATAAAGCTCTGCTACAAGTGACACACTTGTCGCCTTTCTCCTAATCTTCATTTGCCTCTTCATGGGGTCACCACTGGTATTTTTTTTTTTTATAGATATATTCTAGAAGAATGGAGATTCTTATACAGACAACCGTAATTTTTTTTCCACAGGAATGGGTGGAGGGTACACACATGAGCAGGTTGCAATAGCAGCTGGGAGATTTAATATGATGCCACTTGTACAGGTGATTGTGCTTGCCCCCAATGTTGATGCACTAGAATTCTTCAATTACATCATGCTTAAATGCCACAGATTTATGGATATACTGATGCTGTGGGTCACTGTTCTCATTATTGGATAGACTATCTGAGGCCTGCAGACCACCCTCAAAAGTGAGTAGTGCACTGGTGCATATTATGCAACAATATAGTTTAGTAGACAGATGAAGGGCTGTGTACCATATGGACTCGGAATATATATACTCATATTTCCACTGTGCAAGCTCTTGCATTGATTTATGTTTAGCCTCACAGTCTCTGATGTCCAAGGTCAAGCCATGAACCTTGTCAGATCCCTACCCAGTGCCGATTTCATCAAATAACCTCCCTCCTCTCCAGAGGTGCATATATTCGAGATTAGAGGGGACTGAAATGCAGTATACAATCTTTTGATCTATAATCTGGTCTAGTAATTTAAAGTGATTTACACCGAATGAGGGATTGGTTTCAGATGTGGGTCCATTGTGGGAAGCATTTAAGGCATATATCTGGGACATATGTATCTCTAATGGGACAGGCATCTTTAGATCTCTGCGAGTGTGTTACTAGAAAAATAAATTAGGTGGCTCAAAAATAAATATAAATCAAGCAAGTACAAGGATACCTTTTTAAAATTTCAAGACACATTCAAAGAGTTTAAGGAAGCAGCATACAGTGAAGTGGTATATACTGGTAGAAAAGCTTGAGCTAGAGTGTTTGTGGAAGGAGATAGACCTTGGAAAATACTGGTGTGCTGAAAGCTTGCAATGATAGTACTCTGGTATTGAGCATCTGAGCGGATGATGGTACAGTCACTGCGTCACCATCTGACTTCTAGGTGTGTTTAGGCAGTATTATGAGCACCTCTATGACTCCCATTTGGAGCATTCTATGGGTGACATAGTTGAATAGTTGAATAGTTGAGGGATGCTGTAGAGGGAGGGAGAAATGAAAGAATTCCTTAACTCCCAACTAATGACTGAGGACTTTGAGAACGCTATCGCCAGCCATGCTAATGGTAAAGTCACAGGGGTGATAGCCTTCCAGAGGAATTTTATAAGGAATTTTCTGCTATTCTGCCCCCCCCCCACGGCTGCCTGATGGCTATAATGCAGCAGTCACTATTAGTATAGTACCTTTGTTAGTGTTAGAGGCCATAATTACAATACTTCTGAAACCAAGCTGTGACACCTGTCTATGTTTATCATACAGGCCTCTTTTGGTAATGAATGTCGATAACAAAATTCTTGCAAAGATATTGACAGAGGTGATGACCCCTGATACAGGTGTTACTACTACCAAAACAATCATGATTTATACCCCCAAGGTTGACTGATATCTATTTGCATATCATTATAGTTATGCTTCTTCTGATAGGTCCAAGTTTGTCAGTAATTGCCATCTTGCTTGACGTGGAAAAAGTGTTTGATGCATTAAAATGTCCATTTATGTAAGAGGTGCACAAGCGCATGGGTCTAGGCAAATATTTTACAGCTCCTATTGACCTGTTATAAAGGGACCCCTAACTGAATGAGGGACAAGATTCCATATTCATATTGAGTAGCTATTGGCAGGAGCGCACATCAAGGTTGCCTCCTGTCTCCTTTAAACACCATATCCCAGCTCCAATATGGCCATCTTGTGCAGAGTTTCCTGCACAGTCTATTCTAAAGTAGGTGGCTGCAAAGGATGGTTTGAAAGAGGGATTACCGGGGAGCACAGGAAGGTAGCCTCGACTCTGCAACACAGTTAGCGCCATGCTGAGCTCCTTGTAGCCACTGTTTTCACTTTCTTTTGGGGCCATGGCTGCCTCTGGGGGAGTATTAAAGTAAGGGGTGCACTCAGGACCTGTTTGAGTTCCGGTTTCAAGTAGGGGAGACCGATGCATCGTATAGTGACACTGTGACACATGGTAGTATAATTCAAAATCAGGAACTTCAAAGCCCCCATGCTTGCATGGGAGGGTCAGCATATCCCAACAAATCAAAGTGGCCCCTCTGGCCTAGTCGAAGTTGATCAGGAGTGACTCAAGTGTGTGAAAGAAATGTTTGCTAAGAGGGATGGGGATATTTTGAAATAGATAAAGATACTTGAGTAAGATTGCCATTTTAAGCAGTGCTACTCTGCCAGCCAGGCATAGCAGTTGCTTTGCCAAGTGATAAGTTGACATTGTAGGGTATTTATGGACGGTTCATAATTTAAACTGATAATGGATTGCCTCTCTGTAAGTAAGATAATTCCCCGATATTTGATTGAGTCTGTGACCAATCGGACTGGGTATTCTAGCTGGCATGATCCTGTATTATCAGTGAGTGGGAATATATCTGTTTTGTTCCAGTGGTATTTGGACAGAGTATCGGAAAAAAACTGTGATACAAAAATGTTGTGTCAAGAATATCGGGATATCAAAAACATCAGCAACAGGAATGTTGAAAGCAAAAATAGGATTTTAGTGTTGTTTTTAATATCAGTGTCATAAAGATCGATGCCTGAAATATTGCTGCATGCAATATCATTCGAAAGTGCTAATTAGTATGTCATTTATTTAGTGAGTATGATTTATATGTCTATTATTTTTATGTATTTATGTTTTTAGTAATATAGTTATTTAGTTATAAAATTGTTAGCATTTGTGTTTTTAGTTGTATTGTTGTACATAAATGATTGCTTAATTTTTTTTAGGTCGCAGGATATTGGATTTTTAGGGAATAAGGGTGGAGATCTTTTTAAACAAATTATATTTTAAAATACATTTTAATTTTATAATTGCAAAGTTATGCATGTTAATAATTGAGAATTTTTTCATTTATTTTGTTATTTTTATTCTTTTCAATACATTTTATTTTCATACTAATGAAGGTATATAGCAATGGTATTAAATTAGATAAAAAAAAAAAAATAGTATAGAATGTAAAAATGTATAACAAAACCTGTAATAAAGTTAAATATTTAGAAATAGTTTTGTTAAACTTTTGAATTTTAAATATTTTATGACAGATGTTATGCTGTAGACATATTAATTTTGTGGTTTTGAACTTGACATTTTATTTTACAATATTTTAATTATACGTTTTATTTAAATATTATTTTTTATGATTGTTAATTTTGTATCATGATGTATTTGTTATTTTATGGTTTAAAGTTTATGAATGGTAATACATATTTTGAAATATTAATTTTTAATAGTAATTATATTGTTCTTATATTTAAATAGGTATTTTAGTTTTGGTTAGTGTATGTTTAGATAAAAATGTAGGGGTATATGTGTGTGTGTGACTATGGAGTATTGACTGTGTATTAAATTTTATAATTTGTATCATCTTTTGTAAAATGTTTTACTTAGAAGTGGATATTGTAAATTTCACTCATTAGTGTCCCAGGCTTTAATTCAGCATGGTTTAGATTGGAGTGGAAATAGTAAATGTCACCCCTTCAGTGTCCAACACCTTACACAAACCAGTTTAAATTGGGGTGGAAATAATAAATGTCACCCTATAGTGTCCATTTCCTAGCTCCAATTGGTTTAGATTAGAGTGGGAATAATAAATGTCAACCCTTTAGTATCTAACACCTTCCCAAAACTGGTTCAGATTGGAGACTGAATAGTAACTGTCACTCCTTTAGTGTCCAACACCTTCTTGAACTAGGTTTTGATTGGAGTATGAATACTACATGTCACCCCTTCAGTAACCTCTACTCTGTTTAGATTGGAGTGGGGATAGTAAACGTCACCTCATAAGTATCCAATATCTTTCCCAATTTTTTTTAGATTGGAGTGGGAATAGTAAATGTCAACCGTTGAGTGTCCAAAACCTGCCAAAATTGTTTTAGATCGGAGTGGAAATAGTGAATGCCACCCCTTTAGTGCCTAACACCTTTCTTAAATTGGTTTTGATTAGAGTGATAATAGTAAATGTCACCCTTTCAGTATCCAACGTATTTCTCAAATTTGTTTAGATTGCAGTGGGAATAGTAAATGTCACCCAATTAGTGTGCAATGCCTTTGCCAATTTGTTTTAGGGCCTGATTGCGACTGGCAGCGGCAGTCCAAACACCACGTCTCAGCTGGTGGAAACAGAGGTATATAAGACAGGAAATCACCCTTAGGCAGCTTCACGCATCCTGTGCTGCCATGGAGCCAACCCTACAAGTCCTGTTGCTGCTGATAGTTGGAGCCCAAAATCAGCGCTGCCATGGACTCAACCAACGGTAAGCCCACACACCTACCCATGTCCCCAAACTCAACAGCAAATTGATGCACTATCGTCAGCCTGGTATGGTGGCTGTACTCTGTGGACCAAGAATAATTTATTGTGTCCTGGGTTGGAGTTGTACACAACAGATGACCCAATCACACTGCCTTTAGGCAGGTCACGGACACTACACCGCCACACTCCACTAAAGCTGACATGTCTACACATCCTAGTTTCAGGGACAGTGAAGTGTACATAACATTGTGTCACACAACAGCAACACCACATCGATATCACACCTACTAATTAAACTGACAGCTTCACATTGCTCACATGCCATGGCCTATCGTGATATTGAGGACACATATCTATGTATGTGTATTTAACTCAAACACCCCTTCCATGCAACATCCCTGTGTTGGACCCACACATATCACCCACATTGCAAGAGAATGCAAGGTAAATGGGATGAACAATATTTTCTGAGAAAAATATCCAAAACTCACAGCGTAAGCAATACCTACAGAATAGGGATGAAGGCATCATGGGGACCCCAGGAAGGATGCTGTCCTGGGAAACATTTCACTTTGCACACGCCCCTAAAACACTATTTGCACAGGAACTGGGCCTTCATGTATCTCAGTAACTACCAATAGTATATCAAGGTGCCATGACTATGTGCCAAATGTATAAGTGCAATTCAAGAAAGCAAATAAAACAGCAACAGCATGGGTCACACATGTAGATGAAGTGGTTGGAAGGTACACACATGCAAATGGACCCATGGTCAGTCAAATATATAGGAAGGTAGCACAACTGAACACCCTCCATGTGTGGACAAACAAAACTCTAGCTTGCACACATGATACAAATGTCCAATCTACATCACAGGGACAAATGTAACACAATAGATATTGACATTAGCAAAGCCAAGATGAAATATTTACTATATCAAAAAACACACAATGCAATGACACCCCGATTAATTTACCACTCACACATCTTTCCATTGAATATCTCCCCTTGATCTGGTTGACACCAGTACTGCTACCGAAGTCAGGTCTAGCCAACCACAGCAAATGGATCATCAATCAGGGTGAATCAAACACAACTGTAGGCATTTATCACAAATTACTCAGGAACAGAAAAAAGTAGAAAAGTAATGTCAGGACAAATGTGCACCCAAAAAACAGCTTGGGTTATTAAAGAGCTCTAAATATGAGTGAAGGCCAATAGCCAGTCCACAAATAATAGTTCATGCACAAAGCTGTGCACTGCAGCTTGACTCTCTGATCACTGCCATAGGAACCCCCACAGGAAGGGGCATCAAGTGGGCATGCCAGGCACCTCAATGATCACCCTTGGGTGGAGTGGGGTCAGATTTAGGATGGGTGGGTTTGGTTTTGGGAGGGGTGGGCTTAACTTTGGGAGGAGTGGACTTCTTCTCAGGGGTGGGAGATGTATGGCTGGTTTCAAGGGGGTGGGGAGGTGTGACAGGGGAAGACTTAGATGTAGAAGGGATGGGTCAGGATTTGGGTGGGTTCCTTTTGGTTTTGGGAGAGGGGTTCTCAGGGCTAAGGGCAAGGTCAAACAGGAAACTTACTTTGGGAAATGGGTGGAGTGAGGTGGCCAGAGCTTGAAAAGATCTCTGTAGGCCAGACATGGCACTATTAATGCCTTCCAGATACTAAACCACCTGCTGAAGCTGGCTGCCCTGCACCTAGATAGCATTCAAAATGACAGTCTGACCCACAGATACTCTTTAGGAGGTCAATAGCCTCCTCACTCAGAGCAGCAGGGGTAAGAGGGGTGGGGGTGCCTGGCATGAAGGAAATGCCCACTTCTGGGGTGAGCGGGCATAGCCAACTGGGTGGGGAGCAATAGGGAGGGTGGAGATGGAACTGGGGGTGGCAGACAAGGATGGAACAGGTACATGTCCTGATGGGTCTGCCACTACTAGGTAGTGGCCACTGGACAAAGAATCCAAAAATGATGATATTGATCCTGTGTCTTCAGTGGCACTCCCCTCACCCTCCGAGCCACTGAGTCCCTTTGTGTCCGATGTCTTGTGACTGGATGTACCATTGCCAACTGCTTCCCCACTGGTTTCTGCCCTGTCTCCTCCGCTTGCCTGTGCTGATGCTGAAATTCCAAAGACAAATAGGGTCACTACGTCTGATCACACATAAACAACAGCTTTGATTACCAAACATTACCATAATGTATAGTAACCCCCAGCCATAAACTTCAGCACAGTGGCTCCAACATTTGCTACACCATATGCATGTATGCTTCATGAATTGTGAACAGTTGCACACATCTGCCCTGATCGTGGGTGTGCAATGCCAGGTGCTACAATCATGAAGTGAGTGACTCATAGTGGCACTTATGTCTCATTCCAAAAGAGAAGACTGAGCATGCCCAAACCGTCCTTGATTTTTTTACACCACTGAGGAATTCAACTATGGCAGGGGAAGTCCACTACAATGTCGCCCATGGAAGAACACTGTGGGCAGTGGAGCGTGCTTTTGGGCTCCTGAAGGCCAGATTTTGCTGTCTGGACAAGACTGGGGAAGCCCTCCTCTACTCACCCAGGAAGGGTTGTCAGGTCACTGTGGCATGCTGCATACTCCATAACATTGCCCTGCGGAGGAATAGCCTTTATATCCTCCTCCAGAGGAGGGGGAGCATGAGATTCCACCGGGTGAGAATCCTGAAATGCCAAATTAAGTTAAGAGTGGTGAAGAGGAAAGAGCTGACTTGCAACAAGATCTCATTAACAGCTTTTTCTCATGAGTGTAAGTATGACATGAGATGTCACAACTTTGACTGTATAATAAACTGTAGTTGTGATAATGTGTGGAGTATATTTTTGGATATAGTTGGGGAGCTGATGCTCAGGCAAAATCTGCCAAAGGCTGTTTGATGAGGAAACTTTTGACACATTCATATTTTGATGATGTTGCTTTGTCTGTGTCAGTTTTTTCTAATGGACTTTGTTCCCCAGACGTTTGCTATGTGATTTGTGTCATATGTATGGTTTCATAACTATAATCCTTGTTTTGTTCTTTGTTCAGGTACCTTCACCATGAGATCTTCATTTGTGCATTCCAGAGTTGTGACATTTGCAGGTATATATTAGTGTTGGGACATACAAAGTGGACATGGATTATACCTGAAAATGTATTTTACATACTTCAGGTGTAGAAGACCTGTGACAAGACAGCTTGCACAGTGATAGGATGGAAGTGCAGAAGACTCAGTTGGACTTGTTAGTTGTTTTGTGTGGCCATGATGCATCATGTGTGTTATGATGTGGTCAGTAAAATTTTTGTTGTAGACCAAATTGGCTAAACACTCTTTTTGTCTAAACTGTTTGTAGCTGTTAATGTGTTTCATCATTGAAGTCCAAAGTGCCTGTGGCACGTCACTGACATTTGTTTGTGTCATTCCACCAGATGCAGTAGCACTGGGCTGGTGGTTGTCGTTACAGAAACAGGGCCTATTGGGCTTTGCAATCAGGTCACTCCCTCTACTTCCCAACACTAGACAAATTGTATACTCCCAGGTGAGTGAAGAACATTTGATGGAAAACAAACAGGTGAATTTGGTCAACTGTGCAAAGTTTATTAAGCATTTCATTTTTAGGTGCCCGCTCTTTCTTACACTAGGACCATCATTATGACATCGGCGGTAAGTACTGCTTACCGCCATGCTGACTGCCACCAACATACCGCCGCCGCAGCGTGTTACCGCTACCCATATTATGACACACATATAGCAATCTGTCACTATACAGCCACACACACAAGTCTGCCAGCCCAAAAGTCAGTGATAAACTGGCGGTATCCAAACCCACACCGTTACGCCAACAGAACTACGTCCACAACATTATGAACCACGAATCACCGCAGCTGACATTCAATGGAGTAAACCATTGGTGCTATATACCGCCCCGCTCAAAATGCACACACACATACAAAACAACACTACATTGGACAATTCAAATAACACACACCTGACACCCATGCACACACCACACCCACACCACTATAAAACACACACCCACATTACCCACAACCCTTTATGACTACAAACAAGTGCCACAAGAGAGATAGCAATACAGCAGACAAGACCACAGCCATACACCACCATCATCTATACACCATCCACGCACCTTACATCACACATCCCAACACATCACCCCACACACTCTTACCCACACCACTCACACTACACCTATGGCACCACAACGATACCCCAGGTTCTCAGAGGAGGAGCTAAGGGTCATGGTGGAGCAAATAATCCGGGTAGAGCCACAGCTATTCGGATCACAGGTGCAGCAGACATCCATTGCTATAAAGATGGAGCTATGGCAGAGAATCGTGGACAGACTCAATGCTGTGGGACAGCACCCAAGAACAAGGGATGACATCAGGAAGAGGTGGAATGACCTACAGGGGAAGGTGCGTTCTGTGGCAACAAGACACCAAATAGCTGTACAGAGGACTGGCTGTGGACCCCCACAACTAACAACATGGGAGGAGCAAGTCTTGGCAATCATGCATCCTGAGGGCCTGGCAGGAGTAGGAGGACTGGACTCTGGTAAGTCAGATCTCTATTACTATCACCCCCCACCTGCATGCCATCACATACCTACAACCTTACCCTCACTCCCATCACTCCACCACCTCTCATACACCCCACCATCACAACCCACCCCGCCCAATACCAAGCCCTACATGCTCTACCAATGCATGGACCCCATCACAGACCTGCATGGACACCCATCACTAAATCATGCACCCTCTAGGGAAACAGCAAGCCCACCAAATAACTACTCACACAATGCAAAGCTAGAAGGGCAATAACAACCATAGAGGGCAACACACCCATAGAGGGCACAAGATGTCACACGCATAAACTACAACACTGCATTTACATTCCCACAGATCCCCCAGCCAATTTCACCCGAGAGGAGGTGCCAGCAACATCCACCCCCCCCCCAGAAGAGGACCACAATGATGACAGCAGCTCTGGACGCCTGGATCTGGAGGACCAACTTGGCCCATCAGGGATCTCCGGACAGTTGGTTACCCAGGCACAGTCATACCACACAGAGCCTCCCACCTCAGGAAACACCAGCACAGTACCCACCCAGGGGGCCCATACCTCTGTCTGCAGGACACATCAATCAGCAGTGTGTCCACCACTACAGGGACCCCAGGCCACCCCACAAACACAGGACGCTCAGGGACCTGGGGTCAGTGGCAGTGGGCACACGGTTCAGGGGACAGAGGCACAGGACAACAGGGAAGCTGAGAGGACTGCTGCGCAACAGGGGAAGGACAGGCCCAGGGAACAGACTCAACAGGAGGCACTCACCCAGATCCTGAGAGCATACCACCATTTCCAGGAGACGATGGGCCAGATACTGGACAAGTTGGCAGGAGAACCAGGGGCTGCAGGAGGGACAGTACCTGGGGATCAGGGAGGACTTGAAGGACATTAACACCACCCTGGTCAGCATTGCAAGGGTGCTGGCAGACATGGCCAACACTATGAGGGAGGCAGTGGCACACCACCGGGCCCCTACCACTAGCCAAACCGATGAACAGCCCTCCACCTCCGCTGCCGCTAGTGGACAGGAGGCCCGCCACATGACCAACAGGCCACCAGTACCCCTCTCCCTGCAGCAGGAGAACCACCGTGCAAACGTTCCCTGCGATCCAGGCAGAAGCCAGAGACTATTGCTAAGACCCCCGCCAGGAAATAGGACTCTCCTAATTGTCACCCTTGTGTCCCACCCTGTCACCATGTCCACCTTGAACTGCCATTGCTTCCATGCCTATGCCCCCTTGGATAATGCACCTGCACATAGACTGGACTCTATCCTGGACTTTCCTCCACCATCTCCCCAGTCCATTACGCATCCCCCTCTACTTATTAGCACTAAATAAACACCATTTGTAAAAATTACAAGTATGGAGTCTCTCAAATGATTAAACTATGTATTCGTTTAACAAGCTTTAAATACTGCAATACAATTGTACAGTAATGTAAAAATATGAATGACCTGTAGTTGGCTGCAGTCTACACACCAGGAGTGATAGTGGGGCACAAATATCTGCAAATAGAGATGCTAAAAGGTACAGTAAGTGGCCATAGAAGTGGGAAAATCAGCCTGCCAGTGACAATGTCAAACACAAAACTGTCAATTATAAGTGAAGTTACACTGTCTTACCTGTGTGTTATTGGAAGTTTTGATGAATTATTGCACTTCTGTTGTCCTCTTCCTCATCCTCTGCCTCCTCATCTTCACTGTCCACAGGGTCCACTGCTGCCACGCACCCATCTCCAGCCTCATCCTCCTGGAGAAAAGGCACCGGGCGACGTAAGGCAAGGTTGTGCAACATACAGCATGCCACCACTATCTGGCAGACCTCGTTGGGTGAGTAGCACAGGGATCCACCTGATAGATGGCTGCACCGGAACCTGGTCTTCAGGAGGCCAAAGGTCCTTTCAATTATCCTTCTGGTTCACCCATGTGTCTCATCATAACGTTTTTCTGCCCTTGTCCTGGCATTCCTCACAGGGGTCAGCAGCCATGATAGATTTGGGTAACCAGAGTCACCTCCAAATAATGAGGGACAACATTTAGCCACACACTATCCTATATGGCCAACACCATAGGCATACAACAACATATACTGGGTGGGAACCAGGGCTCACCTATTAGTCACACCCTGTGCCGCTGTAGTTGGGCCATCACATTTGGGATGCTGCTATTCCTTAGGACAAAGGCATCATGCACTGACCCAGGATACTTAGCATTGACGTGGGAGATATACTGGTCCGCCAAGCACACCATCTGTAGATTCATAGAGTGGAAACGCTTACGATTCCTGAACACCTGTTCATCCTGGCGGGGAGGGTGGGGACAAATGCAATATGTGTTCCGTCAATTGCCCCTATTATTTTGGGGATATGTCCCATTGCATAAAAAACGGCCTTCACAGTGGCCAAATCCTCAACCTGGCGGAATGCAATGTAGCTACACATGTGTTTTATCAGGGCAGACAACACTCTTGTCAGCAATATTGAGAACATTGGCTATGACATTCCTGCTGCCAAGCCCACTGTCACTTGGAAAGAACCAGTTGCCAGGAAATGGAGAACTGATAGCACTTGCACAAGAGGGGGGATCCCAGTGGGATGACGGATAGCAGATATCAGGTCAGGCTCCAATTGGGCACACAGCTCTGTGATTGTGGCCCTGTCCAGTCTATGTGTGAGTATTATGTGCCTGTCCTCCAGTGTAGCCAAGTCCACCAGGGGTCTGTACACAGGGGTATGTCTCCATCTCCTATTCGTCCACAGCGGTAGGTATCTAAGTAACAAAAGAGTGAGGAGGCTGTCATAAGCTGAACAATGGAGCCACAACAGTAGTCTGCCATCTGTAAACATGTAATGGGACAGTGTGATTTGTCAAGTATGTGCTTACTGATCCTGTGACGCAGCATTATTCCATAGGTCTGCCCCCCCTGAAAGAGCATCCGCCTGTCCTGTGTGAAGGGACAGGTGGAAGTGAGATAATGCCGCTGACGTTGTGCGACATGGTTAGAGGGGGTCGGGAACCGCTGTGCAATTCCTCATTGGTTAATATTGGGCCCTATGGGGTACAGTGGCCAATGACCATTGCACCATCGCGGATGTGACCGCCATTTTCTATCTGATTCCACACTTGTTTCCTGACCTTCCATAGGAGGTGACCTACACTGCATGTGCTGCTGTGACCTGTGTCTGGAACCTACCATGGCCCGCGTGACCGGGGGAAAGGGCCCCAGCCATCACTTCAGAGGAATTGGAGAGACTGGTGGATGGGGTCCTACCCCAGTAAGGACTGCTGTATGGGCCTCCAGACCAACAGGTGAGTACACTGTGGGCATGATGCATGTGGCTTGAATGTATGGAGTTGTGTGTGAAGGCATCGTGTAAGGGGGAGGGATGTCCTCGTTGCTGGGTACACATTGAGTGCTGGGGTATGTGTGTGCCAATAGTGATGGAAAGGGGTAGGGTGGGTCATTCGTGTTACAGGCTTGACTGTTTGTCTAATGGTGTTCTTCTGTCTGTATTGCCTGTGCAGGTCAGCGCCCATCAAAAGAATGGTATATGGTGTGCCATCGCCACAGAGGTGCGGACCCTGAGTGTCTAAGGCAGGCGGAGCACCCACTGTCGGAAATGGTGGGAGGACCTGAGATGCTGCGCATGGAAGACTGCAGAGGCCCAGCTGGGGATGGCCTCCCAACGAGGAAGGGGTGCCTGTTCAACCCTCACCCCCTTGATGGCCCGCATACTGGTGGTGACCTATCCAGAGCTGGATAGTCGCTTGAGGGCATCACAGCAGCCACAAGGGGGTGAGTGCAGTGACCATCATTGAAGGAAATGGCTGGAGGGCTGGTATCCGGGTGGTGGGTGTGTGTCAGTGGGTGCCCCTAGGCCAGGCCAGACATAGCAGCGTAGGTCCTCTGGTGATCAAGGGTCTGAAGGGGAAATACTGCCTACCTAGCTTATTAGCATCCACTACTGGTCAGGGCTGCATGGGTCCCAGGTGTGCTGAAGTTGGCGGTGTGTGCTCCTCCTCGTGCCTTGGTGGCTAGCAATATCACTGGTAGTGCAATGCATAGTACGTAGGCCTGTACCCTGTGTGTGAGGGTGCTGTGTACGCCAATGGTGGTGTTGGTGCTGTCATTGACGCAGTGTATCCTTTGTCTCTGTCCCCCCGTACTTGTTTTGTCATCCTGTCCTTATGTGCATTAGCATCATCTGGCGGAGAAGCAGAGGCACCGGCGATGGAGGGAGCTGCATCCTACAGGACTCTGGAGGCAGAGTCCACCGATGCTGAGGGCACCAGTGGGACGGAGGGCGAGGGGAGCACCACAGCAGAGACTGTATGGGACAATACAGACTCTGACATCTGATGCCCGTGCCCGCTCACCCAGGAGTGTGGGCATCTCCTTCGCACCAGGCACCTCAGGCTCTGCCCCACTGAGCCCTGCTGCCCTGAGTGAGGAGGCTATTGACCTCCAGAAATCCATCTCTGTTAGGCAATCAACCATTGTGAATGCCATCCATGGGCATTCCAGAAGAATCAGTGGTGCGAGAGAGACAACTAGAATAGGACACATAGGCTGTTGTGTCGAGGGGACACTCAAGTATATGAGTATGGGAAGTGTGTATCCAATTGAGGAGACCTCCACACTTTACGTCTGTCACCGTTACTAGGATCACGTGGTAAGGTCCACACCAGTGCGGCTCTAAACACGTTTTTCTGAGATGGATAAAGGTCATGGCATTGTTCTTGATGCAAAGGTGTTGTGGATGCATCAACCTGATGAGACACCGAATGCACCAAATCAGTTAGTCCTTTGCAATAGTCTAGGACCATATCATCGGTAATATTCACAAGTGCATTTGCAGGAATCGCTGGCAGTCTCATTGACATCCCGTTTATGATCTCATGGGGGAACAATCCAGTCTTTCAATCAGGTACACTCCGCAAACTCATTAACACAAGAGGCAGAGCATCAGGCCACATCAATGATGTTGAAGCATACACTTTTGTAAGTCTGGATTTTAGCATTCCATTCACCTGCTCCAGAACAGACCTGAAGCCTCAGGTGTGTAACCGCAATACAATCATTGTTCCATTTGCAATACTGCACAACAATTTTAGGACCTCGTTGAAATGAGTTCCTCGATCTGATTCCAAAGAGGTTGGAATACCAAACCTTGGAATAACTTCCCTCAATACCAGCTTAACTACAGTGAGACTGTCATTTCGCTGACAGCAGTGATGCCAAGTACCACCAGCACCACAGCAGCAACTGCAAATACCACCACAGCAGCCACAAAGGCAGCATAGAAGGCAGGCGAAGATATTTCACCAGTGTGCAACCATTCTGGCCCTCAGGGAAGAAGAGATGATCAGAATCTATTGTCTGAGGTAGGAGTCCATTGTACACAGGCTCCACCACATTGCACAAGATATCACAGCAAGAGTGGAAAGTCACACAGCAATTCCACACATGACCAAACTCCTCGCTGTCCTCCACTTGCTGACATCAGTATCAGACGACTACTGCACAAGAGGGTGGGGTCTCCCAAGGATCCCTCTCTGCCTTCATTCCGAAGGTCTTGGACACCATCATCAGACTCAAACCCCACCACATCTGATTCCCTAACACTTGGGAACTACAGCAGGAGACCAAGCAAGGTTTCTATCAGATAGCTGGCTTTCCGCATGTGCTGGGTGTGATGGACTGCACCAATGATCAGCTTGTCCCTCCTGCTGCAACCGAACACCTCTACAGGAACCGCAAACATGCCCACTCTATCAATGTGCAGGCCATTGTGGACCACCATGGAATTATTGCAAACATCCTCGCTAAATATCCCAGCAGCGTCCATGATGCTTACATATTCAGACACACCGCTATAAACCAACGATTCCAGAATGGATAATATGGCACTGGCCTACTTGTTGGTAAGATAGCATACAAATCATAACACAGACAACACTCCAAACTTGTAGTACAAACAATACATACACCACACTAAACACACATGGACAGGGAAACACAGATCCCAATACATATGCCACATGCCACACTACACCACATTCAATGCACATCACCCTCACATATGCCCATATCTACAAGTCCCTGGCACCACCTGACTGACACTTTGCATGACGGACAGGTGGAGCAATGTCCCCTTTGAATACAAAATCTGGGCTCAAACCACTACATGTGTCCACAGGTTGACAACAAAACAGAGATCCTTTACACTTCACACTTACCAAGGAATAGCTCAGCTATGCCAATTTAATCAGCCATTCAACCGTCAAACAACTCACATATTGGCACTGCCCCATATTTACCATGCTGTAGAAACCTCAGGCAGCACCGATATCAATTGCCACCTGAGTGGTCCCATCACCATCTACATATCAGAAAAACATAAGACATACACTCCTTGTGTTCCACTTTCCCTTGTGTGGTCCATAGTGCAGCACACATTTAAATACAACATCACTGTTGATGAAAGATCATGTGTAGGAATGGAAACCTAACAGCACACCACCAGTCATACCCGTAAATCTCCATACTATGATACAAGGGTACCAACAGTGGACTGGCAGATGAACTACTGACAATGTACAAGGAGAGGCCAGAAATGTATATGAATGAGGATAGATGTGACTTAGCAGGACTGAACTCCTGATGAAGGGCAGTGCTGAAAAGCACAGCATGCCCTGTCCTGTCCCACACCTGTCTGAAAACTCTTGCATACATCACAATACTCCCATACAACTGTGCCACACTGGGCATATGACTGTGTGCCAGCCAGCAATTGACAACAACAATACTTTGTGCAAGGGGGGTATTTCAAGGGCAAAGGGGTGGGTTTCACATGCATCCCAAAGGGCCTTACACCTGTTACATGGCACACAACACACAAAATAGGTACACATTTCCGAAACATCACTCTTCTACAGGTCTAAAGTTAAGGCACTAAGGGCCATATCTCAGAAAAGTGGCACAGCATCTAAAGCAGGGCCACTTTACTTGTGCCCTTTAGCGCCCCCCTACCGCCAACCTGTGTGTACTGTATTCAATATATGGTGCACCATGGCTCAGAGTAGGTGCAATAGTGTCAACATAATGGATTCCATAGATGGACTGTGTAGGAATATTGCCAAATTTATGGTGCAAATCCTGCACAGTACATTGGGGACCACTGAAAGCAAAAGCGTGTCCCCTACTAACGCCTGCTCTGTGCAGGCATTAAAAGTATCTTATAAAAATGGCACATAGGAACCTCTTGTATCCCTCTGCACAATTTTTGTAGTTGCCCTAACCGAAGAACACACCCCTTGCATACATGATGCCTGGCACAGACATAATATGGCACAAAAGGTCACTAAGTGTGGCACTGCATGGGTAGTGTCACTTTGTGAACATGGCGCTGTGCTTTTGGCCCTGTTGGGCTACAATAGTGTCAATCAAAATGCCACATGGCATTAATATTAACTGTGTCACACCAATTTAGGCCTTGAATACACAGAGTAACAGGCACATTGCAGATTAATAAATGTGTGCAAATGACATTTTGTGATACCTCAGTGTTGGCTGACTCTCTGCTCGCTGTTCTCGTTCATAGAGCACGTCTGCTGGGGCAGGTGATGAGATGGCGGCATCCTCCGGTGTGCAGACCGCTGGTGGACCTGTCGACAATGGAAGAGAGACACATAATAGTCACCTACAGACTTGATTGTGCAACAATCCATGAACTGTGTGCCCAGTTGGAGCCAGACCGGATGTCAGCTATCCGCCATCCCACAGGAATCCCTCCTCTAGTGCAGGTCCTGTCAGTACTCCATTTCCTGGCAAGTGGTTCCTTTCAAACAACAGTGGCCGTTGCATCAGGGATGTCCCAGCCAATGTTCTCTAACGTGTTGTCCAGAGTGTTGTCTGCCCTGTTGAAACACATGAGCAGCTACATCGTGTTCCCTCAGGTGGAGGATTTGCCCACTGTGAAAGGTGACTTCTATGCCCTGGGACATAGCCCCAACATCATAGGTGCCATTGATGGGACACATGTGGCCTTGGTACCCCCCGCAGGACTGAACAGGTGTACAGACACCTGAAGAGCTACCATTATATGAATGTGCAGATGGTGTGTTTGGCTGACCAGTACATCTCCCATGTGAATGCCAAATTTCCTGGCTCACTGCATGACGCTTACATTCTGAGGAATAGCAGCATCCCTTATGTGATGGGGCAACTTCAGAGGCACCGCGTGTCGCTAATAGGTGAGGACAAGGACCCTATACAGTGTGAATAGTTGTCTGGGTATGGGGTTGTCTTTACGGGTTAGTGTGTGCCTAACAGTTGTCCCTCGACATTTGCAGGTAACTCTGGTTACCCCAACCTGTCATGGCTACTGACCCCAGTGAGAAATCCCAGGACAAGGGCAGAGGAACCCTACAATGAGGCACATGGGCGAACTAGGAGAGTGATCGAACGCACCTTCGGCCTCCTGAAGGCCAGGTTCCGGTGCCTCCATATGACAGGTGGTTCTCTCTACTACTCACCAAAGAAGGTGTGCCAGATCATCGTAGCCTGCTGTATGCTGCACAACCTGGCTTTGTGCCGGCAGGTGCCTTTTCTGCAGGAGGATGGTCCAGCTGGTGGTCTTGTGGCAGCTGTGGAGCCTGTGGACAGTGAAGACGAGGAGGCAGAAGAAGAGGATATCGACAACAGAAACAACATAATCATGCAATACTTCCAGTGAGACACAGGTAAGAAGATGTCACTGCCTCCCACATCTCATACTATTGTTAGAGCTAGCATAAGTCTGTCATTTTCACTCAGTGTATGGACCCTGACTTGTCACTTTGCCTTTCCATTTCACAGATGTGGGTCCCACTTTGTGCCCTCTGCTATATTTTCTCCAGCCCTACAGCTATGATACATCGGTATGTGCACAAGAAAATTGACATTGCTATATTCCATGGTTATTGCAATTGCACGTTTGTAAAAGCACAGACTGACTCCAGATTGTTTTGTGATTGAAGTGTGTTTATTTCTGTGCAAATAAGTGGAGGGGGTTGTAAAATGGGCAGGGGTGATGGTGGAGGAATGTCCATGGCTGAGTCCAGTCTATTTGTTTCACAGGTACATTGTCCAAAGGGGCATAGGAAGTGGAGCAATGGCAGTTTAAGGATGGACAGGGTGAAAAAGTGGGACAGAAGGGTGACTCAGGGGGGTCTCATTTCCTGGCCGGGGGTCTTAGCAATGTTCTCTGTCTTGTTCCTGGATCTCAGGGACCATTTGTGGGGTGGTTCTCCATCTGCCGGGGTGGGGTGCTGGTGTCGTGTTCCTGTGGTAGTGCCTCCAGTCCACTAGTGCCAGCGGAGGTGGAGGGCTGTTCATCGTTCAGGCTAGTGTTAGGGGCCCCTTGTTGTGCCACAGTATCCCTCCTGGTGTTGACAAGGTCTTGCAGCACCCCTGCAATGGTGACCAGGGTGTTGTTTATGGACTTCAGGTCCTCCCTGATACCCAGATAGTGTTCCTCCTGCAGCCGCTGGGTCTCCTGAAACTTGGCAAGTACCGTTGCCATCATCTCCTGGGAATGATGGTAAGCTCCCATGATGTTGGAGAGGGTGGAGAGTGGGTTCCCTGGGCCTGTCCTCCCCCTGTAACACAGCGGTCCTCCCAGTTTCCCTGTTTTCCTGAGCCTCTGTCCCCTGAACCATGTGCCTACTGCCAGTGCCCCCAGGTCCCTGATTTTCTTGGGTTGGTGGGTTTGCCTTGGTTCCCTGTAGTGGTGGACACACTGCTGCTTGACGTGTCCTGGGGACAGAGCGATGGGCCCGCTGGGTGGGTGCTGTGCTGGTGTTTCCTGATAGGGGAGGGTCTGTGGTGGCTTGTGCCAGTGTCAGGGGAACCAACTGTCCGAGGTCCCTGATGGGCCGGGCTGGTCATCTTGATCCAGTTGTGCAGAGCTGCTGTCATCACTGTGGGTCTCTTCTGTGGGGGAACTGGATATGTCTGGTACCTCCTGTCCTGTGACATTGGGTTGGTGTCCTGCAGGGGTGTAAATGCATGATTATTTCATCTGTGTGTGCCATCGTGTGCAATGGGTGAGTGACCCTGTACTCCAGTGCTGGAATTCTTGTGTTGGTCCTTGTGTGATATTTGGTTTGGGGTCTGTGTGGGCATCTGTAGTGGACATGCTTTGGTGATGGGTGTCCATGCTTTGGTGTTGCATGCAGGGCATGGTGTTGGGATAGGTGGGTTGTGATAGTGGGGCATATGTGAGGTGTTGGAGTGATGGGGGTGAGGGTGGGAATATGTGTTGGCATGCAGGTAGGGTGGGGGATATAATAGTAAAGCTTTGCCTTACCAGAGTCCAGTCCTCCTGCTACTCCTGCGAGACCATCAGGATGCAGTATTGCCAAGACCTGCTCCTCCCTTGTTGTTAATTGTGGGAGAGGAAGTGGGGGTCCACCGCCAGTCCTCGGTACAGCAATCTGGTGTCTGGAGACCACGGAACGCACCTTCCCCCATAGGTCGTTCCACCTCTTCCTGATGTCATCCCATGTTCTGGGGTGCTGTCCCACTGCGTTGACACTGTCGACGATTCTGCGCCATAGCTCCATCTTCCTAGCAATGGAGGTGTGCTGCACCTGTGATCCGATTAGCTGTGGCTCTACCCGGACGATTTCCTCAACCATGACACTGAGCTCCTCCTCAGAGAACCTGGGGTGTCGTTGAGGTACCATGATGTGGTGTGGGTGATGTGTGAGGTGGTGTGTGTTGTGGTGTGTGAGGGGATGTGTTGTGTGTTGTTTGAGGTGTGTGGATGTTGTGTAAGTGATGGTGTTGTGTGTCTGTGGATGCTGGTGTGGTTTATGGTGGTGTCTCTCTCTGGCGTGGTATCAGAATTCTGGTAGTAAGGGTTTGTGGGTGATGTGGGTGTGTGTTTTATGTTGGATTGGGTGTGTGGGTGTGGTTTGTGTATGTGTGTCAGGTGTGTGTGTTTCGAATTGTCCAATGCGTTGTGTTTTGTAAATGTGTGTGTATTTTGAGCGCAGCTGTGTGTACCGCTAATGGAATACCGCGGTTGAAAGCCGCGTGGATTCGTGGGTCGTGATAGTGTGGGCGTATTCCTGTTGGCGTGACAGTGTGGGTTTTGTTATCGCCAGTTTATCACTGACCTTTGGTGTGGCGGACTTGTGTGGGTGTGTCATGACCACACAAACTTGCTAAGTCAAATCAAAGAAGTGCATGAGAAAAGCAAAGAGATATCCTCAGTGGAGACAGCAAAGCCCAAACTGGAAGAAGGTTTGCAGAGTAATCTTGCGCTTATTTCAAAGGAAGAATCAAGAAGAGAAGATCCAAGATGGCCGCTGTGAGTCCTGAAGGTTAGTTACAGTTCTAGTCTTGCAATCGGTTGGTTGCTAGGTTACGAGCTCTCCAGATGGAAGCCTTGCACTTCAACTAAGGTCTGACAGGAATCAGCTGTGTGGAGAGGGAGCGCACTTTAGAACATAAACTCCTGTGAGGTAAAATTACATTTGAAGATTTATATTACAGAAAACTGATAAATATTGTCAAGGTTTATTCGAAGAGATTGATAGTAGACCGTTCCCGTGGAAGTCGGCAAGGCTACAGAGTTAATGTATGAATTAACCTTATGTTTACAAGGTTCTAGTTTAAGATATTAAAGTCAAAGAAAAAACGAACTTTAAAAGAGCAAGTATCTACAAATGTCAAGGTTATAAACGAAGGCCAAGTTTAAAGGAGAAACGAACTGTTAACAAATAAGCATTTACAAATTCAATGGTAATAAACCAAAGTAGAGTTTAAAAGAGAAACGAACTTAAACAAACAAGCATTTACAACTACAAGTTATCGACAGATGTCGAAGTAAGGAAGGAGAAACTAACTGTAATAAACAAGCATTTACAAATACAAGTTATCAACAAATGTCGAAGTAAGAAAGGAGAAACGAACTTTAATAAACAAGCATTTACAAATACAAGTATTGACAGAAGTCACAATAAGACAGGAGACATTAAATAACATCAGCTGATTTGAAGAACGCATTATCATCAACTATATATATATATATATAGCAACATAAAACCAATCTCTAACAAAGGTTGAGAAGTTCTTCCAGAATCAGTAATAAGCATTTTTTTAAGAAGAGCTATCATTTATAGAGAGAAGCAAGGCTACAGAGAACTCAGGGTGAGTGAAGAAATAATAGAATTAAAGAGAATTAAGTGTTGAGAGTAGAAAGTGAAAAACTGATGTTGTATGTCCTTAGTAATTGCGACTGTGACTCTTGCAGGTGCTGTATCCAATCTTAGATGTGAAGAGGCAGACTGAGTACTGGTGTTCATCATCTCTGTGGCAGTCTCTCTACCATCCCATTCCCCTTTCCCCCTCCGGGGTACTCAGCACGAAGGATTAATATTTGTTGTGAGTAGTTCGAGTCGGGACTGAGGAGTTATCTTCTGCTTCTGAGGAAATCGAATTGAAGTATCCTGACAGATTGAAGTGCCATCACCCTAATTTTAGGGAAAAAACAGATTTCCTCCTGAGCAGAATGGCAGAAGGAATTGATATAAAAGCATTAGCCACCGTTTTGGAAGGGTTACAGAAACAATTAAATAACACCATAGAAGAAACAGTCCAAATAAAACAGCGCATAAATGAGTTATCGAACACCGCTAAATCAAATGAATCTGTGTTTTCACAAATCCCTAGCCCTTCACAGTCTGCAGGTATATCCACTCAAGTAATTCATGCAGTTTCCCCTATTATTCCTTTGGCTCAACCCGAGCGCTTCAGTGGGGAGCCAAATAAGGCGCAGATTTTTCTGACCCAATGCTCATTGCATTTTTTATGTAGACCAGTCATTTTTTCCGAAGACCAGTCCAAAGTGGCATTTATATTGTCTTATCTGACAAGAGATGCGGCCGCAGGGTCCATGCCAATAATTTCCAGAAATGATCCTGTTTTATATAATTTCCAAAATTTCAAGGAAGAGTTCTTAAGAATATTTGATCGGCGAACTGCAGCTCAAGCCACTGACAATGAACTACTGGAAATCAGGCAAGGTAATAAAGATCTAGTAGCCTACCTGGCTCATTTCAATAAACTCATAGTAGAGACTGCCTGGCCGGAGTCAAAAAGAGCCGCCATATTTTATCGTGGACTGAGAGATGAATTGAAAGATGCCTTAGCACAAGTTCCAAATAGACCCACCGAAATTTCGGAGTTAATTGATCTTGTGTTACAGATTGACCACTGGTTAACTGAACGAAGAGCAGAAAAGAGAAGAGAGAATTGACCATTTCCCCTGAGAATTGATCGTGTAAGAAATGATCATACGAGAGCCGGAGAAGGGATAACGATAGAAGAACCAATTCAAATTGGTTCCATCCGAGGTCCTTTATCTAAGGAAGAAAAAGAAGAGTGAATCAACTATGTTTGTATTGCGGTGCATCTGGGCATTTTGTTAAAAACTGTCCCAAGAAACCCAAAGCTCTTCAGTCGGGAAAAGGCCAGCTTCATCAGTAGAGGGAGTTGCCCTGATGAAAGCAGAACCCAAGACAACTCCTTTAGATCAACGAGTGGCGAATACCTTTCAAACCGCAGCGCCACATTTGGTACAAACAGTATCAGTTAAGACCCTTGAGAAGGAAATTCAAGGGATCTCAGTTATGATAGACTCTGGAGCTACGGGCAACTTCTGTGATATCAAATACGTTCGTAAAATGGGTATTCGATTTATCAAGAAATCTACTTTGGAAGTAGTAAGAGCTGTGGATGGAACCAATCTTTCTTCAGGACCCATTTCCCATGAGACCGAACCAATTCAGATGCAAGGTTTTGGTGGACATCAGGAGCAGATAATCTTTAATTTGATAGATGCTCCACAATTTCAACTCATTTGGGTCTGCCCTGGCTTACAGAACATAATCCACAAATTGATTGGAGCAAAAGAACGATCAATATGAATTCCTCTTACTGCAAAGAGAATTGCTTTCATGATGGAGTGGAAGTGTCCACCAAGTCCCAAGCGGCCTGTTTATCATCACACTCTTCAGTGATCTGTGCACTAAAGACAGCAGAAATCCCAAAAGAATATGAGGATTTAGTCGCCGTTTTTAATGAAAAGGAGGCTGAGAAATTGCCACCACATCGACCCTACGACTGCAAAATTGAACTGGAGCCAGGTGCGATATTGCCATGTAGCAGAATATACGCATTGACCGAAGCAGAGAATCAACATTTAAAGGAGTATTTGGATCAATATCTTGCTAATGGTTTTATTCGTCCTTCTGAATCTCCAGTGTCATCCGCACTATTTTTCATACCAAAGAAGGATGGGAGTCTTCGAACTTGCATTGATTATCGAGCCCTCAATCAGGTTACCATCAAGAATCGATACCCACTGCCTTTAGTGTCAGTTTTATTAGATCAAGTAAAGAATGCTAGAATCTACACCAAATTGGACCTGCGAGGAGCATATTATTTGATTCGAGTGGCTTCAGGGGATGAATGGAAAACCGCTTTTCGGACTCGATACGGATTATTTGAATATCAAGTGATGCCTTATGGGTTATGCAATGCTCCCGCTGCCTTCCAGCATTTCGTTAATGATATATTACGAGAATTCCTCGACTGGATTGCCGTGGTTTATATAGATGACATTTTAATCTTTTCCGACAATCTACAGGAGCACATTTCCCATGTTCGATCCATCCTCACAAGGTTGCAAGAAAACCATCTCTATGTAAAATTGGAGAAGTGTGCATTTCATGTGGAACGAGTTGAGTTCTTATGATTCATTTTGTCACCAGAAGGAGTTAGTATGGATCCTTCCAAGATAAAGACAGTGCAACATTGGCCTTCTCCTTGCAATGTCAAAGAGATCCAGAGTTTCTTGGGGTTCGCTAATTTTTATCGAAGATTAATATCCAATTTTTCTCAAACAGTTACACCCCTTACTCGATTGTTGAAGAAAGGAGTGAAGTTTGAGTGGACAAAAGAAGCTGAAAATGCATTTAATTTTTTGAAGAATTCCTTCGTCTCAGCTCCAATCTTGCTCCACCCCAATCCAGATGAGCCATATTATGTGGAGGCAGATGCTTCAGATGTTGCCATAGGAGGTATCCTTTCCCAGCGTCATAAAGATACAGTTCAATTACATCCAGTGGCCTATTTCTCTCGAAAATTAACACCACCAGAGATAAATTATTAAATTGCGGATAAGGAGCTATTGGCAGTCAAAGAAACGTTTCGTGAGTGGAGGCATTACATTTTGGGAGCTAAGCATAAAGTGACCGTTTACACGGACCACCGAAATTTACAGTTTTTAAAATCAGCTCGAACTCTAACAGCTAGACAACTGCGTTGGTCCCTATATTTTGCAGACTTTGATTTTATCACTTTCAGACCAGGAAAAGTAAATGGGAAGGCAGATGCTCTATCTTGAATTGATACCGGTGCAGTTAAAGAGCCTCCAGAAAAAGAATTGATTATTCCACAAGAGAAGTTCATATCTGCCATATTGTATGAAAATTTAACCAAAGAAATTCAAGAAAACTTAACATTCGAAGGAATGCTGAAGTGGTCCAAAGAAGGCCAAGGAAGGGAAATCAAAAAAGGTTTGCCATACTTTAAAGGTGAACTGTATGTTCTGACTGTGGAGCTGTAAGAAAAAATTCTTCAGGCTTATCATGACGATCAAATGGCTGGACACAAAGGAATTCAAAAGACTCAAAATCTAATACAACGAGAATTTTGGTGGCCAAAAATGAAAACTCAGATAAGACAATATGTGTCAACTTGTGACAAATGTCAAAGAGGGAAATCAAATAGAACAGCTTCACAAGGTCTGTTAAGACCTTTGCCCACTGCACCCCATGCCTGGCATACTGTTACTATGGATCTTATAGTGGACCTCCCTAGTAGCCAAGGTTTTAACACTATCCTAGTTTTTGTAGACACTTTCACTAAAATGGCGCATTTCATTCCTTTGAAAGAAATCCCTCGAGCCCCACAGGTTGCACAGTTGTTTACACAACACATAGTACGCGCCCATGGTATTCCAAAAATTCTAGTTTCAGACAGGGGGTCCCAATTTGTTTCTCGCTTTTGGAAGGCCTTTAGTAAAAGATTAGGAATTGATTCTCGTTACTCTACCAGTTACCATCCTGAAACCGATGGGCAAACAGAGAGAGTGAATCAAGAGTTAGAACAGTATTTAAGACTCAATTTATTCGATAAAGAGAAGGAATGGCCTGAGTTGATGTGGGCAGCTGAATTTGCTTACAATAATGCTGTTCATTCCACCACTGGGTTCACCCCCTTTTATCTGAACCATGGTAGACATCCTAATGTAATGTTGGGTAAAGAAGATGATTCAGTGCCTGCAGTAGAAGAGATGGTGAGGGATTTGCAGACCACGTTAGTTAGGGCTAGAAAAAACATAATTCAAGCAAAAGACTCATATAAGACTCAGGCTGATAGAAAAAGAAGAGAGAGCCCCATTTATTCGAAAGGAGACAAAGGGGGTTATTCCAACTTTGGAGGAAGTGGTAATCCGTCCCAAAAGTGACGGTAAAGTGACGGATATACCACCAGCCGTATTACGAGTCCATTATATCCTATGGAACTCGTAATACGGCTGGTGTTAAATCCGTCACATTTGGGACGGATTACCACCTCCTCCAAAGTTGGAATAACCCCCAAAGTTTGGTTATCCACTCGTCATTTACGTCTCAAAGGAAATCGCAAATTTCAGCCACGATTTATAGGCCCATTCAATGTTGACAAGATGATCAATCCAGTGGCAGTTAAATTGCAGTTGCCAGATCATCTAAAGATACATCCTGTTTTCCATGTCTCCTTGTTAAAGAACAGTCCTCCAAATTTACGTCAAAACTCCCCTCCAATTCCTATCCAGATTAGCTCTGCAGAAGAGTATGAGGTCAATCAAATCTTAGATTCCAAAATCCGTAATGGCCAGCTTTATTATCTAATTGATTGGAAAGGTTACGGTCCAGAGGAACGATCCTGGGAGCCGCACGAGTATGTACATGCTTCAAGATTAGTGAGAAACTTTCATAGAACCTACCCAAGCAAACCTAAGTTGGAGAACTGTTCCTTGAGGGGGAGTACTGTCATGACCACACAAACTTGACAAGTCAAATCAAAGAAGTGCATGAGAAAAGCAAAGAGATATCCTCAGTGGAGACAGCAAAGCCCAAACTGGAAGAAGGTTTGCAGAGTAATCTTGCGCTTATTTCAAAGGAAGAATCAAGAAGAGAAGATCCAAGATGGCCGCTGTGAGTCCTGAAGGTTAGTTACAGTTCTAGTCTTGCAATCGGTTGGTTGCTAGGTTACGAGCTCTCCAGCTGGAAGCCTTGCACTTCAACTGAGGTCTGACAGGAATCAGCTGTGTGGAGAGAGAGCGCGCTTCAGAACAGAAACTCCTGTGAGGTAAAATTACATTTGAAGATTTATATTACAGAAAACGGATAAATATTGTCAAGGTTTATTCGAAGAGTTTGATAGTAGACCGTTCCCGTGGAAGTCGGCAAGGCTACAGAGTTAATGTATGAATTAACCTTATGTTTACAAGGTTCTTGTTTCAGATATTAAAGTCAAAGAAAAAACGAACTTTAAAAGACTAAGGGGGTCATTCTGACCTCGGCGGTAAAAGGCGCTTATCGCCGGTCAGAAGACCGCCATAACACCGCCGCGGGCGCGGGAAACCGCCACGGTCATTCTGACCCTCAACAGGCAAACCGCCAAAAACCCGACATCCACAAAAGTCCGCCACACCAACGGGCAGCGAAAAACTGGCGATGACCAAACCTCCACCGTCACGCCAACAGAAATATGCCCATTCCATTCCGACCCACGAATCCACGCGGCAGTCTTTCAACCGCGGTATTCCATTGGCGGTACACACCGCTGCGGTCAAAATACACACACAGCTCCAAAACACTGCCACATTGGACATTTTGAAAAACACACACCTGATACACATACAAACACCACTCCCACACACCCAACACAATATAAAACACACACCCACATCACCCACAAACCCCTACGACCACCATTTATTGACTAAGGCCAGAGAGAGACACCACCAGCTAGTACAGAGCGCTCACAGGCACATAACACCATCACTCACACAACATCCACGCACAAAACACCACACACCACCACACTCACCACACTCATCACCACAAACACCATCCCACACCTCATCCACACCACCCCATGGCACCCCAAAGACACCCCAGGTTTTCAGACGCTGAACTCAGGGTCATGGTGGAGGAAATAGTTCGGGTAGAGCCCCAGCTCTTCGGGACACAGGTGCAGAACACCACCATTGCCAGGAAGATGGAGCTATGGCAAAGAATAGTGGACAGGGTCAACGCTGTGGGTCAGCATCCACGAAATCGTGATGACATCAGGAAGCGGTGGAACGACCTACGGGGGAAGGTGCGTTCCATGGTATCCAGACACAACATCGCGGTGCAGAAGACTGGCGGCGGACCCCCACCTCAACCCCCAGAATTTACAACATGGGAGGAACAGGTCTTGGCGATCCTGCATCCTGAGGGCCTCGCAGGAGTAGGCGGAGGAATGGACTCTGGTAAGTCTAATCTCAACTACTTCATCCCCCCCACCCACCGGCATGCCAAATCATACTGCCACCCTCCCCCCCATCACACATCCTACTTGCTAATGTCTCACCATCACAACCCACCCATCCCAACACCAAGCCCAGCATGCGACCACAAACCATGGACACCCATCACCTAAGCATGCCCACTGCACATCCCCATCCCCCCCAACCACCGTCACAACAGCCCCTACAAGGGAATGCCAGCACTGGGGTACACGGGCACCCACCCATTGCACGCTATGGCACACACAGAAGCAATAACCATACTCTCATACCCCTGCAGGACCCGAACACCACAACACCGCCCAGGAGGGTCTAGAAATGTCCATTCCACCCCCAGAAGAGGCCCACAGTGATGACAGCAGCTCTGTCTCCCTGGACCCAGATGACCAGCCCGGCCCGGCCCATCGGGGACCTCGGGACAGTCGGTTCCTCTCAGACAGCCACAGCAGACCTACCCCCCTCTGGGAACACCAGCACAGCACCCACCCAGCGGGCCCATGCCTCTGTCTCCAGGACACGTCAAGCAGCGGAGTGTCCACCACTACAGGGCACCCAGGTTAACCCACCACCCCAACAACAACAGGGACCTGTGGGCAGTGGTAGTGGGGAACTGGAAGGGCTACTGTGCGACAGGGGGGGGAAAGGCCCAGGGAACCCACTCTCCACGAGGCCCTATCCTCCATCATGGGAGCATACCACCACTCCCAGGAGACGATGGCGACGGTCCTGGCCAGGTTCCAGGAGATCCAGGTACTGCAGGAGGAACAGTTTATGGGGTTCAGGGAAGAACTCAGAAACATCAGTTCCGCAATGGGCACCTTCGTTGTGGCTCTCAATCAGATTGTCAGCACATTGCGGGACCATGTGGCACCACAAAGGGCCCCTGTCACTAGCATGGACCAAGAACAGGCTACCACCTCCGCCGGCGCTAGTGGACAGGAGGCCCCGACACAAGAACAACAGGCCACCATAACCCCACCCCCTGCAGAAGGAGAACCACCTCGCAAGCGGGCCTGAGATCTAGGAAGAAGACAGAGTAAGATGCCAAGACCCCCGCCAGGAAAGGATACCCCCTGATTGTCATCCCACTGTCCCACATTGTCACCCTGTCCAACCTTAAACTGCCCCTGCTCCACCTTCCACAGGCATATGGACAATGCACCTGTGAGACTGAAAATCTGGACTCTGCCATGGACATTCCTCCACCATCACCCATCACCCAATTGCAACCATTACCCAAAATTGAGCACTTTAATAAACACACTTATTGCACAAAAATAATCTGGAGTCTGCCTGTATTTTTGAACAAATGTATTACACAGAACCGTGCCAAAATGTCCAGTTACATTGTGATGACAACATACCACTGTCACACAGCTGTATTCCATGGGGAAACAAAGCAGAGGTCACGGAGTGGGGCCCACATCTCTGAAATTGGAAGGGAAAGTCACAACTCAGTCAACATACACTGGGGGGAAACTCAGACAGTAGAGAGGCAGGAGACTTTAAGTAAATGTAAAATGCCGGTGTAGATTCTTACCTGTATGTCATTGAAAATACTGCTGTATTACTGTGTCCCTGTTGTCTGTGTCGTCCTCTTCGTCTTCCTCCTCTTCACTCTCCGCAGGCTCCACAGCTGCCAGAACACCACCATCTGGACCATCCTCCTGCAGGAAAGGCACCTGGCTTCGCAAAGCCAGGTTGTGAAGCATACAGCAGGCCACGATGATATGGCACACCTTCTTTGGTGAGTACATTAGGGATCCACCTGTCATATGGAGGCACCTAAACCTGGCCTTCAGGAGGCCGAAGGTCCGCTCGATCACCCTCCTAGTACGCCCTTGGGCCTCATTGTACCGTTCCTCTGCCCTTGTCCTGGGATTCCTCACTGGGGTCAGTAGCCAGGACAGGTTGGGGTAACCAGAGTCACCAATTAGCCACACACGGTGTCTCTGAAGTAGTTCCATCACATAAGGGATGCTGCTATTTCGCATGATGTACTTGTCATGCACTGACCCAGGGAACTTGGCATTTACATGGGAGATGTACTGGTCAGCCAAACAGACGACCTGGACCTTCATGGAATGATAACTTTTTCTGTTCCTGTACACCTGTTCACTCGTGCTGGGGGGGGACCAAAGCAACATGGGTCCCATCAATTGCACCAATGATGTTGGGAATATGTCCAAGCGCATAGAAATCACCCTTCACTGTAGCCAAATCGCCCACCTCAGGGAAAACAATGTAGCTCCGCATGTATTTCAGCAGGGCAGACAACACTCTGGACAACACCTTGGAAAACATAGGCTGAGACATTCCTGATGAAATGGCCACTGTTGTTTGAAATGACCCACTTGCCAAAAAATGGAGTACTGACAGAACCTGCACTAGAGGGGGGATCCCTGTGGGTTGGCGGATGGGTGACATCAGGTCTGGCTCCAGCTGGGCACACAGTTCCTGTATAGTGGCTCTGTCAAGCCTGTATGTCAGTATGACATGTCTTTCTTCCATTGTCGACAGGTCCACTAGCGGTCTGTACACGGGAAGATTCCTCCATCTCCTCGCAAGTCCCAGCGGACGGTGCCTAGGAAGGACAACATGGAGCACAGAGTCAATCAACCCACAGGTACGTTCCCACAGCTTGCACAGTACACGATTCTCAATGCATTGAATGGCTTGTATGAGTGTTGATGCAAGGCCTAGGTATGTGTGACGCAGTAGAATTTAAGTTATGGGGGCCCTTGAAATGGCGGCTGCCTGACCTGTGAAGTGCGACAGTGGGATCTGAGGTCAATGCGCTAGCGTGGCACACCGTGGCGGTAGGCGGTAGAAGACCGCGGCGCAAAGCTGCATTGGTCAACATTGAACCCTATGGGTTTCAGGAGCCAATGACGATGTGCGCCGGCGGTCGTGACCGCCATTTTCTATCTGCTTAATCACTCGATACCTGATCATCCACAGGAGAGGACCTATACTGCAAGTGCTGCTGTGACCTCGGTCTGGAAGAGACAATGGCTGCTGCGACTGGGGAAAGGGCCCCTGCCTTCACTTCTGAAGAATTGGAGAAACTCGTGGATGGGGTCCTCCCCCAGTATGCGCTACTCTACAGTCCTCCAGACCAACAGGTAAGTACACTGGGGCCATGCTTTGTGGCCAATGCCTGGGTTGAGTGGGGTGAATGAAAGATGGTGGGGAGGGGAGCGAATGAGGCATGCATCAAACTACAGATGAGAGCATGTGCCACATGGCAAGGGTGGGGATGGGGGGCCACTCACATCGAGCATGCAGAAGGTGATGTCTATTTTTTTTCTTCCCCTGCACATGTCACATAGGTCAGCGCCCATCAGAAAATCGACATTTGGCGTGCCATCGCCAAGGACTTCCGGACCCTGGGGGTCCACAACAAACAGGGCACCCACCGCCGGAAGAGGTGGGAGGACATCCGCCGCTGGAGCAGGAAGACCGCGGAGGCTCTGCTGGGGATGGCCTCCCAATGTAGGAGGGGTGCCAGTAGTACTTTGACCCCCCTGATGTCCCAGATCCTGGCGGTGGCCTACCCCGATTTGGATGGGCGCGTGAGGACATCACAGCAGACACAAGGGGGTGAGTACAAGCACATTCTGCTGATTTTGCGCACATTGGAGGTGTCTGGGTGGGGGAGGAGGGCTGTGGGTATCCCTAGGCCAGGGCGATTTCTGTAGGCTAGGCCCCTCCGTTAGGCATGGCCCTGTGCCCCGCCCCCCACCTCTGTAGGTTGCCTAGTACAGCTATTCATGGCCCTGTGTCACCTATGTGTGGAGTTGTCGTCCATAGGCTTGTAGGCCATGTCCCACGGATTGAGTAGTGCACCCCAAGTGCGCGGCGTAGTGCAGGGGGCTTCTGTGTCTGTCCTCTCCGCCAACGGTGTCGCCAATGCATGCACTCAACATGTCTTTGTTTCTCCACCCCCCCCCCCCCTTTTTTGGTGGTCTTCCTGTTCATGTGTGCATTAGCATCATCAGGCGGAGGAGAAGTGGCATCGGAGCACGAGGGAGCTGCATCTCACATGGCCATGGAGGGCCATGCAACTGACTCGGATTTCACCAGTGAGACGGAGGGCGAGGGGAGCTCCACAGCGGGAACACGTGGTGACACCAGCGACACAGACACGTCCGCGGAAGGGAGCTCCCTTGTGGTGGCGGCAACATCCGTGCCCACTGCAACAACAGGTACAGCCGTCACCCAGGGCACCAGCTCCGCCCTCCCAGCAGCCCCTCAGTGTTCGCCCCGTGCCCGCTCACCCAGGAAGGTGGGCATCTCCTTCGCCCCAGGCACCTCAGGCCCTGCCCCAGTTACCCCTGCTGCCCTCAGTGAGGAGGTCATTGACCTCCTGAGGACCATCATTGTTGGGCAGTCTACCCTTTTGAATGCCAGCCAGGGTGTAGAAAGGGAGGTGCACCGGAGTAATGCATACCTGGAGGGCATTCATTCGGGTCAGGCTGCCCATCAGCGATCGTTCAAAGCTCTGGCCTCAGCACTGACGGCAGCCATTGTCCCTGTCTCCTACCTCCCTCCTCCAACTTCCTCAACCCAGTCCCACTCCCCTGTACCTCTGCCTATCCCAGACACACCATCAGACCAGCCTGCACACACCTCAACACCCAAGGGAAGCTCATCCAGACATAAGCACCACTCATCACACAAGCATTCACCCAAGCAACATCCACATGCAGACATGCCAACAGCCACTGCCTCCTCTGTGTCCCCCTCCTCCTCGTCTCCCTCCTCCCTCCCTGTGACGTCTCCACTCACACTTGCATGCACAACATCTTCAGCCACTACGTCCATCACCAGCACACCCACCAGAACACTCCGCACACGTGCAGTCACCACCCCCACTATCATTTACACGTCCCCTGTGTCCTCTCCCAGTGTGTCTGTCACCCCCTCTTCCAAACCACACAAACGCAGGCAGCCACCCACCCAACAGCCATCCACCTCACGACAGCCTCCAGCACAAGCACCTGCACCCAAAGACACCAGACTTCACTCTCCTACAACCACATCCTCTTCCTCCACTCCCATACCCACTACAACTACCCGTCCCTGTCTCTCTAAATTGATTTTCCTTTCCAACCTTGACGTCTTTCCAACAACTGACCCACCCCCTCCATCTCATAAGACTCCAATCAGCACCTCAGCCACCACAAAACCTGGACCTACAAAGACAATAGTCCAAGGATTTTGGAGTCCACCACCTTCAAGGCCAGCTACTTCGGCTAGGAGTAAAGAGACGGCCAGCCCACCCCCTGAAAAAAAAGCCAAGAAAGCCAGTGCCCGGCGCGAGAGCCCAAAGACAGCAGGCTCCAAAGGCACTACCCTGGCACCGTCAGGGAGTGGGGTGCCACCTGGCACACCGCCAAAGGGAGGAAAGGGCCACAGACGAGCTGGGAAGGGTGGCAAGGGCAGCACGCCCGACAAGTCCGGCAGCAGGCGAGCTGCCCAGGAGGGCCCCACCAGCCCCATTCCAGGTGTGCAGGAGGACACCCACGGGCCCGGGACGGCAGCACAGGAGGGCCCCGCAAGCGAGAAGACAGATGTGCACGAAGGGCCCGGCAGACACATGTCAGGTGGCAAGTGAAGTCCATGTCATGGCCGGATCTGGTGACCTGGACACACATGTCAAGCACTGCTGAACAGGGCCCTTCAAGTCAAGCACCGCTGAACAGGGCACCGCCGTCTCAAGAACCGCTGAACAGGGCCCTTCAAGTCAAGCACCGCTGAACAGGGCACCGCCGTCTCAAGCACCGCTGAACAGGGCCCTTCAAGACAAGCACCGCTGAACAGGGCACCGCCGTCTCAAGAACCGCTGAACAGGGCCCTTCAAGTCAAGAACCGCTGAACAGGGCACCGCCGTCTCAAGAACCGCTGAACAGGGCACCGCCGTCTCAAGAACGGCTGAACAGGGCACCACCGTCTCAAGAACCGTTGAACAGGGCCCTTCAACTCAAGCACCGCTCCGCTGGGCACCGCCGTCTCTGCACCGCTCCGCTGGGCCCTTCATCTCAAGCACCGCTCCGCTGGGCCCTTCATCTCAAGCACCGCTCCGCTGGGCACCGCCGTCTCTGCACCGCTCCGCTGGGCCCTTCATCTCAAGCACCGCTCCGCTGGGCACCGCCGTCTCTGCACCGCTCCGCTGGGCCCTTCATCTCAAGCACCGCTCCGCTGGGCCCTTCATCTCAAGTACTGCTCCGCTGGGCACCGCCGTCTCTGCACCGCTCCACTGGGCCCTTCATCTCAAGCACCGCTCCGCTGGGCCCTTCATCTCAAGCACCGCTCTGCTGGGCCCTTCATCTCAAGCACCGCTCCGCTGGGCCCTTCATCTCAAACACCGCTCCGCTGGGCCCTTCATCTCAAGCACCGCTCCGCTGGGCACCGCCGTCTCTGCACCGCTCCGCTGGGCCCTTCATCTCAAGCACCGCTCTGCTGGGCACCGCCGTCTCTGCACCGCTCCACTGGGCCCTTCATCTCAAGTACCGCTCCGCTGGGCCCATGTCATGGCCTGATCTGGTGACCTGGACACACATGTCAAGCACTGCTGAACAGGGCCCTTCAAGTCAAGCACCGCTGAACAGGGCACCGCCGTCTCAAGAACCGCTGAACAGGGCCCTTCAAGACAAGCACCGCTGGACAGGGCCCTTCAAGTCAAGCACGGCTGAACAGGGCCCTTCAAGTCAAGCACCGCTGAACAGGGCCCTTCAAGACAAGCACCGCTGAACAGGGCACCGCCGTCTCAAGAACCGCTGAACAGGGCCCTTCAAGTCAAGAACCGCTGAACAGGGCACCGCCGTCTCAAGAACCGCTGAACAGGGCACCGCCGTCTCAAGAACCGCTGAACAGGGCACTGCCGTCTCAAGAACCGCTGAACAGGGCCCTTCAACTCAAGCACCGCTTCGCTGGGCACCACCGTCTCTGCACCGCTCCGCTGGGCCCTTCACCTCAAGCACCGCTCCGCTGGGCCCTTCATCTCAAGCACCGCTCCGCTGGGCACCGCCGTCTCTGCACCGCTCCGCTGGGCCCTTCATCTCAAGCACCGCTCCACTGGGCCCTTCATCTCAAGCACCGCTCCGCTGGGCACCGCCGTCTCTGCACTGCTCCGCTGGGCCCTTCATCTCAAGCACCGCTCCGCTGGGCCCTTCATCTCAAGTACCGCTCCGCTGGGCACCGCCGTCTCTGCACCGCTCCACTGGGCCCTTCATCTCAAGCACCGCTCCGCTGGGCCCTTCATCTCAAGCACCGCTCCGCTGGGCCCTTCATCTCAAGCACCGCTCCGCTGGGCCCTTCATCTCAAGCACCGCTCCGCTGGGCCCTTCAACTCAAGCAACGCTCCGCTGGGCACCGTCGTCTCTGCACCGCTCCGCTGGGCCCTTCATCTCAAGCACCGCTCCGCTGGGCACCGCCGTCTCTGCACCGCTCCGCTGGGCCCTTCATCTCAAGCACCGCTCCGCTGGGCCCTTCATCTCAAGCACCGCTCCGCTGGGCCCTTCATCTCAAGCACCGCTCCGGTGGGCCCTTCATCTCAAGCACTGCTCCGCTGGGCCCTTCATCTCAAGCACTGCTCCGCTGGGCCCTTCATCTCAAGCACCGCTCCGCTGGGCCCTTCAACTCAAGCACCGCTCTGCTGGGCACCGCCGTCTCTGCACCGCTCCGCTGGGCCCTTCATCTGAAGCACCGCTCCGCTGGGCCCTTCATCTCAAGCACCGCTCCGCTGGGCACCGCTGTCTCTGCACCTCTCCGCTGGGCACCGCTGTCTCTGCACCTCTCCGCTGGGCACCGCTGTCTCTGCACCTCTCCGCTGGGCACCGCCGTCTCAAGCACCGCTGGCCCATTGGCAGATGGGGCAGGCCCGCATCTGTGTCGGGCACGGCTGCACGAAGCACTCTGGGCACCATGCCTCCTCCAGAACCAGTGGAGTCTGTAATCCACTTGTGAGACTGTGGCTTTGCACTCCCCAGGATGGCACAGTGGGCAATCCACCCACTGTAGAGACTTGTGAGACTGTGGCTTTGCACTCCCCAGGATGGCACAGTGGGCAATCCACCCACTGTATAGACTTGTGAGACTGTGGCTTTGCACTCCCCAGGATGGCACAGTGGGCAATCCACCCACTGTAGAGACTTGTGAGACTGTGGCTTTGCACTCCCCAGGATGGCACAGTGGGCAATCCACCCACTGTAGAGACTTGTGAGACTGTGGCTTTGCACTCCCCAGGATTGAACAGTGGCCATGGAGGCCCCTCGTGGATCTGGCGTTGTGGACTCATCTGGCTGAGGTGCCCCCCCTTCACTTCCCCCTGAGGTGCCTGTAGTTTTGCTATCTGATGCCCCTGCAGTGTTCTCTCCATTGGAGTCGGGTATCCGGTGTGGGCTTTGCCCATGTGTTTAGGCCCATTGGCCCACGAACAATGGCTGATACCCAATTTGGACAGGACAATTTACATATGTATATATAGTTATAGATGTTTGATATATTTTTTTACAATATACTTCAAATTTCATGATCATTTTTTGTGTCTTTGCATTCTTCCGGAGGGTTTGGGGGTGTCACTCTGAGTTGTTGCTCTGCATTGATGTGAATTTAGTTGTGGGTGAGGGTGAGCCCGGAAAAGGTGGCGGATTGGTGGGTTGTGATAGGGTGGGCGGTACATTGTATCCCGCCTGCCTGTTGGTGGTGACCGCTGCGCTGTTTGTTTGTCCCGCCGTGGCGGTCGGAGTGTTAAAGTGGCGGTCTCTGTTGGTGGATTCCGCCAGGGTCAGAATTCCATTTTTTTTACCGCCTGCCTGTTGGCGGGTTGGCCGCCGCTTTAACACCGACCGCCAGGGTTGGAATGACCCCCTAAGTATCTACAAATGTCAAGGTTATAAACGAAGGCCAAGTTTAAAGGAGAAACGAACTGTTAACAAATAAGCATTTACAAATTCAATGATAATAAACCAAAATAGAGTTTAAAACAGAAACAAACTTAAATAAACAAGCATTTACAACTACAAGTTATCGACAGATGTCGAAGTAAGGGAGGAGAAACTAACTGTAATAAACAAGCATTTACAAATACAAGTTATCAACAAATGTCGAAGTAAGAAAGGAGAAACAAACTTTAATAAACAAGCACTTACAAATACAAGTATTGACAGAAGTCACAATAAGACAGGAGAAATTAAATAACATCAGCTGATTTGAAGAACGCATTATCACCAACTATATATATATAGCTAGCAACATATAACCAATCTCTAACAAAGGTTGAGAAGTTCTTCCAGAATCAGTAATAAGCATTTAAGAAGAGCTATCATTTATAGAGAGAAGCAAGGCTACAGAGAACTCAGGGTGAGTGAAGAAATAATAGAATTAAAGAGAATTAAGTGTTGAGAGTAGAAAGTGAAAAACTGATGTTGTATGTCCCTAGTAATTGCGACTGTGACTCTTGCAGGTGCTGTATCCAATCTTAGATGTGAAGAGGCAGACTGAGTACTGGCGTTCATCATCTCTGTGGCAGTCTCTCTACCATCCCATTCCCCTTTCCCCCTCCGGGGTACTCAGCACGAAGGATTAATATTCGTTGTGAGTAGCTCGGGTCGGGACTGAGGAGTTATCTTCTGCTTCTGAGGAAATCGAATTGAAGTATCCTGACAGGGTGTCTGTATCATGGCCGATTCCAAGCTGTGGGTCGTAATAGCTGTAGCGGAATTCCGCGGGCGCAGTGGTATGTTGGCGGTCTTCTGCATGGCGGTAAGCAGCATTTGCTGCCAGGGTTGTAATGAGGGCCTATCTCTTTCTGACTGACATGTAATAGGTGGCAGTTGTTCATTCCTAACAGTAAGTTGACTAGCTGACTCAGCTAAACAAATTGAATGTGTAACAGTCATCCATGCTTTTATTTGTACAACCATCACAAAGCTATGTTTTTCTGTCATGTCTTGCAGGTGGACCTCCAGCATACACTGCTGGAGATGTTTCCTGGTTTGAAGACCCCGATGCAGCCAGTATGTGTGACCTTGTATTTCACATGTGTAGATCCAGGTTTGTGTGTGAAAGGGTATGATGTGTGCAATGCCATGTTAACATGGCATGTGTGACAATTAAGACACCATCATCTATGCTTGGGTATTGACATCCTATCTGATGTTATGATGAGGATGTGGAATAAGTTGCTTGATGCACAGGTGCTAACATGTAATGCAAAGGATTTGTGGGTCTTAGGAAAAGGTAATTATGCCCACAAACACAGTGATGTCAGTCAAGATATGTGTCAGAGGTGCTGGATTTGAGCATTGCATGGATGTCGCCAACATATTTGTCACAGCTCATGTTGCTGCACTGTGTGTCACATGTTGCACTAATTTACTCTGGACATGGTATAATTTATGTACATGTGTTGATTAAGGGGCTAATCAACGAGACACTTTCACCACCACTGCTTCACTAATCTTCAGAAATGAAGTTAGACACCGGCCATGGAAGGAGGTTTTGTGAACGGCAACAGTCAGTTTAGTACATATAGAAATGTAATCTCTTCTCCAGATGGATGTGGGACATGTCTACAAATTGTAGCAAACAAGATGTGTGCAGATTAACCTACATGATCTACCCATCATGATAATTATGCGCAGGCATAGTCACATCATGTGTGTATTTGATGTGCATGGTGCCTGGTACTTAGGAGATGTAACAAGCTTGTGCACAGATAGGGAAAGAATTAAGAAAAGTGATGCTGCATCAAGTGCAACACAACTTTTCCCATCCCCCACTTCTGCCACCATGTGTGTGCCGCATTAGTAATTTGGAACACCATGGCACACTTCAGGGGCAATGGGGTAAAATGTTTAGACGTCATTGATGTACTGTCCAAGGTTAGTGCAAAATAAATTGGCACTAACCCTGAACTGTACATAGGGACCCATTGTAACCAGTGGTGTGCACCCCTGTAATGCCTGCTCTGAGCAGGTGTTAAAAGTAGCCAAAATAAATGGCACAGTGGAATCTCTTGGATTCACCAGCACCATTTTTCCATCCCCCACTACCGGGGCATCCCCCCTTGCATACATTATGCCTGGTCAAGGCATAATGTGGCGCAAGGGGAGACAAAGTGGTGCAATGCATGCATTACGCCACTTTGTTAATGTGGCACAGGGATTTTGGCCTGGTTGGACCACATCAGCATCACAAGAATGATAATGCTAATGTGGCACAGGGAGGCGCTAGTCCTGCTTATATTTGGGCTCTAATGTGGCCAACATCTAATTAGCTGGCTAGCGGACACCCTAAGAAACCAGGCTACACCTGAAAACGACTCACTGCGCGTGGCATGGGAGATGGACACCGGCAACTCGATAGCGACAGCAAGATGGAGGGCGGTCCTATCAGGCCACCTTAACATACCACGTAACTCCCGATTCCATCTAATCCAATACTATATAGTGAACAGAGCCTATCTCACACCTGCCTGCGTGAACAGATGCTTTAATCAGCAAGATGCGGCCTGCCCTCGGTGCCGTAAAACCGGAGCGGACCTGCTCCATATGGTATGGTCCTGTCCTAGCCTGGTTGCCTACTGGAGGGCTGGTGACTGACAACTTATCTACCTGTACAGCACAAGAGATACCCCTCACGTGGGAGACATGTATCCTAGGACTGTTCCCCAGATGCAAACAACGTAGAGCAGAGGCTCGCTTCATAGATCTAGGACTCATCGTGGCAAAAAGATTAGTGACCCGTAGGTGGAAATCACCAGACCCCCCCACCGGTGCAAGCCTGGAGGTGCGCGCTGGGGGTGTGGGCAGGGGCGGAGGGCTCGGTGCTGCGACGAGAGGAGATTCAAGAGCTGCGACAATTCCCGATCTCTGACTGCTGGGAAGAGCTCTTGCAACAACTGCGTAACATAGAGGTATACCCAGCGGAGGAGGGACTGGACTAATACAGGCGAGTAATAATGACCATGAAAATGCGCCACACAGGGGGACTGAATGCGGGAACCAACTAGACACAATATGGCACTATGGGGAGGGAAAACCACATGCATCAAACCAGATAGCTGATCCAGTCCCTTTACTAGTAAACCAACCGACCCCCACCCCGACACGAAAACAGCACATTCAAAATGCCCACATAACTATTTGACCCCGGCTAATGTTGTTGTTGTTCCTTTTATTAGGTTTTTTTCTTTATTCAAATGTTAAACTATATAAGACTCATAGGGGATCATTACAACATTGGCGGTAAAAGCTGCTTACCGCCGTGCAGAAGACCGCCAATACACCGCCGCGGCCGCGGAAATCTGCCACAGCTATTATGACCCACATCTCGGAATCCACCGAAATTCAGACACCCACACAAGTCCGCCACACCAAAGGTCAGTGATAAACTGGCGAAAACAAAACCTCCACCGTCACGGCAACAGAAACACGCCCATGCTATCACGACCCACGAATCCACGCGGCGGTCTTTCAACCGCGGTATTCCATTGGCGGTACGCACCGCCGCGCTCAAAATACACACACATCTCCAAAACACCGCCACATTGGACAATTCGAAATACACACACCTGATACACATAGAAACACCACTCCCACACAATTAATACTATATAAAACAAACACCCACATCACCCACAAACCCCTACAACCAAAAATTTTGACGAAGGCCAGAGAGACTGCATAGCATAGACAACCCCACCACACAGAGGCACACAACACCATCACCCACACAACATCCACGCACAAAACACCACACACCACTACACATCACCACACTCATCACCACATACACCACCCCACACATCACCTACACCACCCCATGGCACGGCAAAGACACCCCAGGTTCTCGGAGGAGGAGCTCAGGGTCATGGTGGAGGAAATCGTCCGGGTAGAGCCACAGCTATTTGGATCACAGGTGCAGCGCACCTCCATAGCTAGGAAGATGGAGCTATGGTGAAGAATAGTCGACAGGGTCAACGCAGTGGGACAACACCCAAGAAATCGGGAGGACATAAGGAAGAGGCGGAACGACCTATGTGGGAATGTGCATTCCGTGGTCTCTAGGTACAACATCGCGGTACAGCGGACTGGCGGCGGACCCCCACCTCCTCCCCCACAACTAACAACATGGGAGGAGCAGGTCGTGACCATTATGCATCCTGAGGGCCTCGGAGGAGTCGGTGGAGGAATGGACTCTGGTAAGTCAAATCTTAACTATCATATCCCCCACCCTACCTGCATGCTATCACAGACCCCCACCCTCACCCCCTCCCCTATCACTCCAACTCCTGACTAATGTACTAATAACGCAAACCACCCATCCCAACACCAAGCCCTGCATGACACAACAAAGCATGGACACCCCTCACTAAAGCATGCCCACTGCACATACCCATAACACCCCCCAACCATCATCACACAAGCCCCCACACAGGAATGCTAGCACCGGGGTACACGTTCACGAACCCATTGCACATAATGACACACACACATGCAATAATCCTGCTTTTACACCCCTGCAGGACCACTACCCAACGTCACCAGACAGGAGGGTCCAGACATCTCTACCCCACCCACAGAAGAGGCCCACAGTGATGACAGCAGCTCTGGCCAACTGGATCCAGATGACCAGCCCGGACCATCGTGGGCCTCGGGACAGTCGGTTCCCCTCGCACAGGCACAGCCCACCACAGACCTTCTACCCTCTGGTAACACCAGCACAGCACCCACCCAGCGGGCCCATACCTCCATCCCCAGGACACGTCAATCATCTGTGTGTCCACCACTACAGGGATACCCAGGATAACCCACCACCCCAACAACAACAGGGACCTGGGGGCAGTGGTAGTGGGCACACGGTCCACGGGACGGAGGCCCAGGAACACAGGGGAACTTGGAGGGCTGCTGTGCGACAGGGGGCAGACAGGCCAAGGGAACCCACTCTCCACGAGGCCCTCTCCTCCATCATGGGAGCCTACCACCACTCCCAGGAGACGATGGCTACGTTCCTGGCCAAGTTTCAGGAGACCCAGCGCCTGCAGGAGGAACAGTATTTGGGCTTCAGGGAGGAACTCAGAACCATCAGCTCCGCCCTGGGCACGATTGTAGGGGTGCTGAAGGAAATACTGGACACCAGGAGGGACACCGTGGCACTCCAAGGGGCCCCTGACACTAGCATGGACGATGAACTGCCCACCACCTCCGCCGGCGCTAGTAGACAGGAGGCACCGCCACAGGACCGCCACAGGACCACCACACCAGCACCCCACCCCCTGCAGACGGAGAACCACCCCACACGCGGTCCCTGAGATCCAGGAACAGGACAGAGCACGATGGCAAGACCCCGCAAAGAAATGAGACCACCCTGATTGTCATCCCACTGTCCCACTTTGTAACCCTGTCCATATTGGAACTGCCCCAGCTCCACTTCCTATGCCCATATGGGCAGTGCACCTGTGAGACCAATAGACTGGACTCTGCCATGGACATTCCTCCACCATCACCCCTCACCATTTTACCACCCCCCTCCAATATTTAGCACTTCAATAAACACCCTTGAAGCACAAAACAATCTGGAGTCAGTCTGTGATTTTGAAAATGTGTATTAACAATGACAGTGACAAAATCCGTTCTCAAATGTAATGTCAACATACCTATGTCACACATCACAAGTCCATGAGGAATGTAAGCAGATAACACATGTTGGTAACCACACCTGTGAAATCGTAATGGAAATGTACAACTCAGTTACCGTATACTGGTTGAACTTGACAGACAGGATAGAGTTAGAAGTGTGAAAGTACTTGTAGTAGGCAGGAATGTGTTCTCACCTGTGTGTCACTGGAAATATTGCTGGATAACTGAGTCCCTGCTGTCAATGTCTTCTTCCTCTGCTTCCTCCTCATCACTGTCCACAGGCTCCACAGCTGCCACAACACTGCCATCTGGACCATCCTCCTGCAGAAAAGGCACCTGGCGTCTCAAAGTCAGATTGTGAAGCATACAGCAGGCGATGATGATCTGGCACACCTTCCATGGTGAGTAGAATAGTGAACCACCTGTCATATGGAGGCACCTGAACCTGGCCTTCAGGAGGCCGAAGGTGCATTCGATCACCCTCCTAGTCCGCCCATGGGCTTCATTGTAGCGTTCCTCTGCCCTGGTCCTGGGATTCCTCACTGGGGTCAGTAGCCATGACAGGTTGGGGTAACCAGAGTCCCCTAATAGCCACACACGGTGCCTCTGGAGTTGACCCATCACATAAGGGATGCTGCTATTCCGCAGGATGTAGGCGTCATGCACTGAGCCAGGGAACATAGCATTTACCTGGGAGATGTACTGGTCTGCCAAACATACCATCTGTACATTCATCGAATGATAACTCTTCCGGTTCCTGTACACCTGTTCACTCCTGTGAGGGGGGACCAGAGCTACATGGGTCCCATCAATGGCACCTATGATGTTGGGGATATGTCCAAGGGCATAGAAGTCACCTTTAACTGTAGCCAAATCCTCCACCTGAGGGAAAACGATGTAGCTCCTCATGTGTTTCAGCAGGGCAGACAACACTCTGGACAACACGTTGGAAAACATAGGCTGGGACATCCCTGATGGCAGGGCCACTGTTGTTTGAAAAGACCCACTTGCAAGGAAATGGAGCACTGATAGCACCTGCACTTGAGGGGGGATCCCTGTGGGATGGCGGATAGCTGACATCAGGTCAGGCTCCAACTGGGTACACAGTTCCTGGATTGTGGCATGGTCAAACCTGTAGGTGATGATTAAATGTCGCTCCTCCATTGTCAACAGGTCCACCAGCGGTCGGTACACCGGAGAATTCTGCCATCTCCTCACATGTCCCAGCTGATGGTGCCTAGGAAGGACAACAGCGACCACAGAGTCAAACAACTCAGAGGTATGTACCCACAGTCTACACAGAACACGAAACATAATCCAAAAAGTTGTCTGTATGTGTGTTGAGTCCAGGCCTAGGTATGTATGACACAGTTGAAAATGAAGCCATGTGGGCCCCTGAAATGGCAGCTGCCTGACCTCTAAACTGGGACAATGGGATGTGAGGTAACTGCGCTGGTGTTGTACACCGTCACGGTAGGCGGCCGAAGACCGCGGCGCAATGCTGCATTGGTTAACATTGGACCCTATGGGTCCCAGGAGCCAATGACGAAGTGGGCCGGCGGTGATGATACGCACCGCCGTGGATGTCACCGCCGCGGACGAGACCGCCATTTTCTATCTGTTGAATCACTCGATACCTGATCTTCGACAGGAGAGGACCTACACTGCAAGTGCTGATGTGACCTCGGTCTGGAAGAGACAATGGCTCGTGCGTCTGGGGAAAGGACCCCTGCCTTCACTACACAGGAGTTGGAGAAGCTCGTGGACAGGGTCCCCCCCCAGTACACGCTACTCTACAGTCCTCCAGACCAACAGGTGAGTACACAGGGAGCAAGTTGTATGGGCTATGCCTGGGTGGAGGGGGCTGGTTGTAAGAAGGAAGGGGGCAGAGTTCTGCGTGCATGAAGGACTGTGAAAGCATGTGCCACATGGCAACGGTAGGGATGTGGGCCACTCACTTTGACAGTGCAGTTGGTAATTACTTCTCTTCTTCCCCTGTACATGTCATGTAGGTCAGTGCCCACCAGAAGAAGGATATTTGGCGTGCCATCGGCAAGGACGTCCGGACCCTGGGGGTCCATCAGAGATGGAGAACCCACTGCCGTAAAAGATGGGAGGACATTCGCCGCTGGAGCAAGAAGACGGCGGAGGCTCAGCTGGGGATGGCCTCCCAATGTGGGAGGGGTGCCCGTCGCACCATGACCCCCCTGATGTTCCGGGTCCAGGCGGTGGCCTACCCTGAGTTGGATGGGCGCTTGAGGGCATCACAGCAGACACAAGGGGGTGAGTACAACATCATTCTGCGGACTTTGCGTGCAGTGAAGGTGTCTGGGTGGGGGAGGAGGGCTGTGGGTTTCCCTAGGCCAGGGTGAGTTCCATAGGCTATGCCCCTCCGTAATGCAGGCCAGGTGGCACACCACCCAACCTCTGTAGAGTGCCAAGTACAGGTATACATGCCCCTGTGTCATCTATGTGTGCTGATGTCTACCATAGCCATGTAGGCCATATCCCAGGAACTGCATCAGTAGAGCCCAACAGCGCGGCGTAGTGCAGGGGGCTGCTGTGTCTTTATTGTCCGCCAACGGTAGCGGTAAGCCATGCACTCAAACTGTCTTTCTTCTGTCGCCCCCCCCCACATTTGTGCTCTCCCTGTTCTTGTGTGCATCAGCATCATCAGGAGGAGGTACAGTGGCACCGGAGCACGAGGGAGCTGCATCCCACATGGCCATGGAGGCCCACACCACGGACTCTGAATACACCAGTGGGATGGAGGGCGAGGGGAGCTTCACGGCGGTCACAGGATCAGCAACCAGTGACACAGACTCGTCCTCCGATGGGAGCTCCCTTGTGGTGGCGGCAAAATCTGTGCCCCCCACTTCTACAGGTACAGCCGCCACCCCCCCTACCAGCACCGCCCTCCCAGCAGCCCCTCAGTGTTCGCCCCGTGCCCGCTCACCCAGGAGGGTGGGCATCAATCACCTTCGCCCCAGGCACCTCAGCCCTTGCCCCGGTCACCTCTGCTGCCCTCAGTGAGGAGGCCATTGACCTCCTCAGGTCACTCACTGTTGGGCAGTCTACCATTTTGAATGCCATCCAGGGTGTAGAAAGGGAATTGCAACACACAAATGCATTCTTGGAGGGCATTCATTCTGGTCAGGCTGCCCTTCATCGAACCCTGCAATCTCTGGCCTCAGCACGGATGGCAGCCATTGTCTCTGTCTCTAGCCTCCCCCCTTCAACTTCCTCCAACCAGACCTAATCCCCTGTACCCCAGCCTATCCCAAGCACACCATCAGACCAGCCTGCACACACATCAATACACAAGGGAAGCTCAGGCAAACATAAGCACCACACATCCCACAGGCACGCACGCAAGCATCACACACATACAGACACAGCAACATCCACTGCCTCCACTGTGTCCCCCTCCTCGTCGTCTCCCTCCTCCCTCCCAGTGTCGTCTACACTCTCACCTGCATGCACTACCACTACAGCCACTAGGTCCCGCACCAGCACACTCATCACCACACCCCGCTCACCTGCACTCAGCACCCCCACTACCATTTACACGTCCCCTGTGTCCTCTCCCAGTGTGTCTGTGACGCCCCCTCCCAAAGTACACAAACGCGGGCACACACCCACCCAACAGCCATCCACCTCATGACAGCCTCCAGCGCATGCACCTGCACCCAAAGCCACAAAAGTTACACCTCCTACAGCCACCTCCTCTTCCTCCACTCCCAGACCCCCTCCAGCTACCCTTCCCAGTGTTCCTAAGAAACTTTTCCTGAGCAAGCTTGACCTCTTTCCCACCACCCCCCCTCCAATTCATAGGTCCCGTACTAGCACCTCAGCCAAAACATCACTGGTACCAGTGGTGCCTGTTAGAGGTATGTGGAGTGCACCGGGCACCAGGGCAGCCAGTGTGACACGGAGCCACAGCACAGCCAGTCCCCCCCCCCCTATGAAGCACCAGAAGTTGGACAGTGCCCGGTGGGAGAGGGGGAAGACTCTAGCCGGCAAAGCCGCTCACAAGGGTCTCGGGGGGAGTGTCCACTCAGCTGTGACTCCTCCCAACGTGGGGAAGGGGCAGAAGAAATCGCCAAACTCTGGGAAGAGCAGCACGACGGAGAAGACCGCCATCATCCCCGCTGCCCAGGAGGCCACTACTAGCCCCATCGTCACTGGCCAGGAGGCCACCGCCAGAGTCAGTGCCCAGGAGCGCAGCACCATCGTCACTGGCCAGAAGGCCACCGCCAGAGTCAGTGCCCAGGATGGCAGCCCCATCATCACTGGCCAGGAGGCCACCGCCAGAGTCAGTGCCCGGGAGGGCAGCCCCATCATCACTGGCCATGAGGCCACCTCCAGAGTCAGTGCCCAGGAGGGCCCCGGCAGCCACAGCCCGCTGGGCAATGAAGGACCGCCATGGCAAGCACCGCTGAACAGGGCATGCACCGCTGAACAGGTCATAAACAGCAAAGTCAAGCACCGCTGAATAGGGGAAAGACCGCCATGGCAAGCACCGCTGAACATGGCAAGCACCTCTGAACAGGGCAAAGACCGCCATGGCAAGCACCGCTGAACAGGTCATAAACAGCAAAGTCAAGCACCGCTGAACAGGGCACAGACCGCCATGGCAAGCACCACTGAACAGGGCAAGCACCGCTGAACAGGGCAAAGACCGCCATGGCAAGCACCGCTGAACAGGGCAAAGACTGCCATGGCAAACACCGCTGAACAGGTCATAAACAGCAAAGTCAAGCACCGCTGAACAGGGCACAGACCGCCATGGCAAGCACCGCTGAACAGGGCAAGCACGGCCAACTCAAGCACCGCTAGCCCATGTGCGGCAGGGGCAGTGACGGAACTGGGACCGTCACGGGGAGAGTGATGCACTCTGGGCACCAGTCCCCCTCCAGAACCAGTGGAGAACAGCATCCACTCCGTCTGTCCTTAGCATGGAGCCCCCTCGTGGATCTGGCGTGGTGCAGTCATCTGGCTGAGGTGCCCCCCCTTCTCTTCCCCCTGAGGTGCCTGTTGTATTTCTATCTGATGCCCCAGCAGTGTTCTCTCCGTTTTGATCAGGTATCTGATGTGGGCCTCGCCCATGCATTTTGGGCCCAGTGGTCCAAGGACATTAAATGGTGCATTAACTGCACTACTAATCGTGATGTATATTTTGTTGAATGTGTATATTTATCTGTATATATTTGGATATGCATTGGTGTGTGTGTTGTAGTGGGTGAGGGTCGGGTGGGGGTGGAGGTGTTGCGTGTGTGTGTCCCTGACTTTTGCCTCCCCCTCCCCTATGTCATAGGTGCAGTACTCACAGTTGTCTTCGGCGCCGGCGTTGATGATGGTCGTACAGGAGCAGGAAGACTATTGCAGGAAGTATTTGGAGTTCCGGTTCCATGGTGTCCTCCTTCCTCGTGGAGTGTGTAGAGGTGAGCGTTTTCCCTTTGAAATGGCTGTTCCCGCTGTGTTTTTATCCACGGTGAATCCGCCCCGGAAAAGGTGGCTGATTGGTAGGTTGTGATACTGTGGGCGGTACTTTGTCTTCCGCCTGTCTGTTGGCGGTGACCGCCGCGCTGTTTGTCTGTACCGCCGTGGCGGTCGGAGTGTTAAAGTGGCTGTCTTTGTTGGCGGTTTCTGCCACGGTCATGATTCCCATTTTTTTTTCGCCAGCCTGTTTGCGGTCTTACCGCCGCTTTAACACCGTCCGCCAGGGTTGTAATGACCCCCATAGTGTCTGTTTCCTCAACAAAAGTACTATAATCAAACAATTGTGATTGGAGAAATGTTATACTAATGAATGCCATCAAGCACTGTGCCGACCTAACAGACACTATGCATACAAACGACCACTTAAACTATGCCTGCAGTATTGAACAACAAAACGCAACATACCTGGAATTAAAAGCCACACAGGATGAAAAACTAATAACAAAGTAGTGGTTGTAAAAAACACCTGAAGAACTACACAGACTAACTGTAAAAAACATTGCATTAATGTGTCACCAATATACTAAATATCTCTTAAAGATGTAAGTAATACACTGTAAGATATGCTAGCTTGTAGCAAATGCCAAAATAAGTAACAATGTAAAATCTTAAAAATGTCAATAAACAGATTTATGAAAAAAAAAGAGTCAGGGGTGCCTCCGCAGGTCCCACCCTCTCCACATCCACAGCACAAACTACACCAGCAGCCCAGCAACAGCCACCATCAGCTGCCACAGCCTCCACCTTTGAGGCTGATATGCGAATGGCTGATGTAAAGGCCAAGTTGGCAAAACTTGAGGCAGACAATGCCCGTGATTACAAAATCTTGAAATTCATCAAGAAACTATGAGTGTGGATATTGACCACTTCTCAGTTCTTTCCCTTCCCCTAGTTTCTGTTGTGAATAGTTTTAGTGGGTAGTCATATGCTAGGTAGCATAGATTAGGTTAGTTGTAGGACATAGTTAGTATTGTTGGGGGGGTTTAGTATTTTTTTGTTTTGGGGTTTTTTGGGGAACTATGTAAAAATAATATATAAAAATATGTAAAAATGAAAAATATATATATTTGTTTAGGCAATAGGTTTAGTTAGTCTATATGTAGCTTGAGCTCATGTTGTCCTACTCGTCTATTGTCTCTTAAGGAGGATGCGGGGCAATGTTTATTGTGTGGCATTACTTGAATAAAATAAGTTTAGATTAGGATAGATAGCTGTAGGGATAAGTTAAGTTAGTATAGGTTAGCGTACTGTAGGTTAGTGTGTAGTTTAGGTTTTTAATAGGTTATGTTTTTTAGTAACCATAAGTTCTGTTAGTTTTCAACGATAAGGTGTCCATGATGATTGACTGTCTGGGTGTTATCATGTCTGCACTGGCCTCGTTAGACAAATGCCTTTGGGTATGCATTCAGTATTGATTTGCATGTGTGACTATGTGTATTCCCTAACACCAAGGAGCTGTCTGACTGGCAGCAGTTTGACATCACCTACTCAAGACACTTTTCAGCGCAATTCCTGAAACTCTGATTGTGTATGGATACAATTTCCTAGACAAGTGATCAAGTAACATCAATTCTTATTGCTAAGGGCTTTTAAAACATTAAACTCCATCTTATTTGGGAAATGTATACTGGTACACTAAGAGCTGCCCCTCACAGTCTAACATATGCTTTTTTGTTTCTCACATCAATGTTGTACTGGTACAATCATCAGGGAAATTTCAAGACACTTGTGTTCTGAACCACACATACCATATGTCTACTTGCATGGAAATATGTTTAATATATGTTTTGAAGCCTCAGATGGTTGGTTGTAGTCCACAATACTATCAGTCACCTTAATCATGTTTGAGTCCTAGTGTATGCCTTTGTGCCTGACAGAAAGCCGCACATGTACTTTGGTTCTTTAATCACTGAGATAGTTTTTCACAATGCGTACATTTATAGGAGTTGATGGAACACAGAATAAAAGCAGGACACATGTGAATATGATTTATTTACATGTGCAAGTTTTGTTTCCAATGATGTGCAATGTACTGTTTACTGATCCTGTGAGAGATACCAAGGCACTGAATGTCCAGTGAGAGTCCAAGGGTGTGTTACATGTGTAGACATATGTAGGAGAGGAGAGCATTAGTGAGGAGGTGTCCAAATTGACAATAGGTGGGGATTGAGACTGTTACAGTCCATGCATGGTAAGTCAACAGTGATAGAGTGAAGAGGTCACATTGCCAGCTGTCACAACTCTGCGACTAAAGGTGGTGTCTGGAAGGAACCCAAAATATCCTGGAGAGTGTCAGCATTGATGGTCGGCAGCTAGTCATCCATATTATCTATAAAATCCAGGACAGGCAAGTCTGCAGGAGATACGGCATCATCCTCTGGAATGGGATAGTGAAAGGTCAGTCTTTGACTGTAGTGGCTGTGGCCATGGCTCACCATTTACTTGCTATTGGTGGCTCATGGACATGGTACAGACCCCCACATCAAGACACACATTTGTGGACCCCTAATGGCACACTCTGCCATCTGAACATCATTTGTGTGTAGTCACCATTTTCACAATCTGCCAGTCCACAGTTCCCAGTCTGTTACACCTCCCTTGATTGTTTAATCATGGTCTTCGACATATGTACCCCTTTCATTGACTTGACTGTTAACTTTGCAAGCCATGGGCGTTGTTCCAGATTTGTGTTCACACCACAAGTGAACAGAAAAACTTGGATTTTGGTTTTACAGATATTTGAGCTAGTAACTGACTCATCTGCTAACCTACGTGTGTTGTTGGAGTGATGGTAGGGAGTGAGCTGTCCACATGCATCATCCTAGCCACTTTGAATTGTGTATCCAGCATCCTGCACCACCCATTGTGAGATTCAACCACACTGTGTGTATGTGTACTAACAGGAATTTCTCCCTTCCTGCAGGACAATACTCATCCGTGCATCTCAGGTTTCCTTGTTTCATAGGTGCAAGGATGGCTGCATTGCTGGACTGAGTGTTGTTTTGGTGGAAGGTAGGCCTTTATGTTTGCACACATACACACAGGATGGTACATTGTTATGTTGTGTGGTGCGGGATGCTGAACACATGACTCTAGGGGCCAGACTAACAAGGCCCTATTGCCACAGGAGCATCACTTTTTGCAATGCTCAAGTGGCGCTTTTCACTGTTCATATTTACAAGGAGGTGTAACGCCACTTTTTGTGATGTTACGCCTTCTTGTAAATATGGGCCCCTCCGATGCAGTTTTCTGCATCAGAGGGGCATACAATGGGTGTTGCAGTTGCCGTTCCACCACAACCTCCATAGCTTTTGATACTGCCCCAGATTTACGAGACATCATAAACCTGTGGCAGCAGCAAATACTAACGCCACCCCATGGGCAGCATTAGCATGGCAGAATGAGGAGGAATGCTTTTATTCCTGCTCGTTCTGCAGCACAAATAGAAGAAGCAAAATGCCATGGATGATTATTTATGTACAGGAAGGTGTTCCATCGAGCACATAAACAATCTATACCCTCAATTCAGACACCCTTGCACTATGGTGTAAGGATGCCTGCGTTGGCGCATGCAGCTTAATTCGGCGCAGGGGGAAACTCGAGGGTGGGCCCTATTCCTCCACATACCTGCATTTGGCGCAGCATGGCACTGCTTTTTTTTGCGCAGCACTGCGCTGCACCACTTTGTCATAAATCTGGGCCTAAGTGGCTAGGGGGATGCATGTGGAAAGCACACCCACTTCCATTGCTCTCTCAACACACGTGTGGTGGGAGGTGGACCCAATAAATTTTGAGGCTTATTGATTTATGGATGCATCATATTGGGACACCACATCAGGGGTGGCATTGTAGCTGTGGTACTAAGGACTTACATTTTAGTAATCCTATTGTGGACTACCTTCAATGTGTGTTGCAATCATCGTCAAACATTGTAAGTGGCAGACAGCATTCCTGTTAGTAGATTTAGCAGGATGTGTACCTTCCTGCAAATGTGCATTAGGACCAGCAAGAGGAATACCCCTGCACCATGCAGATTGTGTGGCAATGTTGGTAATGTCCGTCATATATTTAGGCATTACCAAGGTTAGTAGAGGGATGCATTGACTCTCTGTGACAAGTACACATCCCTGTACATTTGAATTGATGCATGCTGAGCTGCTGCACTGCGTGTTTCTTCATAAATGTGTAATGTGCCACTATATGCAGACACAGACATTACAGTGCTGTTCCCAAGCATATTATTTTTTTGATTTCTACTCCAGTGGTGGATAGTGATAGGTCATAATTAACATGCCAAGGAAAGGCACCTTGCATATCTTATCCTGACATATTTTCCATATGCCCCTCTCACACTTGACACTGCATGTAATAGGCATTCATGTGTATATTTGTGATCTTCCTATGCAACACGTGTGAGCCATCCAGCTTCAAATGCCTTTGAAAAGGTCTGCACATCTAGATTTGGTTAAGTATACAGAACTCAGGGTTGTGTGGGACTCACAAGTGGGTGTGTGACAAGTTTGTAATTCTACAGATTGTAGTTGTTTATTGTGTATTGCATTGTGCATCACACATACGGCAAACTTTGAATGTATTTGGTGCATTGATCCCATACCACTATTTTTCTTGCAGGCCCCTTGCCCCAGCCACCGACACCATAGAAGCAAGTTATTTACATTACTGGTCACCATGGTGGACATTCCTACAGTAGTATAATGAGTTTTGTCACTATAGTGGTGCTTTATTGCATTGGCACCATAAATTATGACACTAGTGCAGCAAAGCACAAGGAGTTCCATTACTTACAATGCTTGCATCACTTTGGCAGGTCTCACACATGAGGTTATTAGATAGCACAGTGCAACCTCTATGGATTGTCAGCTGCATTAGTTCTTCTCTCCCTGCGTAAAGTATCTTTCCTTGCATACATCATATCTTCCACATGCATATAGTGGTGGAAGGATGTACACAGTGGCTCAATGCATGCATTGTATGGCTTTGTTACTGTAGCACTAGGGGACATTGCCAACAATTTGTATGATGCTAATGTTGTATTACAGGCTTGTAAAGTTTGGCCCCTAGCGCAACAATGATACCACTTGTAGCTGTTGGTATGCATGAAGGTGTCCCTATGTGCACAACACTAGCCATTCCCACTACACAGGCAACTATGCTGCATGGTGAAATGAAAGCTACTTGTACAGCAGCACAATGAATGATCACAGACATTCCCCATATCTTGTATATGTTCATTGTTGTTCCCATTCACAAAAGGTGCATGGAGGTGTGAGGGCCATCCTGTGAAACAAGCTTAGTACATGTCGCCGACTGAGTGTTACACATGGGCAGGTGGATCAGTGGCAAGAGTGAAGCAATTGCTGGGATGGAAGAGAAATGGTTGATGCATATAGAAGGGAAGGTGTGGGCTCATTTGAAGTGTTTTACCATTATGGCCCAGGTTCATGGAAAATGATGGAGTGCAACGCTGCGCCACATTTGGCAGTGCTGCAAACCGTCATTTTCAAAATGCAGAGTTGCACCGTTTTAAAGTGCACAAGGCACACCCCTGTGTTGGCCTCTGCACCAGCACAATTTTTGCAGCTGAGCGCCAATGCAGACACCCTTGCACCATGGTACAAGGATGGCTGCGCTGCGAGGGAGATTGTGTTTGTGCAGGAAGGGACACCTTCCTGCACAAAAACAATTTTATATGGCCATTTGCACTTTCTATGTGTGCTGCCTCCTGCAGCACACAGAGGAAGACCAAAACCTCCAGGAGGAATGAAAACATTGGTCCTCATTGCGCCATGCTAATACCACCCCTGGGGATTTTTGCGCAGCCTCAGGTTAGCAGGTGGTAATTTTTTTGACGCACACTGCGCTAGCACTGTTGCGTGACATTTTTGTTAAATCTGGGCCATTATGTTCAAAGTACTTTGCAACCTCATCAATGTACCTACTGCCCAAATTTAAATAATTATCTCCAGAATGATGTGCAGGGGTTTAACCACTGCAATCTGCTTAGGCAATTGTAGTGCATCGAGGAGGTTTCTCAATTGTTTGCCGTTCCGGATCAGACATCCAGAAAACATCATAAAGCCTCACTGAAAGTTGTCTGTAGTTATGAAGACCACCAAAGTCATACTGACTATTGCTAAAGATTGTCACTTTCAATTGACTGGAAACACAACATGCTCTTGTAAGAGCAATCAATTCAGCTACTTGGGCAGAGAATATTGCTTGAAGGCATGAGGCTTCAACAACTCCAGAAAGGTTATAGCCAGCATAGGCTGCTCTCAGACTTCCTCCGTTATCTCTTAAGCATGAAACATCAAAGTAGAGGACAAAGGCCCTCATTTCAACCCTGGTGGTTGGTGATAAAGTGGCGGTAATACCGCCAACAGGCTGATGGTAACTACAGCCAAATGATGACCGTGGTGGTGCGAACTCAGACAGACAGCCACTTTACCACACCGACCGCCAGGGCGGAAACAACAGGCACCACGGCGGTAGCCGCCTACAGCCAGGCGTAAGTCAGTGTTCCGCCCACTATATTAACACCATTCAATCTGCCACCTTTTCTGGGGCAGTACCAACGACATCAAAAGCCTGTCAGAAACAGACCTCAGAAGGGAAAGGACTCACCTTTGGAGACACAGGGAACAACCACGCTGGCATGGAGCCCGAACTCCAGATCTTCCCAATGATTCTCTGCGTCCAGCTCCACCACGAACACCAACGACGGCGTAGACGACCACAGTGAGTACAGCCGCCTAGAACACAGGGGAGGGAGGGAGGAAAAAGAGAGTGACACACACACACACACAATACCTCCTCACCCCCAACACCATACACACAATCAGATGCAGTAATAAAACATAGTGACCCCGTACCACTCAGGAATAATGCAAGGACAACAGGATTGTGATAAAGTGAGTGTAATAATATAAATACAGTAGAAATACGAAAATTCAACCTAATGGTATATACAAATGTACAGTTCAAAGGACACTGCCCAGTCCTCAATGTGCGTGGGCCACAGGGCCACAGGCCCACAGGCCAAAGTCCGAGGCCCCTCTTGTCACCTCCAGCAACACAGAGAGAACACTGCAGGGGCATCATATAGAAAATAGGCAGGCACGTCAGGGGGACGGGGATGGAGGGGCACCTCAGCCGGCAGATGGAACAACACCACTGGTCCTGGAGTGGCCAACATGCCCTGTACTCGGTCCTGGGGAGTGCATGGCCTCAGTCTCTCAAGTGGGTGACTTACCCACATGCTCTGAAGGGGGCAACATGCCCTGTGCTTGGTCCTGGGGAGTGCAAGACCACAGTCTCTCAAGTGGGTGACTTGCCCACATGCTCTGGAGGGGGCAACGTGCCCTGTGCTTCTGATCCTGGGGAGGATGGGGTGAGTGGGTGTCTTATTCACTGGATTTGGAGGGGACATCGTGCCCTGTGATGCTGATCCTGGGGAGGATTGGGTGAGTGGGTGTCTTACCCACTGGTTCTGGAAGTGGCATTGTGCCCTGTGCTGCTGATCCTGGGGAGTGCTAGGTTACAGTCTCTCAGCTGGGTGTCATTCCCACAAGATTAGCAGGGGGCAGGCCGCACAGCAGCCCATGGAGGCAGAACTACATACCGTCCACCGGCGGTGACGGCTGCTCAGTGGTTGTGCTGCTGGTGGTGGGGGGAGGCTCCAGCCCATCCCCTGCAGCCTCGGACGGCTGCCCACTGATGGTAGTGGTGGTGCTGCTGCTGGTGGTGGTGGGGGGGAGGCTCCAGCCCATCCCCTATAGCCTTGGATGGCTGCCCACTGCTGGTGGTGCTGCTGCTGGAGGTAGGGAGGCTCCAGCCCATCCCCTGCAGCCTCGGATGGCTGCACAACCATGGTTGGTGGTGGGGACTTCGACTGAATCCCTGCACCAGGCCCCTTGTCCTTCATGCCTGCTGCTGCAGGCCCCTTGCCCTTCCTGGCAGCAGCTGGGATGGCTTCTTGCCCTTCCTGGCAGCACTTGGGGATGGCTCCTTGCCCTTTCGGGCAGCACTTGGGGGTGGCTCCTTGCCCTTCCGGCAGCAGCTGGGGATGGCACCTTGCCCTTCCTGGCAGCAGCTGGGGACAGCTCCTCTTGCTTCCAGGCAGCACTTTGGGCAGGCTCCTTGCCCTTCCAGGCAGCACTTGGGGCAGCCACCCTTTCCTTGAGGCTGTCTGGTGCCCTGGATCCTTTCCCACCACGAGTGGGTGTGGAGACTACTGAGCCTGTGGACTCGGTGGCTAAGGTGCTTGCCAGAGTTTTTGCCACCCTGGCCAGATGTGAAGGACGAGGGTGGGGGAGTGGGAGGGAAGAGGTCAATGGTGGAGAGGAAAACTTTCTGAGGGACATTGGGGCTGAAGGAGGGAGAAGGTTTGGGAGTGGAGGAAGAGGGAGTGGTGGTGGGAGGTGTCTGCTGTGTTTATGTGCAGGTGCATGGGCTGGATGCTGATGTGAGGTGGATGGCTGTTGGGTGTCTGAGTGCTTGGGTTTGTGTACCTTGGGGAGGGCAGACACAGTGAGAGAGGACACAGGGGATGTGTGCATGGCTGTTGTAGTAGTGTCTGCCAGTGAGGTGTGTGTTCTGCTAGGTGTGGGGGGGATGGCGGTAGTGCATGAGGATGTAGTGCATGCAGGTGTGAGTGTAGACACAACTGGGAGGGAGGTGGAGGAGGAGGAGGAGGGGGACACAGTGGAAGCAGTGGATGTTGGTATGTCTGCATCTGGATAGTGTTTGTGTGAGTGCCTGTGGGATGATGTGTGGTGCTTGTGTTTGCCTGTGCCACTCTTGTGTGTTGTCCTGTGTGCATGCTCATCTGCCTGTGTGCTTTGGATAGGTTGGGGTTGAGGGGAATGGGATTGGGAAGAGGAAGTTAGAGGGGGAGGGTGGAAACAGGGACAATGGCTGCCTGGATTGATCTCAGTTGTGCTGCCAAACCAGTGTGAATGCCCTCCACAAATGCATTTGTCTGTTGAATTTGGGCTGCCAGCCCCTGGATGGCATTCACAATGGTTGACTGCCCTACAGAGATGGATCGCAGGAGGTCAATAGCCTCCTCACTCAGGGCAGCAGGGCTTAATGGGGCAGGGTCTGGGGTTCCTGGGGCGAAGGAGATGCCCACCCTCCTCTGTGAGCGGGCACGGACATCCCCGAGAGGAGCTACTAAGAGGGTGGTGCTGGTACGGGGGTGGCGGCTGTACCTGTAGCTGGGGTGGTCACAGAAGTGTCCGCCACCACCAGGGAGCTTCCATCGGACGAGGTATCTGTGTCCGAACTGTCACCTCCAGTCTCCGCCTTGGTGCTCCCCTCACTTTCCTTCCCGCTGGTGCCCTCACTGTCGGTGGACCCTGCCTCCTGGGTCCTGTGGGATGCAGCTCCCTCCATTGCCAGTGCTTTTCCTCCTCTGCCAGATAATGATAATGCACATAAGGACAGGATGACAAAACAAAAAGGGGGGAAGAGACAAAGGATACACTGGGCCAATGGCTACACTAACACCACCGTTGGCGTACACACCACCGTCACACACAGGGAACAGCCCTACGCACTATGCAATGTACTACCAGTAATGCTAGCCACCAGGGCATGAGGAGGGGCACATACCACCAACTGCAGCACACCTGGGACCCACACAGTCCTGACCACTAGTTGATGCCTACAAGCTAGGTAGCAGGATTCTCAACGGGCACCCCTACCTCATTGGGAGGCCATCCCCAGCTGGGTCTCCGCTGTCTTCCATGCCCAGCGTCTCAGGTCCTCCCACCGTTTGTGAGAGTTAGTGTTCCACCTGCTGTAGACCCCCAGGATCTGCACATCCTTGGCGATGGCAGGCCATATACCCTTCTTTTGATGGGCGCTGACCTGCAGAGAAATACACACAGGAAAAGGTATCAGTCAGACCGTCCTGCCTGTTACACTTATGGCCCACCATACCCCTTCACATCACCATTTGCACACACAGGGCCCAGCACACAAGCTGCACGCTTCCCATCGAACATCCACCAACCCCCCCCACATGAGGCCTCCACGCATTCATGACCCATGCATCGTGCTCACAGTGTACCCACCTGTTGGTTTGGAGGCCCATACATCAGTCCCTGCTGGGGTAGGACTCTATCCACCAGTCATTCCAACTCCGCCGAGGTGAAGGCAGGGTCCCTTTCCCCAATCACACGAGCCATGGTAGGTTCCAGACACAGGTCACAGCAGCACATGCAGTGCAGGTCCTCTACTGTTGAAGGTCAGGTAGCAAGTGAGTGATCATATAGAAAATGGCAGTCATATCTGCGGCAGTGCATACCGCCACTGCCGGCGTACATCACCATTGGCCACTGTACCCCATAGGGCCCAATGTTAAACAATAAGGAGTTGCATGGTGGTTCCCGACCGCCTTCCGCAACAGCGCACAACGTTAGTGGAATTACCTCACTTCCACCTGTCCCTCCACACAGGACAAGCGGATGCCATTTCAGGGGGGGGAAGGCCCTGGATAATAACTGCGTCATAGTTCAAAATTGGACATACAGGACAAATACCACTTATACATTAAAAATGAACATCATGCATTGCACTGTTGTGGTTACGATGTTCAGTTTGTGACTGGCTCCTCACTCTTTTGCCCCTTAGATTGCTACCGCTGCGGATGAATAGGAGATGGAGAGATACCCCCGTGTACAGATCCCTGGTGGTCTTGGCAACAATGGAGGACAGGCACATTATCCTCACCTATAGACTTGCCAGGGCCACAATCACGGAGCTGTGTGCCCAATTGGAGCCTGACCTAATATCTGCCATCTGTCACCCCACTGGGATGCCCTGTCTTCTGCAAGTCCTATCTGTGCTCCATTTCTTGGCAACTGGTTCTTTCCAAGTGACAGTGGGCTTGGCATCAGGAATGTCACAGCCAATGTTCTCAATTGTGCTGACCAGAGTGATGTCTGCCCTGACTAAACACATGTGCAGCTACATTGTTTTCTCCCAGGTGGACGATGTGGCCACTGTGAAAGCTGACTTCTATGCAATGGGACATATCCCCAACATCATTGGGGCAATTGATGGTACACATATTACATTTTCCCCCCCTGGCAAAATGAACAGCTGTTCAGAAATCAAAAGAGTTTTCACTCCATGAATGTCCAGATGGTGTGCTTGGCGGACCAGTACATCTCCCATGTCAATGATAAGTATCTTGGGTCGGTGCATGATGCCTTTATCCTGAGGAATAGCAGCATCCCACATGTGATGTCCCAACTACAGAGGCACAGGGTGTGGCTATTAGGTGAGCCCTGGTTCCCACCCAGCAGATGTTGGTGTATGGGTATGATGTGGGCCATTTGGGATAGTTTGTGCCTAAATGTTGTTCCTCGATATTTGCAGGTGAGTCTGGTTACTCAAACTAATCATGGCTACTGACCCCTGTGAGGAATCCCAGGACAAGGGCAGACGAACGTTACAATGAGGCACATGGGGGAATAAGAAGGACAATCGAACGTACCTGCCAGGTTTCAGTGCCTCCATCTAACAGGTGGATCCCTGTGCTACTCACCAAAGAAGGTCTGCCAGATAATTGTGGCATGCTGCATGTTACACAACCTTGCCTTGAGAGGCCATGTGCCTTTTCTGCAGGAGGAGGAGGCTGGAGATGGCCTGTGTGGCAGCAGTGGACACTGTGTACAGTGAGGGTGAGGAGGCAGAGGATGAGGATGAGGACAACAGAACTGCAGTGAGTCTACAATACTTCCAGTGACACACAGGTAAGATAGTATTACTTCACATTTCATTGTCAGTTTTTGGTTTATCTTTGTCACTGGCATGCTGTTATTTTCCACTTCTATGCCCAATCACTGTACCCTTTGGCAACTCATTTTGCAGATGTTGGTGGCCCACTATCGCTCCTAGTGTGATCACTGCAGCCAACTACAGGTCATTCCTATGTGAACATTACTGTACAGTTGAATTGCAATGTTTGAACCTGGTTAAACAAATACATACTTAAACCATTTGACATACTCCATATATATTTATTCAAAGGGTATTTATTGCAGTGCTAAGAAGGAGAGGGGCAAATGCATTGGGATTGGGTGATGATGGAAGAAAGTGCAGGGTATTGTTACCGTCTATTTGTAGCACAGGTGCATTTTCCAAGGGGATATAGGAAGGGGAGCAATGTCAGTTCAAGGTGGACAAGGTGACTGTCAGGGACACAAGGGTGACTATCAGGAGAGTCTAATTTCCTGGCAGGGGTCTTGGCAATAGTCTATGGCTTCTGCCTGGATCGCAGGGAATGTTTGCGGGTGGTTCTCCTTCTGCAGGAGGAGGGGTGCTGGTGGCCTGTTGGTCCTGTGGTGGGGCCTCAAGTCCACTAGCGGCAGCGGTGGTGGAAGGCAGTTCAGATGTCTGGCTAGTGGCAGGGGCCCGCTGTTGTAAGACTGCCTCCCTCATAATGGTAGCCATGTCTGCCAGCACCCCTGATGTGGAGACCAGGGTGGCGTTAATGGCCTGCAAGTCCTCCCTGATCCCCTGGTACAGTCCCTCCTGCAGCCGCCTGTTCTCCTGCACGTTGACCAGGATCTGACCCAGCATATCCTGGGAATGTTGGTATGCTCCCAGGATCTCGGTGATTGCCTCTTGGAGAGTCGGTTCCTTGGGCCTGTCCTCCCTTTGGCGCACAGCACTCCTCCAAGTGTCCCTGTTGTCCTGTGCCTCTGTACCCTGAACCGTGTGCCCACTGCCACTGACCCTAGGTCCCTGATTGTCTTGGGGGTGTGGTGTGCCCTGGGGTCCCTGTAGAGGTGGACACACTGCTGATTGACGTGTCCTGGGGACAGAGGTATGGGTACGCTGGGTGGGTGCTGTGGTGGTGTTTCTTGAGGGGGAGGCTCTGTGGTGGTGCGTGACTGTGCCTGGGTAACCGACTGTCCAGAGGTCCCTGATGGGCCAGGTTGGTCATCCAGATCCAGGCGACCACAGTTGATGTCATCACTGTGGGCCTCTTCAGTTGGGAGACTGGATAGTGCTGCCACCTCTTCGCCGCTGACATTGGCAGGGGTACCTGTGGGGACGTAAATGCAGTGTTATTGTTTCTGTGTGTGACATATTTTGCATCAGTGGGTTGCCCTCTTTGGTTGTAATTGCCCTGGCAGCTTTCACTTGTGTACGTTTGTGTATGGTGGGATGTATAGTTCTCTCTAGTGTGCATGCTTTAGTGATAGATGTCCATGCAGGTCTGTGAGTGGTGTCCATGCATTGGTATGGCATGCAGGGCTTGGCATTGGGATGAGTGAGATGTGATGGTGGGGTGTGTGGGAGGTGGTGGAGTGATGGGAGTGAGGGTGAAGGTGGGGGTATGTGATGGCATGCAGGTAGTGGGGTGATAGTAATAGATAGTTGACTTACCGGAGTCCAGTCCTCCTGCTACTCCTGCCAGACCCTGAGGATGCAAGATTGCCAAGACTTGCTCCTCCCATGTTGTTAGTTGTGGGGGAGGTCGTGGGGGCCCACCGCCAGTCCTCTGTACAGCTAGTTGGTGTCCTGCTGCAGTGGAACGTACCTTTCCCCATAGGTCGTTCCACCTCTTCCTGATGTCATCCCATGTTCTGCGGTGCTGTCCCACGGCATTGACCCTGTCCACGATCCTCGGCCATAGCTCCATTTTCCTAGCAATGGATATCTGCTGCACCTGTGCTCCAAATAGCTGTGGCTCTACCCTGATGATTTCCTCCACCATGACCCTTAGCTTCTCCTCTGGGAATCGGGGGTTCTTTGTGGTGCCATGGGTGTGGTGTAAGGTGTGTAGGTGAGGGTGTATAGGGTGATGTGTTGTGGTGTGTGGTGTGGGGTGCGTGGGTGGTGTATAGGTGATGGTGGTATGTGGCTCTGGTCTTGTCTGTGGTCGTGGTGTCTGTCTCGTGCCAATGGTTTGTATTCGTAAAGGGTTTAGGGTATTGTGGGTGTGTGTTTTATAGTGGTGGGGGTGTATGGGTGTGGTTTGTGTATGGCTGTAGGGTGTGTGTTGTTTGAGTTGTCCAATGTGGTGTTGTTTTGTATGTGAGTGCGATGCTATGTACCGCCAATGGTTTACCGCCATTGAATGTCCGCCGTGGTGCTTCATGGGTCATAATGTGATGGCGTAGTTCTAGTGGTGTAACGGTGTGGGTTTGGATACCACCAGTTTATCTCTGACCTTTGGTGTGGCGGAATTGTGTATGTGGCTGAATAGTGACGGATTGGTGTTTGTGTGTCATAATATAGTGAACAGATGTCCACGGCGGTGGCGGTATGTTAGCAGCAGTCAGCGTGGCGGTAAGTGGGATTTACCACCAATGTCATAATGAGGGCCATAATCAGATTCAGGTAATGGTTCATCTTGGATTTCTGGTCTCAGTTTGGTGCACAGTTCAGTGACATCAAGCAAATTGTGGTCTCCTTTACAAGCTTCAACAATTTCTTGATTTGATATTGGCAAGAGAGTAGCATGATTGAAAATCCCACAATGGGTGATATTTACATTCTCTGCAGCCAATATCACCTGCTCATATTTGGTAACTGCTTTTTAGGTGCTGGGTCCCTGTTCTGGTCAGCAAAAGTTCTACAGAATGGGGAACATTCACTGTTAATGGGTGACCTATAACAGTATTCTCACACCTCTCAATACTTGCGCTGACTGCAGCTACCAATTTAAGGCAGCCGGGCAATGTAGAAGCAACAGGGTCTAATGTGGTAGAAGAATATGCCACAGGTCTGTTAGCATTTGCATGCATTTGTGTTAGCGCAGAGGGAGCACAGCCCTCCCTCTCACTGCAGAAAAGTGCAAAAGTTTTTTTATAATGTGGCATCCTTAGAGCAGGGGCATGACAGAGACATTCTCTCAGCTCTAGAAATGTGGCTAGACAGTCATTATCCTATGGTACCGGATGGGACACAACCTTGTGTGTCAGTCTCTGCAAAGGCTTGGGCATCAGGGAAAAGTTGGGTCTCCATTGTCTACAATAGCCCACCACTCCTAGAAACATCCTGACTTCCCTCTTTGTGGGTTGCAGACTCATTTTCAGTATGGCTGAAATCCTCTCTTCCAACAGTTTCCTCACTCACTTTTCAATGTGGTGTCCAAGATACTGGACTACTTTTTGACAATATTGCAACTTTCCTGGTGACACCTTATGTCCATTCTCAGCCAGATGGTTCAGCAACACAATAGTGTCTTGTTTACAAGCGTCTTGCATATTCGACTCCACCATTAGGTTGTCAATATACTGGATTAAAACAGAGCTTGAAGGCATGACTAAGGATTCCAAATTTTTCTTGAAAATCTCATTAAAAATAAATGGCGATTCAGTATACCCTTGTTGGACACAAAACCACGTTAAGGCCCTATGTCTGAGTCAGAATGCAAAAAGGAACTGACTGTCCTCATGCAAAGGTATCAAAAAGAAGGTCTTACACAAATCAATGACAGTGAACCACTCAACCGCATGTGAAATCTGGAACAGTATTACAGCTGGATTCAGTACCACGGGAACAAGGAATGGTAGAAATGGGGTCTCTGGTTGGCAGTCAGTTTGCCTTCTGTCCAAGCAGGGACCCTCACTCTAGTCAAGGCAATGGAGATGCAGATTAAGATAACCCTTGATCACCTCCTTGGTAGCTTGCCACAAGCAGTCCAGGTTATTTCAAAGGCAACATGTAAAGTATTTGTACCAACACACACAGTAATACAGTGAAAACACTACAAAATGGACATCACATCAGTTTAGAATAACAGGCAATATTTATCTAAATCCAACAAGACCAAAGTGACAAAAATCCAACATACACAAATCAAGTTATGAATTTTCAAAGTAAAAAGAGCCTTACTCCATTGAAAACAATGAAAATGTTGATTTTACACAAAGTACCTGGTTTGCATCAAAAATAAAGCCGCACGGGTGAGCGTGCATCAGAAAACTCAGCGATGTGTCGATTCCTTACACGCAAGTGAGGCCGTGCATTGTTTCTTCTCTGGTCAGGTAGGTGATGCATTGTTTTTCTCCCTCTCAAGAGAGCGATGTGTCGATTTCCAGACAGTGCACCTTGGATCTGTGCAGGTTCACAATGACTTTGACGGCCAGCGAAGATGCATGAGAAATCCAATCGCACAGTGTTAGAAAACTGTGCTGTGTGGGGTCTGCATCATTATTAGCATCTGCAAGCAGGTGTTGCATAATTTCTCCTGCCGCGATGCGGCAATCTCCCAGCCGCGATGCAGGTGGAGTGTAGATTCTAGCCGCAAAGTGGGTGGCACGTTGTTTTTCAGTCGCGTTGCAGATGGTGCATCAAAACTTTTCCCGCACGATGTTGTGTGTTGATTTCAGTCCTTGTTCTGCCAACTTCACCTTTCCAGGGCCCAGGGACTGGATGGGGCACCACTTGGCAGAGCAGGAGTCTCAGCAGAGAGTCCAGGTGCTGTCAAAGGAAGTTTTTGATGACCCTGAGACTTCAAAACAGGAACCAAGCTCAGTCCAAGCCCTTGGAGATTCTTCTCAAGCAGAAATGCTCAACAAAGTCCAGTCTTTGTCCCCTTTCACAGGCAGAAGCAGCAACTGCAGGATAGCCCAACAAAGCATAATCACAGGCAGGGGCAGCACTTCTCCTCAGCACTTCAGCTCTTCTCCTTGGCAGAGGTTCCTCTTGGTTCCAGAAGTGATCTAAGTCTGGGGTTTTGGGTACAATACTTATACCCTGTAGTGAATCCTATCTTGTTTTAATGAGAAGCAGGAGTTAGTTTATCCTTCTTGCTTGCAGTCCTGTGCCCGTCACCCACTTTTACCCTACTTAGCTAGCTCTGTTTTAGCGCAATTATTTAAGTATATATTTCCAAGATGGCTGCATTGTTTTTAGTTAAGACAATCTTTTAGTTTCTTGCTATCAGTGCCACTCTGCTAAGGCGTCACTATCAGCGCCAGTAGATAGATAAGATGTAGCTGTTCACATTAGTTACTTTCCCACTTTGGGATCTCGAGGAATTGTTTATGTAATTGCCGCCCCAAGCATGTCTTGTTATCTATTGTTTGGGAACAGACCTATGTCAGGGGTCATAGTAGATCTGTATAAATGCACCTCACATAGGCAGATAGTCAGAGGGATTTCGACCAGATGCCATTGCTGCTATCCATGCTGCACGTCACCTTGATGCTGACCCAGTCTCCGTGTCCCTACGGAGTCTGAGCTAGAGACCTAGGGGCCAGATGTAGGAAACAGTTTGCGACTCGCAAGCGGCACAAATTGCCATTTGCAATTCGCAAACCGGAGTTTCCTATGCAGAAATGCATTTTGCGAGTCGGGACCAACTCGCAAAACGCATTTCCGAATCGCAGTTACCATCCACTTGAAGTGGATGGTAACCCACTCGCAAATTGGAAGGGGTCCCCATGGGACCCCTTCCCCTTTGTGAATGGACCCCAAAATATTTTTTCAGGGCAGGTAGTGGTCCAAGGGACCACTACCTACCCTGAAAAAATCCCGAAACAAAAGGTTTCGTTTTTTTTTTAAGTGCAGCTCGTTTTCCTTTAAGGAAAACGGGCTACACTTGAAAAAAAAAAACTGCTTTATTAGCAAGCAGTCACGGACATGGAGGTCTGCTGACTACAGCAGGCCTCCATGTCAGTGAGTGCCCATAGTCGCTATGGGGCCGCAATTTGCGACCCACCTCATTAATATTAATGAGGTGGGTCTTTGCGACCCCATAGCGACTTGCAGAAGGTGTCTGAGACACCTTTCTGCATACCAATTTGCGACTTGCAAATTGCGAGTCGGAAGGACTCGCAATTTGCAAGTCGCAAATTGGTTTCTTCCTACATCTGGCCCCTAATTCCTAGGAAATGAGGGTTAGTGGGCTCTTCTCATGGACATGGCATTGGCAGATTAGGTTTAACATACTTAGCTCTCTTTAGGTTAGGTTCATCATGCTAGGGCATTAGGACATATTTCATATCTCATGTCACTTCATGTTATTGCAAGATGTTGGGGGTCTTTATACTAATGACTCGTTTTCACAATTCTTTTCCTTGCACTGTTCATTATCCCAATCATTGCAGCCCATGAAACTTATCATAGTTTGCAGTTTTGTTAATAAAACCTATTGAAAACTTTGCTGCATCTCCTTCGTTGCCTGTGTTTGGTTGAAACATGTTGTTCATGTGAGAAAGGGGGAATTGCCTTTTAACCACGACACTCCCTGAGATGTCACACTCTTGAGTCCATGCGTAAAGGCTGCCACAAATCACCTTTTACTGTTTGGGTTTTTGGTGAGGTGCTGCTTATGAGCTGGAAGGGTTGAGACAACAATTGCAACTTGTTGTAGGAGTTGCCTACAAACATAAGTACTGTCATCCTTAAACCAGCAGTCTTGCCTAGAGCAAGAGTCAAACTACAACAACCCCTTTTTGCCTTTGAAGCTGTCTAATTCCAATGAAAAGTCTCTGTTGTTTACAGGATCCTGCCTTGCCCAGGCCATGCCCCAGACACACACCATGGGGTTGGAGACAGCATTGTGTGAGGGCAAGGCACAGGCCTTTCAGGTGTGAGTGACCACTCCTCCCATCCCTCCCAGTACAGATGGCTCATCAGGTAATGCATGCTACACCCCAGCTCCCATTGTGTCACTATCTAGAGGAGATTCACAAGCAGCCCAACTGTCAGTCTGACCCAGACAGGGAATCCACAAACAGGCAGAGTCAGAATGGTTTAAGCAGTAAAATGCCTGCTTTCTAAAAGTGGCATTTTAAAACTAACAATCTAATAACCAACTTCACTAAAAGATGTATTTTTAAATTGTGTGTTCAGAGACCCCAAACTCCATATTTCGATCTGCTCTCAAAGGGAAACTGCACCTTAAGGATATTTACAGGCAGCCCCGAAGTTAACCTATGAGAGGGATAGGCCTTGCAACATTGAAAAACAAATGTGGCAGTATGTCACTGTTAGGACATGTAAAACACATCAGTACATGTCCCACCTTTAACATATACTGCACCCTGCCCATGGGGCTACATAGGGCCTGCCTGAGGAGGGCCTTATATGTATAAAAAGGGAAGGTTTAGACCTGTCAAGAAGGTACACTTTCTAAGTCATCTTGGCAGTTTAAAATCTGCACAAACAGACACTGCAGAGGCAGGTCTGAGCCATGTTTACATGGCTACTTATGTGGGTGGCACAATCGGTGCTGCAGGCCCACTGGTAGCATTTGATTTACAGACCCTAGGCACCTCTAGTGCACTTTACTAGGGACTTACTAGTAAATTGACTATGCAAATTATGGAAAAGCCAATTACACTTACAATTTCATACAGGTAGCACTTGCACTTTAGCACTGGTCAGCAATGGTAAGGTGCCCAGAGAAACAAAAACAGAGTCCAGCACACAGCAACAACCTGGGAAATAGAGGCATAAAGTTAGGGGAGACCACACCAAAGATGCCAGGTCTAACAAGGAACAACAACATTATTTATTTTCCTCCGGTCCTGTGCAATCCTATATTTGCCCCTTGGTTTCTGAAGATTCATAATGGGAGAGTTACAAGGACTTCCCATTATCTGCTTCATAATTACCCACTGTATCATGGATTCAATCACAGGACTTATCCCAGCAATCACTTCTGGTGTTAAATTGTGTGGTGTTCTCTGGAATTCAGCATTAGGCTTAATAGAAATCCAGACAGGCTCTACACCCTTAATCAGTCCAATATACTTCCCCTTAAAATCCCACACCTCATGATTGACAGTTTCTGGGGGTAAATAATCAAGTGTTAGCAATGTCATCATGCAAAATGGCTCATTTTTCATCAACTTGAAGACAGAATCCTTATCATGGGTTTGCACTTCTATTACTGCTGGAGTGCAAAAGAAAAAACAATTGAGCTTTGTAAGCAAGTCTCTTCCCAAGAGATTCACTGGACTGTGATCACATCTGATACCCTTGTGTTTAGGGGCAGTTTCTTTGGCAGTTATTTGTTTATTCTCCACACCAACAACTTGGACTGTTTTCCCAGAAGGGGTAGGTTTGGGACTTCTACTGTTCTCAGAGTAGAACGGGTAGCACCATTATTAGCAATGGGGATTCTGGTTGGCTAGGGTCTGCACCTCAGCCAGGCAGAAATCATCACTTTGGTCAGGGCAAGGGAGTTACACACACAAGATAACCCCTGCTCACCCCCTTGGTAGCTTGGCAGAAGCAGTCAGGATTATCCCAGAGGCAGTGTGAAAGCGATTGCACAACACACACAACGCATGTTATGCAATAAATACACCACAAAGGAAACACAAATTATATAAAAATAAACTGTATTGCATAAAACATCATTAGACCAAAAACAACATGTATCAGTAATACCCTGCTACACAAGTAGTTGTCAGAACATCACACATTACTAGTACTCTCTAAAAGTCAGTAGTAGTCAGATAAACATTGACGTTACAAGTATTCTGCAGCACAAGTAGTAGTCAGGTTGTCCTTACCACCACAAATGCACGTCAGGATAACCTACATTAATTGCCATATAATGACCAAGAGTAACTTTGGGAGGGGCCACTTCACCCTCTCTTCCCTACTTTGCTCATGGCTACTCATGTTTGCTAACAGGTTAAAGTTGACCCCTTACTTTTAAAAAACGCACTCAAACCCTGCCATTCTATGCAACTTTAGATCCATTTAACACTGCTGCCTGTGGTGACTAAGATTCTCAGGAAGTTGACTAACAGTCAGCTATCCAGCTATTTGGAGCAGTATTGTTTGTTAGATCACACCTAATCAGTGTTCCGCCCCTGACGCAGCACCGAGACAACTATACTGTAATTGTCTGATTCCATCTAGCTAACACCCAACCAAGTAATAAAAGCCATCATAATATTTTTAGATCTGTTGGCAGTGTTTGATATGGTCTCACACTTTACGGTCTTGCAAAATCTAGCTGAGATAGGTGTGGGTGGTCTGGCATTGCAGTGGATGAAATCTTCTTATTAAAACTGCAAGCAGGCAGTTTGGTTGGCACCCCATTCTTTAGTCATCAAATCGCTTAACTTTAGGGTGCCACAGAGATTATCACTGAGTACCCCATTATGTAATATTTACATGGCCCCTTTGGTCCCCAGTTGACTTTTTTGGATTTAGGGTAGTCTCCTCTGCAGACAACACTCAACTGCGCCTGTTGGTTAACAATGGTTCTGTGACAGTGTAGCAATCCTTCAAAGCCTGTTTATCTGAGGTCCAGGACTGGATGCAATAAAGTGACCTAAATTATGCTTTTTGGCTCTTTGTAAGATAAGTGGTTGGAAAATTGATGGCTGGCTGCTTTATATCACCTCTGTCCCCACCCGGCCATGATAGCAAAAAACCTAGGTGTAAAGTTAAAAATTAGATCAATCACTTTTCAGACCTTGATTTCATCCATAGTGGGTCTTTGTTTTGCTTTGCTCCAATTTCCTCAAAGCATTTCTCTTCTTGCTACCACTTGAGACTAGATCACAGTAGTCCATGTGTTTATTACTTCTCGGCTGGACTATGTGAATGTCCTGTATCTGGATCTTCCAAAGAAATTAGTAAAATGCTTGCAGATTGTCCACAACACAGCTGCATGCTTGATCCTACAAGATTCCTCATTGTGACCCTATGTCGCTTAATTTAGAGACATCCCTTGGCTGCCTGTCAAGAAAAGGATTCTTTCTGAAGCTCCTAATATGCCCCATAAAGGTTTCTTTTCTATGAGCTTCAAGTACTTATTGGAGGAGATCATCCATTATTCGCATTGCAGAATGCTACATTTTTTGCATGCTCTTCTTGTTGTGATGCCTTTGTTCAGGAACTGAAGGAGAGGAAGTTGTTTGTTTTGTTTTTTGGCCACTCAAGCATGGAATGAGGTGATGAATAACTGTAACTGTAGCAAGTTGCATTTTCGTATGTGTCTAATAACTTGCCTATTCTCCTTATCCTAACTGGTAGTATTAAAGGATTACCTTTAGCCTTGTAGCACTGGGATGCACCTAGAATTAGCTGAGTGCTTTACAAAACGTGTTCCTTAGTTCATTCGTTCATTGGTTTACTTCTTAAGATAACAAAAACAGTGATGGATGAAACTGTTTGAGCCTTCACTTCTTGACTGATGGTGATTTCTCTGGATAGCATTGAATCCCATCATACTTGAACTTGTATGTTTAGCTGGGGAAGGTAAATATCATATTCATATCATTCACGAACATCACAATATGAGCAGTCGAGCCAAATTATTAAATCAAGCCCAATCTGAAAGGAAACACAGGCAAGCTCAGATGTATTTTGGCCACTTATGGGGTCTTATGGACTTTTCAGTTCAAACTGAGCTAACAAAAAGGTGTGGATAAAATTGTGACCAACGCGTTGTACCAACTAAAAATCCCATGGTGTAACATTTCATTGTATATATATGTATGTATGTATGTACATATATTGAATCTAACTAACAGACAGTGGAGCAGTATGCATGGGCAAATACAAAATGAGTGAGACAAAATGGAACTGATTTGAGGATGGTTAATGTATTGTGATGTAGTATCCTTTTAAGAGGAGAGACTGCACTCCTTTATGAAATTGGAGCAGTGTTGGGGTGGTGCTTAAATATATTGGGATGTTCCAGTTCCGAGGAGCATAGATGGAAAAGGCCTGCTGTCTAGCTTTTACTTTTTTACATTTCTTATTCTGCATTCTGATCATGTCCTAGCTCTGTGTGTGCTTAGAGTTTTTCTGCAAGATATGCCGGGGTACTGGTTGTGAGAGTTTTGTAAATGATGCAGCTGGTTTTGAAGATGGTGGAGGCCAGTAAAGGAAGCCAATGAGGATCCATGAGGATGGGAGTGATGTGATTATATTTCTTCAGACCCTGGATGAGATGTGCTGCAGAGTGTAGGATGCATCTGAGTGATGAAAGTCTTTTGCCTGAGAGGCCATGGAATAGAGCATTAATACCATCCAGATGAGAGTACAATGGCTACAACAACATTTCTAAAGTCTCTTTCTCGAATAAAAGGTTTGACTTTCTTTGGAGGAGCAAGATGATACCAGGTCATCATTGTGTTTTTTGGCAAGTGTTCCTTGAGGGTGAGGGGAGGTTGATGTCCAGGATCAATCGAAGTGACTTGGTACTCTGTAAAAGTTGGAGTATGAAACTGTACATGTTCGTGTAATTGAGGCAGGTTTGTACTGCATCTTCTCTATTGTTCTTGGCAAATAACAGGAATTATGTATTGGAAATGTTGAGCTTTAGGTAGGCACTGGACATCCAAGTCTGAGGATGTGCAAACATTGTTTGAGCCATTGGATGTCTGAAGCACAGGAGACTTTCAAGTAGAGTTGTGGATCATCTGCATATTGGTAAATCTTCTTTGTGAACCATCTTTATCGAGATTTTATGCAATACAGTACAACAGGTGTAATCATTAATCAGCTGTGTCAACAGTAGTATTGTTGGTATGCTGTAGGGTGACTCAGTGTGTGCAAACACTTGCACATAATGTCATGGCAGTACAGATTTCAAAGAGCAAAACAACTGAATCAAACCATGAGTCTTGAAGAAAGAGTAAATGTCATGTGGTGTGCAGTGGTGGTACATTGTCTGCTGCTATCCATAAGTGGCATTGGGAGGAGGGAATACAACTTTGCAAAGTATTTAGGGGAGTGGTCCTGAATGTGACTTGTGTGTGTGTGAGACAAAAGGAAGTGATAGTCAAGTAGGGAGTGAGATGGGGTGGGGGTCTGGCTGGGAGGGAAGGTAGGGCCTCTACTAGTAGGGGTGTCTTTCTAGTTTGGAGCCCTTTCATTGTCCAGCATACCCTGAAAGAGGGGCAGCAGGTTGTCCCATGCAGCCGCAATAGGGCACTTTCGCAATCCACAAGCCTCCTCACGGTGGAGCGCCATGGCCTCGGCACTGCCAAACTTAATAGTCACTGCTTGCCAGTTTATCATGCCAGTACATTGCAATCATATGTTGTGCCATTTACAAAACTAGATCAATAAACCGGGTAAAGGCACCACACGCTTTTTGATGTTTATACAGACCTAACAGACTGTTGGCAAGATTGTTCAGGCCTGAACGATCCGTTATTCTGGTGAGGACGTAGACGACCACCCTCTCAAGGGCTTGGGCGTTGGGGCAATCCCAGAACCTGTATAGCATTGCTGCGTCAGGAGCACATCAGTGTGGACAGTCAGGTGGTGTTGCAGGGTAGATTTTGTGTAGTTTGTATGGAGTAAAGAATGCTTTTTGGAGAATGTTTTGCTGTATATGTTGAAAATGGGCATTGCAGGAAACCTTTCATGGGTACACCAATATTTTATCCAATTCTATTTGGGCCAGTTTATGACCAATGTCCCATTCCCAAGTTCACCAGAGCATCGTCAGCAGATGCTAAATTATATGTCAAAGGGCCCTAGTAAGCCAGGTGACCAAGCTGCAGCCACTGCCCATTGTGTATAGATGTATGTGTCAATAGGTGTGGATCGGGCTCTGTGTCCACTATGCCTCACAGTTGTCCCAGCTCTCCCATTAGTCATCTATATGCCAGGAATTGGTCTGCCAGGAGCTCCATGTGCTCTGTCAATTGATCAGCTGGACTAATGGCCCTGTCTTGAAACAGGTTGCCCAAGGTACTCACTTCGGCCGCCTCCAAGAGTTCCACCCACTTCCCAGCCTATATGTGCCCGAAGGCCTGAAAGGAATGCAAAGGGATCTCCCAAGAGTATTGCAGCATATCCGACATGCCCCACAGTGCCTTCTTATAGATCTCATGTGTCACTCTCACAAGGCCCCTGATGCACGAGGGTAACACTGCATTAGGGAGAAACAGTTCTTGGATGAGTCTAAGCTCCCCCTCCTCAAGACTCAGGCCTATCTCTGCCAAATGGTGCCCTACCAGCCAATGTGTGGACCACTGAAGCTTCACCACCAGATAGTGATGCTCAAACACCAGAGCAAACAACTCCTCCTCCCCACTCTGTCGGGAGCTGCAATTTGGCCAAAGCCACTCTGCATCTCCCCGTATTTCATATCAGGCTACCAAGCATTGCATTCGGTGACCTGATTGTGCTTTGGGGAATGCTCCCCCACAGGTTATTGAAGTAGTGGAGGAGTCTCAGGAGCATCACCATTTTGGACAGAGACACTTGGCCCTACACTGTGATGGTAGTGAGCACCAAAAGGTAATTTGAGACCAGAGGGAGGAGACCACCTTCATGAGGTTTGCGTCGATCAAGTCCTCAGGTGAATGGTACATATTTATGCCCAAATATCGGAAAGTGTGAGGTTTTCATTGTATAACATGGGCATCCACCACATATACTGCGGGTGGAGTGGGAATAGGCATGTCTTAGCGCTGTTGACTCCAAACCCTCTGGCAGACTTGAAGGCACCCAGTATTTGCATGATGCTGCCAATATCCTCATAGAAATCATTAAAATAGACTAGGACGTCATCAGCGTACAGTTAGACAGCATGTACCGTGCCTCCAAGGGGTGTGCCCCATGGGTGGGCTGCCTGGTGAATCAGCTTCACCAGTGAATCCAGGGTGAAGAGTGGTGGGAGAGTGGGCACCCACGGCGCATGCCCCTACCAACAGAGAAGTTGTCCGATATTCTGCTCCCTATCTTCACCCTCGCTGTGGGATTTGTGTATAGTAGTTTGATTATGCTCTGTAATCTGCCCCTTATGCCCACTGCGTCCAGTACCACAAACATGTAGTCCCAATCTAAGGTGTCAAATGCCTTTTCGAGATCTAAAACCAAGCGAGCAGAGTGGGCCAGAGCTGAGGCCTAGTCCAGTATTCTGTGCAATCTCAGGGTAAGGTTTGTAGATCTTTCCAGTGTGAACCTGTTCTGGTCCTGGTGGGCCAGGGTTGGCATGGGTTCTAATAGTCGAGTTGCTATAACCTTGCAGAGGATCTCATAACTTCTATCCAGCATGGACAATGGCTTGTATAAGGCTACCTCAAGTGGGTCACATCCCATGTTCGGGAGCCATACCAGGAATGCTTATCATACAGTTGGGGGCAGGCTTCCAGTAGCAAGGACGGCTGTGTATAACTCTAGTAGTTTTGGGACCAGTGTAGTTTCATATGTCTTATAAAACTCAATGGGCAGGCCATTGATGCCTGGGCTTTTGCATATGGGGTGAGTCACTGATGACCCCTTGAATCTCTTGCTCTGTTTAGGGAACATTCAGGGTGCATATTGGTAAATCTTGACGCTGTTATCTGTTAGTAGAGCACCAAGAAGCCATGTATATAGGTTGAAGATGACATGTAGCAGTATGGAGCCCTCAGGGACTACACAAGTGATAAGGATCTTGTGTGACTTAGTCATGCCCATTCCATTTTATCAATTTCAGACTATCTGTGCTATATCAGAGAGAGAACAGCCATGTGCAAATCAAATTTAACACCTCTCCCTCCAAAGAGGAGGAAGCCCTAAATGACACGTCAGAGGTACAGGGAACAAAACCAAACACAGATTAATTTTGATTTTTTTAGCCTTTTTAGTGGAGTACAAATTTAAGAAGAAAGCATAAAATGTGGTTGTTTCAGTGAGGCTCCAGATGTGGGAGAGATATGTCTGGATGTTGGTCTGAGGCTCCTAGAGCAGCCCTCTTACACTGAGAAACTAATAGCCTATTGTACAACCAGACAAGGAGGGTACATGTACAGACAGCATGACCGTGACCATGCAGAGTGGGTTTGCATATGAATCAATACACCTTATTTCTTTGAGGGTAATTTGATTCCCTGCTCAGAGCAAGAGACAGTCCCCAGCAATCCTAAATAGGGTGGCTGTTACCTGTAGAAATGGTTAAAACATCTACCATGGTGGCTCTTAATCTGTAGTTCGGGGACTCCTGGAGGTCCACGAAGCCTAGTCAGGGGTCCGCGACTCCTTAGAAAATTAAATAATATTAATAGATCTATAAAGTGTATATTAAGAATTAAAATGTGAAAAATATTTTAAAACGTTCTATAAATGTGAGGGAATTTGAATTTGAGGCTAAAATATGTTATTATCCTCAAATGTATTCATGGGAGCACTGCAAGTGCCTCAAACTTAAACAGAATATAGCACATACTTGTGCCCTCAAATGAATTTAGAATCTCCAACCTTCCCTTTAATAGTAAGATATTATTGTTTTGTTATATTTGTTGGTGAATGATTCATCATTTGTGTACTTGATGAATGTGTATTTGTGTATTTGTTTTGCGGTTCAAATCATCAAAATTACTTTAGCCAGGGTCGCCAGCTGCCAGTTATAACTCAGTGGTCCCTCTGTGGTCTTCCCTCCCACCCCCCAAAGGCAGGGTTGGAAGGGGAAGCCCTTCCCCTTCCACCCCCGATCCCTCCAACCCCGTGACATCAGCACACGATCGCGCGATCACGCGCTGACCTCACAGAGGCCGCCTCCCATTGTGCTGGAAGCTCAGCTTCCAGCGCGATCGGATGAGAAATGCGATGGGGGCCTGAGAGGCTTCAAAGGGAAGGAAAGGAATTTTCAGAGCATTTCAAAAGCCGGATCGTAAAGCGAGCCGGCTTTTGAAATGCCCACTAGACACCAGGGATTATTTTGTAAAAGGAAATTGGCATGAGAGGGGCATTTTTTTTCAAGGCCTTTTCTGCCCCCTGTTATTAGGCCGATCTAGGGGGCAAATTATATTTAGGCCATTTCTGCCCACCTTGGGGGCAGATTGGCCGATCTGCCCCCAAGGGGGGCAGAAACGCAACCTCTAGGCGCCAGGGATACTTTTTTTGTTGTTGTTGTTTTTTTAGAGATGGGGAGCAACCCCTTAGGCAAGGATCGCTCCCCTGTGGGACAAATTGTATTTAGACCAATGGCCAATTTTTGTTAGGTCAGTCTGCCCCCAAGGGGGGCAGAAACCCCTAGGCGCCAGGGATAATTTTTTTTTTTTTTTAGAGATGGGGAGCGACCCCTCAGGCAAGAGTCGCTCCCCTGGGGGGCAAATTGTATTTAGACCATGATTGGCCAATTTTTGTTAGGTCAATCTGTCCCCAAGGGGGGCAGAAACGTCTTGGCTCCAGGGATATTTTTTTTGTTTTTTGTGTTTTGTTTTTTTAGCGATGGGGAGCGACCCCTTAGGCAAGCGTCGGTCCCCGGGTGGGGGAGGGGCAAATTTATTTTAGGCCATTTCTGCCCCCTCTGGGGGCAGATCGGCCTATTGTTATTAGGCCGATCTGCCCCCGGGGGGGGGCAGAAACGTCTTGGCACCAGGGAAAAATTATTTTAGGCTTTTTTTTTGTTTGTTTGTTTTTTAGAGGTGGGGAGCGACCCCTTAGGCAAGGGTTGCTCCCCTGAGGGGCAAATTGTATTTAGACCATTTCTGCCCCCCTTGGGGGCAGATCGTCCGATTTATGTTAGGCCAATCTGCCCCCAAGGGTGGCAGAAACCACTTAGGCACCAGGGATTGGTTTAGGGGGGCAGCCCTTTGGGTAAGGGTCGCTCCCCACGGGGGCACATTACTGTTGGCCATATCTGCCCCCCTTTGGGGCAGATGGGCCTATTTTTGGAAGGCCCATCTACCCCCAAGGGGGGGGCAGAAAGCCCACCAGAGACCAGGGAAGATTTTTTTCCAAAATAAGACAGTGGGGGTACGGCCATACCCCGACCCCAAATAAATGGGGCCAAAGTTGTTCTGCCCACCAGTGGGCAGATGGGGCAATTACCCCTGATCCACACCCGGGGGGGGGGGCAGAAAGTCTACTAGATGCCAGGGAATTAAATAATAATAATAATAATATTGGGGTGGTGGCTACCAACCAATATGGGCCTGGTTATGCCCCCACCCCAGCTGAAGGGAGTAACAGTCTTTCAGCTCACCCCGCACTCTAAAACATCTTATCCCATGGCAAGCAAGAGGACATTTGATTATTTTGGGTTTTGGTTTTACATTTGGGCCATGAGAGCTTGGCTAACTCTCAAAATCGTCCCACTTGGAATGGTGAGGGCTGCACTTTTTGGACTTTGGTCTGCTGTCATGTAGAAAAATCCACAAGACCTATACACATCTGAAAACTAAACATCTAGGTGATTCCAGAGTGGTGTGCTTCACATGCACCCTGCACCATTTTCTTACCCACAATGCCCTTCAAACCTCCAACTTTGCTGGAAATCACAAATTTTTCCCACATTTTTGTGATGGACCCTTCTGGAATCTGGAGGAATCCACAAAATTCCTACCACCCAGCATTGTCTCATCTATACCGATAACAATTCTGCTGTACTTGTCTGCATGAAAATTATTTTTTGCAGACTGCCCTTTTGGACCCCTTTTGCTTCCCCCTCAATATCGACATGTTTTTGGCTCTTCCCTTTCACAAGCACTTGGCCCACCTACACAAATGAGGTATCATTTTTACCGGGAGACTGAGGGGAATGTTGAGTGGTATGAAATATGTCCCAGTGCGGTAATCCACACAGAAATGTTGGAAAAATGTGATTTTTTAGCTAAATTTGAAGTTTGACATTGAGTGTCCAGATAGTGTTTTGGGGCATTTTCTTTTGCGGGCAGTAGGCCTACCCACAAAAGTGAGGTACCATTTTTATCGGGAGACTTGGGGGAACGCTGGGTGGAAAGAAATTTGTGGCTCCTCTCAGATTCCAGAAATTTCTTTCACCGAAATGAGAGGAAAAAGTGTTTTTTTGGCCACATTTTGAGGTTTGCAAAGTATTCTGGGTAACAGAACCTGGTCAGAGCCCCACAAGTCACCCTATCTTGGATTCCCATAGGTGTCTACTTTTCAAAACTTCACAGGTTTGCTAGGTTTCCCCAGGTTCCGGCTGAGCTACAGACCAAAATCCAAAGCTAGGCAGTGTGTAAAAAACAGCTCAGTTTTCTTTGTGAAAATGTGATGTGTCCATATTGTGTTTTGGGGCATTTACTTTCGCGGGCGCTAGGCCTACCCACACAAGTGAGGTACCATTGTTATCGGGAGACTTGAGGGAACGCTGGGTGGAAGGAAATTTGTGACTGCTCTCAGATTCCAGAACTTTCTGTCACCGAAATGAAAGGAAAAAGTTTTTTTGGGGCCAAATTTTGAGGTTTGCAAAGTATTCTGGGTAACAGAACCTGGTCAGAGCCCCACAAATAACCCTATCTTGGATTCCCCTAGGTGTCTACTTTTCAAAACTGCGCAGGTTTGCTAGGTTTCCCCAGGTGCCGGCTGAGCTACAGACCAAAATCCAAAGCTAGGCACTTTGTAATGGGGTATGTCCCAGTAAAATGTCAAAATTGTTTTGAAAAATTGGGTTTTCTAATTCAAGTCTGCCTGTTCCCGAAAGCTGGGAAGATGGGGATCTTACAACCGCAAACCCTTTGTTGAGGCCATTTTCAGGGGGAAAAAACACAAATTTTTGCTGTATTTTGGCTAATTTCTTGGTCTCCTTCAGGGGAACCCACAAAGTCTGGGTACCTCTAGAATCCCTAGGATGTTGGAAAAAAAGGACACAAATTTGGCGTGGGTAGCTTATGTGAACAAAAAGTTATGAGGGCCTAAGCGAGAACTGCCCCAAATAGCCAAAAAAAGGCTCGGCACAGGAGGGGAAAAGACGTGGCAGCGAAGAGGTTAAAACAAAATGATGGGGCCTTCTACAGAATACTGCTAGGGGTCTCGACATTTCTATATTTCACAAATATTCATATAGCTTGAATTCAATTGGGGCCCTCTGAAGGGGCTTGCGTTACGCCCCTGGCACCATAACTGTGTGCAGACAGCTCGGCAGAACATACTTACAGTGTGCGCCTCTACATCCCACTACTGACAACTTGCAGTAAGCCGAAGCATGACACTGGGTTACACATCCCCCGTACCTTTTGCACTTGGCTCAGTACGCTACTCTATGTAAAAGGGCCACCCACCTCGCCTAAAGTTGATTGCTATCCAATACCGCTTTATTACTTTCGCACTGAAATCAAACTTAAAAGTAAAAGAAAAAAAGAAAAAATATACAATATGGTGCGCTGTGTTTTGGGGGCAAAAACTATTTATTTTTATTTTATTTGCTACTGCAATTTTATCGTTTAATGGACCTACCATGTTGCAGTGTCTGGGCCGAGCCAGATTTACATTTCAGGGAAGGAATGGAGACAGTTTAAGACGTTTATTTAAAAGCTGAAAACGCCCCAGTGCTCAAAATAATATCCATTGAGTGTCTTTTGACTCTCGTTTCTTCACAAACTTGAAATGCTTCATTGTATCTAAATGCATTCAGCAAGCCCCATTATCTGAGCCTATCTGCTAGTGTGGTTTTTGTGACAATGGAGGATTTGGGGAACAAAAGCGGCTTTTCCCCGTTTCCAGTCTTTTTGTGGCATACCTGCAATCCATCTATCCATTCCGACCAGGAGGGACCTGCATGTGCGAGAACAGAGCGCCCGAAGAACCAGCAAGGGACACAAACTATTGTCCCCGTGTTTAGCTTCTTCCGCAGCTAGAGTAAACGCCACAAATCCCTGCTGGCACGAGGCAACAAACACCCCCTGATTGGACCCGCGCGCCTCTCTGCGCTCGAAGATATCACAGAGTGCCCAAGCACAAACATCGGTTGCCTGGCCACCAGCCAGCAGGTGGGCTGCCTCGGCAGCATCATCATGCAGTGCTATAATTGCAAAGCATGTTGGGATCCTTTGAGGTGAAAGGTGTAATATAGATGCAAATTACAGTATTATTATCTCTAATGACTCCCCAAATCCCAGAATGCTGTAAGTCATAATTGCATGTTCTTTTGTGCACAGTGTAAGAATCAATACATTCTCCATAAGAGGTTTGGAACTTTGTGTTCTTCTTTTTTTACTGAACACAAGTATAAGTTTCTATTTAAAATGAAAAATTGTCAAACGCCCATTCTCTAGTGTCTACTCTCAACCAATAGGAATGAGAAGCGCAAAGGAGTTTGTCAAAGGGTTGCCTGCACCACGGGACAATGAACAACAAAAACAAAGGAAGGCGATATAATGAAACACTGAAATGTCGGAGACGTCAGATCTACAAAACCAACACTGTGCATTTTAAATTGAACGTGTTGATTTTAGCATATCATGAGCTATGAGCACGGTTCCCCGTCAACTTTTTGAGTCATCACTCACATGAGTTTAACTAACGAATATGGGGCCTGAATTAGATATTGGCGGACCAGTTACTGCTTCACAACATTGATGGATATCCCGTCTGCCAATATCTAAATCCCATCATATCCTATGGTATTTACATTTTGGGGACGGAATATCCGTCACCACTGGGATGGAGTAACTCGTCCGACAAAATCTCAATCAGGCCGATAATGCAGAGAGCAGAGGTTTGCTGGGTGTTCCCCTTATACACTAAGATCACAGAGCTGCTGCAGCCCAGAAAGAAGTACACACTGTTCCAGGCTGCCTTTAGTATCTATTGCAGCCGTGTATGCCTTCTGTATACATTTAAAGTGGACATATACCCTAATTATGCACCAAGCGTAGGGGTAAGCATTAGAACTCGGCTGCTCCCAAAGTTAACCCGTGTGTTTGTTTTTGCTAACTGTAAAAACGTTTTTAAACTTCTTTCCTGTTTCGGAAATGTTAACATAGTATATGTAACTGCTAACTGAAATGATTTCAATTAATCACACAATAAATAAATGTTACTGGAAAGAAGAAATATAAGCTCTTTAGCTTTCAATGTCCCGTTAAAACCACAATTAATTAGTTAATATTATAAACTGTGCATATCTTACAAACCTTTTTAAATCATAAGGTAATTATGAAGTTTTCTGTACCTTTTGTTGAAAAACATAGGGGTCACTGACACACACATTGTACTCTACAAAAACATTATTTTTTATTATATGTTTTATTTAACACACTTCTTAGGGCATTTTAATAAGTAAAGAGAAAATATAAATTTATTCAGTTTAAGGGCCATGATAACAGTGAAAATTCAAAAGTGAAAATTCTGAAATGTTTGTACTGTAAAGTACAACTTTTTTTTCCTTTCAGTTTTATGTAACCTGAATTTGACTGGAATGTATTGGAGCGCTTTACAAGAACACCAACGCCCTCGACTCCACAGAATACATCATCCTCGGCGACCTGAATGTCCACCTAGAAAACAACAAGGACACCAACACCACCAACCTGCTGGACAACCTAGCCAACCTCGGTCTCAAACAACTCGTCACTTCACCCACCCACTCCGCAGGCCACACACTCGATCCTGTCTTCTCAACTCCTTCAGCCACACCACCGAACTCAGCTGGACAGACCACCGCTGCATCCACTTCTCCTACCAGAAACCAGTCATTCACCACCACCGCATACAACCCCCCCGACGCAACTGGAGCAAAATATCAACGGATCAACTGATCTCCACTCTTGCCCGGGTCCCACCCCCTGGGACCCCAGTCCCCAACACAGCCGCCACCAACCTGCATCGCTGGATAGAAGATTGCGCCAACACCCTCGCACCGTTAAAAAAAAACGCCAAACACCCTCCACAGAACCAAGGCCGGCTGGTTCAACTCAGACCTACAGGAATCCAAACGACAATGTCGCAGAATGGAAAAAAACCTGGCACCTTGAACCTACCAACTCCAACCACATCGCTTTCAAGGATGCCATACGCAAACATCACCAACTGATCCGCACCATCAAAAGGACCCACTTCAAAAACCTCATTGACACCAACGCTCACAACAGTAAAGAGCTCTTCAGCATCATCAAAGAGCTTGCCACTCCCAAGACCTGCTCCAACGAACCATCGCCATCACAGGAGTTCTGAAACTCACTCACAACCAACTTCAGTCGAAAGATAGGAGAAATCCACAACAGCTTCAACCCCCAGACCCACCAGCTGACTACAAACACCCACGAACCCAACGCCCCAAGTAACACCCACCTCCTCCACACCTGGACCCCCGTCAACAAAGAAGACACCGCCAACACCATGGCGTCCATCCACTCCGGATCACCATCGGACCCCTGCCCACATCATATTTTCAATAAAGCAAGCATGATCATCGCTCCCCACCTCTGCAACACCATCAACAGCTCCTTCGAGTCAGCCACCTTCGCAGAAAGATGGAAGCACGCAGAAGCCAACACCCTGCTGAAGAAGCCCGAGGCAGAGCCAGACGACCCCAAGAACTACCTGCCGATCTCCCTTCTCCCCTTTCCAGCCAAAGTCATCGAAAAAATCGTGAACAGCCAATTATCCCGGTTCCTGGAAGACAACAAGGCGCTCTACACCTCCCAATCCGGATTCCGCAAAAACCACAGCACGAGACTGCACTCATTGCTGCCACAGATGACATCAGGACCATGCTCGACGAAGGAGAAACAGCAGCACTTATCCTCCTGGACCTCTCCGCAGCCTTCGACACGGTATGTCATCACACTCTCCGCACACGCCTCCACAACGCTGGAATCCGCGACAAGGCACTCGACTGGATCTCGTCATTTCTCGCGGGCAGAACCCAGAGAGTCCACCTTCCACCGTTCCTGTCAGAAGCCTCCAGAATCATCTGTGGCGTCCCCCAAGGATCATCGCTCAGCCCCACGCTCTTCAACGTTTACATGACCCCACTCGCCAACATCGCACAAACCCACCACATCAACATAGTTTCCTACGCAGATGACACTCAGCTGATCCTCTCCCTCATGAAAGACTGCAAAGAACAACCTCCACAACGGACTTCACGCCATCGCCAGCTGGATGGAATCAAGCCGCCTCAAGTTCAACACAGACAAGACAGAGATCCTCATCTTTGGCGCCAACCCCTCAGCATGGAACGACTCCTGGTGGCCCACCTCCCTAGGATCCGCACCCTCGCCCACCACCCACACACGCAACCTGGGATTCACCTTGGACTCCACACTCAGCATGACTCAGCAGGTCAACGCCATCTCCTCTTCCTGCTACAACACTCTCCGCATGCTCTGCAAAATCTTCAAGTGGATTCCCGTCGCAACCAGGAAAGCTGTCACCCACGCCCTGGTCAGCAGCCGATTGGACTATGGAAATGCCCTATATGCAGGAACAACAACCAAACTCCAAACAAAGCTGCAAAGAATCCAGAACGCATCCGCCCACCTCATTCTTGATGTCCCACGCCGCAACCACATCTCCCCCCACCTCAGAGACCTACACTGGCTACCAGTATCAAAGAGGATCACCTTCAATCTCCTCATCCACGCACACAAAGCCCTCCACAACACCGGTCCAGCCTACCTCAACGACAGACTCACCTTCCACACCACCACCCGCAATCTTCGCTCCGCCAGCCTCGCCCTCACCTCCATCCCCCACATCCGCCACACCACCGCCGGAGGAAGATCCTTCTCTCACCTAGCCGCCAAGACCTGGAACTCCCTACCGCTCCACCTTCTCCAGACCCAAGACCCATTCAAGAAACGCCTCAAGACATGGCTTTACAAGCGCCTTGAGACCATAACGGGTGAGTAGTGAGCTTTATAAATCCTTTGATTGATTGATTGATTTATGTTACACCAGCGGTCTTCGAACTGGGGGGCAGACAACCCAGAGGGGGGCCTCTAGTGATCCCAGGGTGGGTGGCAGGCTCTGGCCAAAATAAGCATTACATTATGCAGATAACAGTTCTTTGTCTAAAGCAGAAAAACATTCATTGCATTTTAAAAAAGGTAACAGAACTTAACTGGAATGTTTAAATAAGTCTAGACATATTTAAACATTGTCAACTTAATAGAACAATTATGAAAAATTCTGAGGGGGGGCCCGATTGTTTTTCTTCCAACTGCTCGGGGGGGGGGTGCGGCATTAAAAAGTTTGAAAACCACTGCGTTACATAAAGATACATTCATTGTTGGTAGGCAAGGGGACAGTAAGGGGCCAATTTGCGAAAAGCGGTGCTGCACCCAGTGCAGCGCCACTTGTTGTGTAGCCCTTAGTGCCCCCCCTACCGCCACCATGTGTGCGCCGTATTTAAAATACGACACACCATTGCGCAGGGTAGGGGGCAATAGGGTCAACATTTTTGATGCTACTTATGTACTGTTCAGAGTTGGTACCATAACCCTGAACAGTGATTAGGGGCCCATTGTAACCAATGGTGTGCCCCCTGTGAATGGCTGCTCTGAGCAGGTGTTAAAAGTAGCTACAAAACATGACACAGTGCAATCTCCTAGATTCCACTGCACCATTTTTGCAGTCTCCTAATGGGGGAACGTCCCCTTTGCATACATTATGCATGGCGCATGCATAATGTGGCACAAAGGATTACAAAGTGGTGCAATGCATGCATTGCACCACTTTGTAAATCTGGTGCGGCGATTTTTGAAGCCTAACGCCACATTAGCGTAAAAACAATGATGCTAATGCTTCTTAAATCTGGGCCTAAGTGATTTGCACAGAATCAAAGGATGTTGAACCAACGCCAAGACTCGAACCTGGTTTCCCAGCAACGAAGTCGGCAGCTCTGGCTGTTACGCCACATCCACTCCCTGTTATCCTGAAAATTACAAAACAAACCCTGAGCAGTTTAATAAATACTGTTACATGTCATGAAATCTACAATTTTATGTCAAGACCGGAGGCTCCTATTATGCATTCTTTTCATGCTTTAATAAAATAGCAGCAGTCAAGAACTACACATCCCAAGAGGCTTAGCAACATGCTAGCCAATGGGAACAAAAACATAGGCATAGACAGCTCAAATGGGACAACACCCAGGACCATAGAGTACCCACTTGACTGTAAGCAGCCCTCTTTTCTTGCTGCTCGCAGTCAAGATCAGTACTATTCTTTTGGTCTCTTTAATGTTTTATATTATATGGTGTTACATGGTATTTCACTGTTTTATTTTGGAATTTCGGAAAGCACCCTTTCTGTTCCTAAGTCACGCTGGACCGCTTGCGCTTATCCTGCTTGTCTCCCCCCCTTCCCTCATTTTTGCTGCAGGGTCCTCCTCGGCTTGCGTTCTATAATGGTTCTTTTTTTTGCAACCGTCGTGCCGTTTCTAGATTGTCAGTGTGCTGCCACGCTGGTTTCAGAGATGCAGCATATTTTGCCTCTTCGGGCCGTTTTCTGTATCGGCCTCAGTTTCCTCAGATGCTCCTCACATTTGTGCTGCTTACTGGGACCGTCTTGCTTCAGGGGGCGCGGCCTCAGTTTCCGCCCTCCGCCTTCGTTGGACACTGGCCTCGTTTTACACATGCCTAAGAGGAGTGTCTTCTCCATTTACCATGTACTTTTAACTGTTTATCTGCCATTTTCCTCACAGCCTTGTTTATTATCACAGCCTTTCAATTAACATGGAGTCTGACAGTTCCCCTTTGATGCCTGACATCAATGACGATCGGGAATCTTTTAAACAGGGCCTAAATGTTTTTATTCAGTCTTCTGTTGAACAAGCCCTACAGGCTTCTATGGACAAAATATCAAGAAATATAAAAAATTCTGTCTGGAGTATGATGTCCAATACTTTACTGGCCCATTCTGCAGGGGAAAGCAGAAAATGAAAGGTGACTCCTTTAATTAAAAAGATAATTTCTTCTACTGGCACACAGCTGACGAGTGAGTTTTCCTCGCACCAGCCTGAGGACTTAGTTCCTCCTAGGCCTCAGTGTAAGGAAGGGAATTCTTCTAAAAATACTAACAATTCTTTGTCTTCCAGATGCAAATCAAAAGAAAAAAATATAGATGAAGCGCCAACAAAGATTATTATCTCAAATGTATTGGACACTGATGATGATGATATGTATGATTTAATTCAATCCGATATGACTGGTGACAATTTTTCCACCTCTTCCCCCCCCCCTAAGAAAAGCAAAGTATAAATTTCTGATCCGTCCTTCTCCATTGTGGATTCCGACAGAGTCCCTATGTTTGACCCTACCCTTATCTAGCATCCCAACTCCACCGAATGGTTACCTTCTTCCCATGTTGGGGACTGTATTGCTTCCCACCTGCGTCTTCCCCTAGATAAACAAACTTGAACAAAATTAAAATCGGAGTGTCCTAGACCTTCTTTACCGTTCAACATAACTATCACTCCTTCCATTTACCAATCACTAATAACCTTTTTTGCCAAATTTGGCAAGGACCCTCGTAAAGGGGTTGATAAAGCCTGGACAGCATGCCAGGACAAACTACTAGATGTGGTTGGCCCTTTGGCCCGCATTTTTTACCTGGATGAAACAGCCAGATTGGAGGATACAACTATCAATCCTACAGATCTCTCCCTTTGGATTCAAAGAGCCTTTTGCCTTTTGGGAAACGCCAATTCGGCTATTATCCATGAGAGAAGAAAAGGTTTACTTCTGAAGCTGGACCCGAAACTGGCAAATCTCACTTCTCTCGATCCTGGCATCCAAGCGGATGGTAAACTCTTTGGAGATTCCTTCATTAAGGATCTTAGTAGATATGTTACAACTTTTTCCTCTATCGATAAAGCTCAGCAATCCTTGAAAAAAGTCTTTAGCTAACGTGTTTTTGCACGGGCCGGTAGAGGCAGGAGCCGCTTTACCGGCCGCACCTACCGCATTCAAGGTTCAAGAGGCTGCTTCAACAACGTCTAAGACTACAAGCCTCAGTTCTACCCCCAGAGTTCCAGAGGTTTCCGCGGCCATGGACAACGATGTTCCAAATCAAACAATTCCCAAGGTAAGCCCATTTTCTGGCCTTCCTGTGGGAGGACGCCTTCAATATTTTCTTCCAAAATGGCATTCAATTACATCAGACCCTTGGGTGTTACACACAGTCCAGGGTTTTCACATAGAGCTATACTCCCCTCCATTCCAAACTGTTTTTCCACCGTCTCCAAAATTTTCTACAGAAATGTGCTCTCTCATTACAACAGAAGTCCAGTCACTCATACAGAAAAACGCTATCCAGCCTTTTCTTCCCGTTCCCTCGGGGCTCATGAGCTCTCTGTTCCTGGTCCAAAAGAAAAACAAAAAGTTAAGACCAGTAATCAATCTCATATCGTTCAATCAGTTCGTAACTTATCGCCATTTCAAAATGGAAACCCTAATTCATCTCAGAGGCATTTTACTTCAAAACGACTGGCTGGTGAGACTGGATCTACAGGATGCCTATCTTATCATTCCTATCCACCCATCTCACAGAGAATTCTTACAATTTCAATGGCTTTCAAAAAGCTTTCTTCCCTTCTGTTCGGGCTTTCTTCGCCCCCCTGGTGCTTTAACAAAAGCAATGAAACCGATTGTTGCCCGTCTCAGATCACTAGGTATCAGACGGATAATTTATCTAGACGATATCCTTCTCATGCACCAAAAGGTACAATTTCTTTACTCCCATCTTCAGTTAGCAAGCTCACTCCTTTTGGAAATGGGCTTTATCACCCGCCTAGAGATTCAATGGTGGATACACCATTTAGATGCCTGGAACGGCAGGACTATCTTCCCCTCTGCACCCTATCTTGTATTAGAATCAGATGCAAGTCTCACGGGCTGGGGCGCCTGTTTTGGACCAAATTTGAATGGCAGTACATGGTACATGGTCCGCAGAGGAGTCCAGATTGCACATAAACTGTTTAGAGATGCCTGCAGGCTCCTTTGCGATCAGAAGCTTTGCAAAACACAAAGTACAATGTTCTATTCTACTTCGCATGGACAACGTTTCGGCTGTCCGATACATAAATCATCTTGGAGGAACCAAATCAAAACATTTAGCAAAAAGTCTTTGGGAATTCTGCCTATCCCACAAGTTTTCTCTTCTAGCAGAGTATCTTCCAGGCTCCCAAAATTCCATAGCAGATTGGCACTCCCGCCATCACAAGGATTGCAGCAATTGGAAACTCCATTCCTCCGTTTTTCAAATCCTTCTGAACGAATGGGGACCTGTCCGTATAGATCTCTTTGCTTCCTGTCTCAATTCTCAATTACCAGTCTTTTTCAGTTGGCGTCCAGATCCTCCAGCGATGGCAACAGATGCGTTCCTACAAGATTGGTCCCCGACAACCAACTATGCCTTCCGTCCTTTCATTTTAATCAACAGAGTTTTAGCACAAGTCAGATGCCAGAAAGCCTCACTAGTCATAGTGACCCCCTTCTGGCAGACTCAATTCTGGTTTCCCCATCTCCTCGAGTTATCAACAGACTTTCCTCTTCTTCTTCCTTTTTTCCCTTCTCTCTTTCTAGATCCTTTGGGATCTCCCCACAACCTAATTCTCAACAACTCCCTAACTCTTTCAGCCTGGAGAGTCTCGGGATGTCCCAACAAGCCACTCTTATTTTGGCAGAAGCTTCAGAATTCATTAACAACGCCTGCGCAAGGAAAGCTTATAAATCAGCTTGGACTCTTTGAGCAAGCTGGTATGGGAAAATGTATCAATCCCTTTTCAACAGATATAAATCGTATTATTAACTTCTTGGCTACTGAAGCCAGTTCAGGTAAGTATTACAGAACCATAAATCTCTGTAGATCAGCTATTTCCATGCATCATCAACATATCAAAGTCAAACCCGTTGGAGAACATCCCCTAGTCTGCCGACTATTGAAGGGAGTAAATCTTTCCAAGCCATCTTCTTCTAAATACACATATCTGTGGGATGTATTGCTAGTTTTAAATGAGTTCCTCTCATGGCCCGAGAACTCAGATCCTTCCTCAAAAATGCTCTCAGCAAAGTTGACCATGTTATTGTGCCTTATATCCATTAAACGTGTGTCTGATGTCAAATCCCTAGAGGTTTCTTCTCGCCAGTTCATGCCTACAGGAGTTTTATTCCACATTACTAAGTGCACAAAAAACAATCTACATACAGTATTTTATCCTTTCTTTCCTAACAAACCTAAACTCTGTGTGGGACTATGTTTAAAGGAATACGAGAAACGTACTCTCATCCTCAAAATGTCCTCCCTCTACCAGCTCCTGATTTCTTTTCCGCAAACCCCACAAACCAGTTTCCTCTGCTACTTTAGCTCGTTGGGTTAAATGGGTCATGTCTTTAGCTGGGATTGACATCTCCACCTTCGAGGCCCATTCTTCCAGGGGTGCCATGGCCTCTAAAGCCTTTTCAGTAGACTCTAGCTTAGAGGACATTCTGAGGTCAGCTGATTGGTCTAATGACAATGTTTTTAGAACTTTCGATTGTAAACCTGTTAAAACTGCAACTTCTTTGGTGGTTGATATGCTTTAATTAGCATAATAGGAGCCTCCGGTCTTGACATAAAATGTAGATTTTCGTAGTAAACTATGAAGGAAAGCCTTAATTTTATTAAAGACACAGAGGCAAGTATTATCCCACCACTGTTACTACTAACATGTTTCTCTCTTTCCCACCCAGTGAATCCGGCATTGCCTCCTTTCTCTGGATGATGCCAGATGTTCTTCGCTTGCTTCTTCCGCTTCTAGGCTGCAGACCTCCCGGATCTCTTTCCTTCAAGACCCTCGGATTTCTCCAAGTTATGCCTGGATTGTCTCCTGTTGCCAATAACTTTTATCCTTCATTCTGGCGATTGCTATTATTGGTTCAATCTTACCTTTGTTTCATGACTCTATTTGACCTGCTGACACAAGAAAAGAGGGCTGCTTGCTGTCAAGTGGGTACTCTATGGTCCTAGGAGTTGTCCCAGTGGTGTTGTATATGCCTATGTTTTTGTTCCCATTGGCTAGCCTGTTGCTAAGCCTCTTGGGATGTGTAGTTCTTGACTGCTACTATTTTATTAAAGCATGAAAAGAATGCATAATAGGAGCCTCCCTGTCTTTAATAAAATGAAGAGTTTCCTTCATAGTTTACTAGGAAAATCTACATCACACAACAGTAACACTGAAACTCGTGGAACCCAGTTCTCTGAAATCTCACAGATGCTGCAGGAAAAACATCAGCTATGGTGGAGGTCTAAATAATTATTTCAAATGCAGAATTGTTTATTTGATTGTAAAATGATACCCTTTCAAGTGAGACAAGAGCAGATTAGTCGATGTTTCTCTTTTCTCAAAATGATCTGCTTACATATCAGCAATGCCCCCCAAATCCAAGTTAATGGTCTCTTGTCAGGACAGACGAGGTGAAATGGTAACCTTTGTGTTCATATTACCAGATTGACCTGTCATGAAGGATATTCTTGGGTTAATTTTTTTGAAGCACTAAGTGAATATATGTAGGAGCTTTCAGCTGTGCCACATTTACACCAGAGAATTAATATCTCAGTCCTAGCTTAAAACGTTCCAGAGGTGTCCAGTATTATCTGTTAATAAGTCCTGCTGCATATAAACAAACTACAAACCATTTATCATTTAGTAGCAAACTTAATAATGGCAAAAGCTAATCCAACATGAGTTTTACATTTGATGTTGGTTGTAGATTTGTTTTTTTCCGCCACCCAATCTGTAATACCAATATAATTTTTGGTGTTGGGAAATTGATTTTACGATGCCGAACATTAAACTGACCTCAGGCAAATTAGATTATCCCCGGCTCCCCAGTGTATGATTTTGTGGTCCTGGACTGTAGTCCGCCACAATACAGTCAATGGTTGAGGTGACATTGATGGCCCTTTAACCCATAATGAAAGTACAAAGTGGATTTCTTGTCCCCGCTATAAACTCTCAATGTTCTTCTGTTCAGTGCTGAGGGAACAGGAATAGGACAATAAGTGGGAATTTAAGAAAGTACAAAGGAGTTACTTTCTGTTCCTGACATTATCTTCATAGCACCTCAGACAAAGTGCCAGTATAGCAAAGGGCAAGTCAGGGGTAGCAGCTGCTAATTTGTAATAATTTTTCATTATCGCACTGAATCATTTTAATTCAATTTTTTTCAAAACGTTCTGGTGCTCGATATAGTCTATTGGCCATGATGGAGAACGTAATTGGGATATAATAACAGGGTTTCCTCTATACCACAAAAAGAGTACTCACTCATAATATGTAAAAAAAACTTCTAAACAATTTAAGTTAATCTCCTTCATAGTATTTCATCACTAGTTTTTGAAAGGAATATACTATTTACCTGTGATGTGTAAATGTTTATGAGACATGGAAAAAGGAAAAAACAAATGAAGAAGTTGTATTAAGTACAATGTTGTGTTCAAATTTTAAAAAAGTTTTTTACAGTAATTGATCCATATTGTGCTATGTTGCAACCACTCTTAATTTGAAAGGAGATTTTCTGCCTCCAGACATTAGGGCCCTCATTTTGACAGATGGGGCCATCCCTCCATGATACCTATTAAGTGATTCCTTCTAGGCCTGCAGGCGGAAACAGCAGGAAACACACCACAACATTGAAGCCAGCTCGTAGGCGGGCCAGTGGCAATGTTGCAGTGTGTCGGGTGCAACATCACCCATCACTCTTTTCACTGCCCACAAATCGGACAGTGAAAAGCGTGACAGGGCTGTGCATGGAGGCCCCTTCACTGCCCATGCAAAGTGCTTGGGAAGTGCAGGGGCTCCCATGATCTAAAATGGAAAATGTGAAACAGATCTGTGTGTGAGAAAAATATAGATTGAAAACACTCTTTTGTTAGCTAAGAGTTTTAATAAAGGGCACAACTTAAGCATAGTAGAAACAGAATGTACCCAATGTGAAAAATTATAAGAAAATAATTGATGAAATTATAACACATTTAGGAATTGTACGTACGATGAAGAATTATTAAATCAGACTTTGTTGACGGTGAATGGAATTGAAAGAGACGAAGTACTAAAAAGTACACAGATATTGTCAAGACTATCATAGGCATTTTGTAATACCATACAGAAGGCAATAAGGATAGACAATAAAATCAATACAGAGGAACTTGAACATTCTCGGCAACAATGATACCAACATTTTGTTCAGAGAAACCTCTCCTAGCCTATACAAGATAACAAAGTATCAGCAATGAATTGATTAAGGCAAAATAAAAAAATAATCACTTTTACTGAGTGCCTTAATACTCTGAAAAATCTGACACCTACCTATGCCTGAAATGCCAGAACTGGGGGAATTTCGGGGCACATTTATCAATATTTCATGCAGGACAGTGCAGCAAGTCACCTTGTTGCATTGCATGAAAGGGAAAGGGCAGGAATGCACAGTATTTAACATAATATGGCACATGTGTGCCCTTTCCTTGCGCTGGCGCCTTTTTGGCTGCCTAGTGCCAATGCAGGCATTCTTGCGCCATGGTGGTAGGGTGCCTGCATTGCAGACATGATTTCTTTTGTGCAGGAAGTGGCACCTTGCTTCACAAAAACAATCCTCTGAGGCATTTTCCCCTTTCCGTATGTGCTGCATAGAAAGGAAAAAACTAGGATAAATTAAGATATTTCTCCTTGTTACGTCTCACCTAGGGAGGCATAGTATTTTGACACATTACCAGGTGTACCAATAATGGTAAATCTTGGAATGTGCCAAAATCCATGGGTGAATGCATGGGAACACCCACACTCCACCCATGGAATTCCTCCCTGGGACAGAGTAACAAAATGCAGCGGTTTCCTCTGCATTGTGTTATTCTAGATTTATCAAGCCATGTAGGGCCACACAAGGTGGCCTTGGGTGGCCTGATAAATCAAAGTTAGTAGTTCCATCATTCTTGCATCTCTTTGCATGGTGCAGGGATGAATCAACATCTTGATAAATATGCCCCTCAATTTAAAGTAGAGAGATGCAGCCTCCAGACAGTGATGAAAAGACCTAGATTAGAAATGTTCGTATTAGAGTCCCATCAAATGCAATATATTTAATTTAGTGTTCATGTGACTGTCATACATGGGCAAACATCAGGTAAAATCAAGAAGAAGTATTTTCAAAACACAAATCTACCATAACAGTGTATGACACACATGGAACTGTTGGGAAACATTTTGTAGAGTTTGAACATCCGTTTTCACAATTATATTTTTGTTGTATTGACCCACGATAAAATAGAAAAGCCAGGAGGGTTTTAGAATGGCTTATTCCACCAGTACAACAGCACACAACGTCACGCAGTGCTCATCCCAGCCTCTGTCGTCAACTGACACGGAATGTGGAATTCCCAGCAAACAACACCTGTGCAAAAGTTCTAAATAGAACACATGCTTACAAAACGCACATAATTATAAAGCAGCCATGCAGAATAAAACCCATAGCACACCTCCCCCTTCTGAGAAAATAGTACTACTAATACTACTATTACTACTACTACTACTAATAAAAATAATATTCATAACCCTAATAATAATAATCATTATCATCAAAAATCATAGCAGTACCTTCTCTTCTAAACATAAACAAGGGTTAAGACAAAATATGATCATTCAAATATTTTGGTGTCAGTGATGTAACCTCCGCTCAATTAGAACCTAGCACCCATGCAGAACGTCAGCTATTCCCCTAAGAATCATTCCCATTCCAACTTGTTTAATCAACCACCTCTGCACAGCTGTTGCTAAATCCACCATTTCCTAACAACCACTCATAACCAGCACCAGCCTTAGATGTCAATGGATTAGAATAAAGATCAGCCTTATCTGCTTTGAAAGAACACTTGGATAAATCGACATTTCCTTCCCTGATAACCAAACCAACCCTCCTTTAGCTCCATCTTTTGATGTTTTCCACCACATCCGCATGGTTCAACACTTTCACAACTCTTGTAATAGTGTAAAATTTAGATCTACCCTTACCTGCCCCAGAGGCCTTTTGATTCTTACAAAGTCCCCAGACTGAAAGCAGACTTCGTATATCCTTTTTAACTCATCATACCTAGATTTGATTTTAGCCTGGGCCTACTCCACCCTGTGCCGCACATCTTCCAGATTGACCCCAAAACCAACTGAACAACACCCTTTACCATCCAGTTCACCCTCTCCACCATGCCATTCCCTCGTGGTCTGTACAATACTGCTGTCAAAGCCTTAATGCCATTCAAGACCAAAAACGACTTCATCTCTGCTGATTTGAATTACACTCCATTGTCGGCACTAAGAACTTTGGAATACCCTCTTTCTGGAACAAATCCTTTAAAAAACCTATGACAGCCTTGGTATTGGGTTCTCTCATAAATTTACCCTCAACCCACTTGGGATGATATCCCACCATTGCTAAAGCATACATCATGCATTCTTCTAACCTGTTCAAAGGCCTTGTGAAATCTCTTCCCAATTTCACCCAGGGCTTCTTCCAGAAAACCCACCAGAGTAGGAGGGATGTTATGTGTGCAGATTGAGTTCTGCTCCCCCATGCATGCCACACAATTTACAATATAAGCTTCAAAGTCCCTCCATCCCTGGCCACCAATATTATTCAAGATGCTGTGTTTTTGTCACTGTAATGCCTGCAAGCCCCAATTGGGCCAATTTAACCAATTGAGACTTCAAAATTACAGGAGAAAATAAACAACTCCCTCTCAACACCAAACCATCTTCAATAGTCAGTTCATCCTTAATCTTTGAAAAGGTTTTCGCTACACCCTCCAAATTAATTTCTCTTGGCCAACCACCTGAAATTTATTTTTTTCAGTCACTAAACAAGGAATATTATCCGAGCAACTCATCCATTCCTTGCATGATATCACACCTTTTGCCATAACAATTCTATCAATCATACCCACACAAATCACTCCACCCTCACCATTTTCACATGGGACATCTAGAAAGCAAGTATACCCTACCATTTTTACCACCAGGAATGTGCTCCACCTGAAAATTAATTTATAAATCTTTGACAACAGTCTGACCAACCTAGGACTAGCTTTGTTGTAACTCCTATCATTAAGCAAATATATAAGAGGTTTATGATCGGTTACCAAGAGAATCTGCTTCCCCACAAAAAAGTAGCAAACTGATTAACTGCCCAAACACATGCCAATGTTTCTCTCTTGATCATGCAGTAGTTTTCTCTGCATTAGAAAGAAACCTTGATGCAAAAATAATAGTGTACTACTTCCCCCATTCATCTAACTAAGGACAGATCACAAAACCACCACACAGGAAACAATAGTAACAGTGGAAGGAACATCATCTGAAAAGGCATAGAGGACTGGACCATCAATAATCAAGCTTTTAAATTTAGAAAAGACATATTTTCCTTACCCTCCCACTTAAATTTGGCTCCTTGTGTCAATAGTTTCCTCAGTGGTTCAATTTGAAGAGCAGAATTGTCTACAAATGTGAGAAATACTAATATTCCACTTCTTTCACCAGGAATTAACATTTGCTCATCTTGAACTTAAACCTCCTTTTAACCAACACTTTAAACACCTTTTCCAATACACAAATGTTCTTGTTCTGACTCACTGAAAACTAAAATGTCATCTTGATAGGCTAACACCCATCCTATCTCACCAACTACATTATACATCAGTTTCTAAAAAACTGGTTCCTTAACTGTTTTTTCTTTTTAAAAATTGGTGTGGTATAAAGTATGGCTTTGGAGCTAATAACATTCACTGTATCAATCGCATTGCACGGTTTAAGGGTCTAATTACGAGTCTGGCGGTCACTAGATCGCCCGACTCTTGGTGGCGGAATGGACCGGACTGCTGCAGCTTTGGTGATCCAACTATCAAATTAAGAGTTTGGCGGTTGGTCCGCCAAAAGACTGCCGTCTCCGTACAGGATCAGTGATCTCGACGGGATGACGACGGTCAAGGTTGTAATCAGCCACGGCGATGCTTAAGTTAGCGCCGCCATACTAATTACAACCCTGTTTTCTGACAGCCTTTTCATGGCAGTCTGACCTCCATGAAAAGGCTGGTGGAGAATGAGTGCAAGGGGCCACCGGGGAGCATTTTAAGGGTGCTGTTACACCCTATGTGTGGCAGCATTGCCGGCGGCTCAATTATGAGCCAGGAACTATGCTGCGGCACATTTCCCACTGGGCTGACCGGCAGAAGATAGCACAAGTACTTTAGCATTGGTTAGCAGTGGTCAAGTGCTAAAGCCAATGAAAAAACAAATTTAGCAAAGCAGGATGGGTGAAGGCAAACAGTTTGTGGGAATACGACACCAAGCATGTTAGGTTGAACAAGGAGTGAGCCGGATGGACTGAGGGGAAGGAGCTTGTTTCAGGTCTTGGGGGTCATGTGGAGGATGCCACATTCTCTTGTTTTAGTGCACCAAATCCAGGGGATGTGGATGTGGATAAGTCTCGTCAATCCAAGGTGTGTGGGTGAGGTATGGAAGTGGATGGGGCTGTTGAGCTTTGTAGGTACGAGTGAGGAGTTTAAAGGTGCCACATTTCTGGATGGTGAGCCAGTGTAGATCTCTGAGGTGGTTGTAGATGTGAGCTTGTGGAGGGAGGTTGGGAGTCTGGTGGCCACGTTTTGAGCTATTTTTAGTCTGTTGGTGAGCTTGGTGGAGATGCCTACATAGAGGGCTTTGCCAGAGGCAAGTCTGTTGGTGATGACAGCTGGGGTTACCAAACTGCGGGTGACTGGTTGGAGCCATTTAAATGTTTTCTGAGCTGGAAACACATCACTGCTACCGCTTGATTTGGTTGGCCGTAGATATTATGATGCTCTGGGTCCTTGCAATGTTGGTGGGGTTGAGAACTGGACCAAGGTTGTCAGGTAACCAGAAAGATGTGTTTGCCAAACAGTACACTTTTGTTTTTGTCACTGTTAAGCTTGAGCGAGCTCATTTTCATCCAGTGTAATACGCCGGAGATGCCTGTGATGGAGTTGCATTGTGCAGTAGCCATGTCTTCTGAGAGGATTAGATCCATATCATCTGCATATGAGACAATGTTGAGATCAGACACTGGAGGTAAGTGGGGCCATGCGGATGTTAAAGATGGTGGGACTCCTGGAAGGAGCCCTATGGCACTCTGCAGATCAGTTTGGTAGCATTGGACTGGATGGGAAGAGGGTGACCATTTGAGAACATCCAGTGATGAAGGAGCTAAATGATTTTATAACAAAATTAAAAAATAAGGCAGTACAAAGTCAATATCATAAAGGCATCCAATGAAAAGTCAATCCAGAGAAATGCAAAAATCAGAAATTTTTCCAATTAGTCCAAGTGGACAGCAAAAATGGTGAAATAATGGACAGCATCCATAGCGATTTTATACATTATTTTTGCATATGAAATTACAAAAACTGCACAGTCACTGTGGTGTGAGCAAATGTATAATTTCATTAGAAAATCAGTGCACATGAAAAATGAACTTCATTAAGCCTTAAAACATAAGCACTGTACCACTACACAAATAATAATCCTACCCCTCTATGCTAATGCCGTCAGGAGCTGCTAGAGCAAGCAAAATATGTTACACAATAACATGTTATCTGAATGAACTGGGCACCGTGAACTAGCAGAAGGACCTTGAAACTAAAGTTTCAGGGTGTGACTGAGCTGGGGAATGTTCCTCAAGAGCAGAGTAAAAAAAATGACAGTAAAAATAAACCAGTACATTTCAGCTTGACTTTGAACTGGAAAGGTTGCAAAGAGAGCTCCTAGTGAGGGGAAAAGCATGAATGACAAGGGTGATTACCATCTTAGAAAGAAATTATGTTTGTACTACATTGAGGCCTAGTTAAGACATGTTGAGAAACAAAATTTCTAACCATCTTAGAGAATTTGTTTCAATTACATCAGTACTATATCACTGTGTATATGTACAATCAAGGGTAAGAAGACAGTCTGCACATTATTATTGATGCACACAAGAATAAACTCTTAAAAATCTTTCACAAATCCCCTCTCTGACTATTCTATTATCACTAAAACATAAAATTCATAGAGTTAAACTAATCAGTAACTATAACACAATCTGCATCACTTTCTGCTTCTTTTGGTTGATTCTTCCAACTTTAGCTAGTTGTATACACAATCTTTGGCATCCTCCGGCTCAAGCTCTTCTCTTTTACTTCTTTCTGTTATTCTTACACACTTATTTAAAAAATAGATACACAGAGAGTTTATATAAGATAAACAGGACGCTTGCACACTCATTGTAATTATTAGAGGGGTTAGAATTTGCTTTTGCATCCCTTTTCCCACACTTTTAAACCAATCACCAACCTTATTAAAACCCTTCACTATCTCACTAATCCAGGATACTACTGTTTCCCACAAGCTGTGATCTAAAACTTGAACTTCAAGAGAGATATTTGTAGTGTTATTAACATATGCATTAACCTGCCCTACTTTTAGCAGGTCTGAAGGTGCAATACTTCTTTACCTTCAATACCTTTCAATCACCACCTTACTTCAGTAGAATGATTTCTTGTGCTAAGTGGTTTTCATAACATGCTCATATTGTGATTAACCCAGTAATAGTCTGGGTTAAAGAACCAGCTGTGTTAGAAGCAAGACAACCGACACGCGTAGATAAGGACAAAATCAGAAAAAATATTGTGGTATTAAAATATATTGGCCCTCATTATTTCATTGGTGGTAAAAAACGCCTACTGCCGCGACGATGGCTGCCAAAAGACCATCGCCGCGGCTAACATCCGTCAGCCATAGTATGATCACAGACGGATTTCCACCACAAAAAGGGCAGAAATCTGGCTGTGGTCATGCTGGTGGATGGTGTTAAGGTGGTGCTGCTACCACCAGCAGAGCCACGCCAGTAGACCGCGGCCAGCCGTATTATGAAAAATAATATGGCCTGGTGGTGTTCTGCTGGGGGGGGCTGCTGGTGGTAGCAGTGCCCCGTTCCATCCCCCGCCGGAAGACCCCCTGGATTCAGGTAAGTCGGGTTTCCGACAGGGGAAGGAGTTGTTGTATGTGTGTGTGTGTGTTCATGTATGTGTGAGTGTGTGCATGCATGCGCATGAGTGCGTAGTGTTGCTTGTGTGTGTGTGTGTGCATGTGTGAGATTGCGTGTATGAATCCAAATGTGAATGCGTGTCTGCGTGTAAGTTTGGATGTGTGTATAGATGTGTGCGTGAATGAATTGATGCATTCGTGTATGACTGCGTGTATGCCTCTGTGAGTGAGTGTGTGAATGCATGGTGTGTGCCTGCAAGTGTGCATGTATGGGGAGCGTTAGGGGGGTGGGCCTCCTACCAGTGACAGGGAAGTAATTCCCTGTCACTGGTTGGGCCTAAAGCTATGGTTTTTGTGGCGTTCTGAATGCCACGAAAACCATGGCGGTAGGCAGGGCCATAATGCCACCGGCGGGACAGTAGCGGCTGCCGGGTTGAAGATTGTTATCTCCAGCCCGGCGGCTGCTACCTCCATGGCAGTCGGTGTGGCACATTGGCGGGTGGCGGTATGTATCACCAGCCTGTTGGCGATACTACAGCCACATTAACACCGACCGCCGGGGTCATAATGACCCCCATTGTGTCTAGAATATCGTGATGTCAAAAATATCGTTGGCAGGAATATTGAAGGTCAAATAATTGTAAAAAATATTGCAGTGAAAATATCATTGCATGTAATTTCACTTGTAAGTGTGAATTAGTATGTAATATATGGCAGTGTGTTTGGTTCTATATGTTTATTATGTTTTTTATTTGTGTTTTAGTTAAATAGTTTATTAGTTATAAAACTGTTGAAATTTGCATTTTTAGTCATATCAGTGGATATAAATATATTTTTTAGTAGCAGGATATTCAATTTTTAGGGAACATTGTTGACGAGATTTTCCCAAAAATCTTTTTTTTTTTTTTACATTAATATTTTTAATACATTTGAATTTCAAATGTTTTAAAATATATTAATTGCATTCAATTTCTGAACAATTTAAATATTTAAATTATAAACAAACCAAAAAATAAAAAGATATGAACTTTTATTTTAATATAGGGAAATAATTAGAATTTCTTATATAAAAGTTTTACATATTATAATTTTTGTAAAACAAATTCCAAAAATACAAATATTTAAATTCTTTTGTTGTAAAATTATTTTATACTAAACTATATTTTTACATTTTCAAATAAAGCATTGGTTCCATAGAATTTTGATTTTATGATTGTTCATTTTGGATTATGATTTGATATTTAATTATGGTCTAAAATATATGAATGGTAGTAAATAGTTTTCTAAATCATATTAATTATCAATAGTAATAAAATATTTTTATAAGTTAATGTTCAAATATGAATATACATCTTCATAGTTTGTTTTTAGATTAAATGTTAGTTTATTTTATAGGTAAAAATGTGTGTTAGTATGGAGTATTGATTGTCTATAAAAATATTTAATTTGCATTACCTTGTTTCAAATGCTTTAGTTTGCAGTGGAAATAGTAAATTCCACGTCTTTAGCGTCTAACGCCTTCTTCCAATATGGTGCGATTGGAGTAGGAATAGTAACTGTCATCCCTTTAGTGTCCAACACCTTCCCCTTCTATGGTTAGATTGTAGTCGGAATAATGAATTTCACACTTTTAGTGTCCAATCTCTTACCCAATATGGTTAAAGTGGAATGGGAATAGTAAATATCAACCTTTTAGTATCCAGCACCTTCCTCAAATTGGGTTAGATTGCAATTTCATTCCTTTGCTGTCCAATACCTTCCATAAAAGGATTTATATTGGAGTGGGATTAGCAAATATCCCCCTTTTAGTCTCCAACACCTTCTACAAATTGGTATAGATTGGAATGAGAATAGTAAATGTTATCCTTTAGTGTCCAACACCTTCCTCAAATTGGTATAGGTTGAGGTGGGAATAGTAAAGTACACCCTTTTAGTGTCCAACACTTTCTTTAAAATTGTTTATGTTACAGTGTGATTATTTTATTTAATCATTTTAGTCTGAAATACTTTGTTTTAATTTTATTTTTATGTAGTAGAATAGTTTGTGTTATTTCAGTAGTATTGTAATATAATACAAACATAGTTGTATGTTTGTAAGCAATAAGATCATTAATTATATTTTTATAGGATAAAGACTTGCGAAACAATTTCCTTATTTTATTTATGTTTATAAAGTTTATTTATTTTTAATTTTTTAATTATCATTTCATATTACATACATCAAGAAAAACACAAAACTTGCAAAAGCCAACATCATGGGAGGATGGAATTTGTGCAGTAGTCAGAACATTATAGTGAAAAGACTACATATACAATTATACCATTATTGCATTAAGTGGAGCATGTCAAGAACAGTCTAATCCATGTATAAACAACAGTGAGGCAAAACAAAAACAGATACTCATTCCTGGAACATACAATGCACCATATGACAGGAGGCTGCATGGGTGGACTATGGCTCTAGGGCGGAGTAATTAAGGATCTTCTTAGATTGAGCGGGATGAGGCCGGCAGCAGTGAAGCATAGATTTGACTAGTGTTATCACAGAAGGCAAGGCTCTTAAGCCATCCAGCTACAGTCGGGCAGCTCCTGCTTCCCCAATATAGAGCTAGTTCACATTTAGGACATAGTAGCGCTAGCGCCGTGAATCTGCAAATCCCCTTCGTGGAGTGTTGCCCATAACCTAACAGAGCAAGAAGGAGGTAAGGGTGATTGCTACCATTAAGGAGAGCTGAGAGAAAACAGCCATCCAATAATCCCCAATGTGGGTGCACATCCATGTAAGATGTGCAAAGGCAGCATCACTGGCCTGACATTTAAGGCATGCAGAGGACATTGAGGGGTCAATCTTGGATAGCGAACAGGTAGTGGTATATGTACGCCTAAGGTGTTTATAGTGTATCAGTTTGTGTCTGTGATTGGGGTGGTTGTGTTAGGTTTGTTGACAGCAATAATACCAAATGTTGTCCCTTAAAGGATGTTGTAATCCATTCTCTCATCAGCCCCGGATACCACCATCTCTGGCTGGTAGCAGAGAGGGAGCTTAAGAGGGAAACATCTAGAAGTTAGTAATAGTGTTGTTTGTGGGGTTTTTTGTACGTTCAGCTGCATTAATAGTAGCGTTTGTCACCAGTTTGCAGTTTGTGTTTTTTTGTATCTTAGTTTGTTACTGTATCATTATGTCATGTTAGATTGTGTTATGTTACTAATATTTTTATGATTAGGTGTGATGTATATGTATTTTTGGGAATGTAATGTGCTTTGCAGTGGTTTTTCTTATTTGCTCTACATGTTTTTTCTTCATACATATCCTATGCGCATTAGGAGTTTCCTTTTTTTTTTAAAGGAGGTCAATTTTGGTTTCTGATAAGCCAATGCTTTATTACTGTGATTTTCTTTTTTTGTGGTTTTCTGGAGTGTTATTTTAAACTTTTTGGAGGTTTTTTCAGGTGTTTATGGTTCCTAATTACTTTGGATTGTTTTGAAGGATCTCTATTAGATTCATATTATTTTTGCATTTTTTGGGGGGGCTTTTGGCACAATGTTTTTCTCATTTTGGATGGATTAGTAAATTTGACTATGTGGATACAGAAGAAGATTGGCAGCTACAGGACAACATGTTTTATTTATTTCATTTTTTTTGGTTGGGAAATGTGATATTTTATTATTTGTGTAAATATTATGTGATTGCTATTTCGAATTGTGTGGTTTATGTGTTGTAATTATTTTATGTCATTTTATGTCATGGATAGAGTTTCTTGGTTGGTGATGGCTATAATTTTGCTATCTCAGTCTTCATTAACATTGGAATTTGTATTTAATATTATTTGATATAATACAATTTGATATGTATTATTTATTTTTTTTAAATGATTTTTCATCCTGGTGTAAATTGTAAACCAAATGGACTTTAAATTGTACCATGTTGTACATTCTTTTGGTTTGTTTGCTATGTTTGAGGGCAATTTGGCTAGCAGATTGTTCCATTCGTAGTTGTTGATAGCTTTGCTCTTTTTATAAAGCTTCTATAAATTTATAGAGGGTAGGTTGGGTTCTTCCTAGTGTGGTTTGGAAAGCATTGTGTCATTCTTCCACTGCCCTGTTTGCTTTAGCTTCCTATGACGAGGTGCTGTCAGACATTCTACCATGGTATTTGGAATTTGGGTAGGCACCTGTGACCAGAACTGCCAATCCAAGTGTCTTCGAAGTAATACATTTGGGGCTTAGTTTGTCTTCATTTTGCTGGTAGAAATGGCTTTTTATTAGCAAATTGTAGTGGTTAGGTACCTCTGTGACAGCAGCATAGGCTAGTGCTATAATTTCTTTTTATTTCAAAAGCAAATTGGCTGTTTTTTAGAATATTCTCCACTTAGTGCTGATTGTTGGAAGTGTCTCCTACTGCTTTAATTGAAATGATAGTAACAGCTTGCTCAAAGTCTATGTTTTTTTAGTAGTAGTTATTTGTTTTATGTTTATTGTGGTTTAAGAGGTCATAGTAAGTGCTGGTTTTCTTATTTGGTAGTAGGGCATATATAAAAGGGATATTGGGCCTATTTAAGAGTTTGGCGGATGGGAACACCAAACTCCCGACAGGGTGGCCACCACTGTTGTGTTGACCTCCCCACTGGACCTAGTATGACATTCCCGCTGGGCCAAGTTTTCCGCCCGTCAGCCCAGCGGGAAAGTGGAGGCAGCATTGTTGCTGGCTCATGATTGAACCTGCTGCAATGCTGCCACCCGCAGGGGCACCAGCACCCTCGTAATGCACACTTTCTGCACAGCAGACAGTGTGCAGTACTAGGTTGTCTGGCAGGGGGAACCTTACTCTGCCCATGCCACAGGCATGGGAAGTGCAGGGGCCCCACTGTGGCCCCCTGCACCTGTTCTTTGCCAGCCTTTTCATGGTATGGCAGAGAACCAGGTTGCACCCTCGCTGATTGCAACCTGCATCTGCCCTCAGCCCATCTGGATAACCAATCACAGCGGAGATGGCGGTACCCTAGCGGTCGGACCCCCAGGTTCATAATGTGGTGGTTAGACTGCCACAGCAGCAACGGTCCAGATCACCACCATGAGTCTGGCGGTCTAGTGACTGCCAGACTCGTAATTAGGCCCATTGTGTTTTCATACTTAGTACGTATCTGAGTGAATGGTTTAAGACACATTTTGAAGGTTCCATCCATCATGCAGGTTTGACAATGGCTTAGTTTTTGTAAGTTATTTGCTGAAGAGAATATCAGGATTGTTTTTTCATTGTTTAGGTTGTTTCATTGTGTGTCATTGTTAAATGTTTAGGTATTTTTATGTCTTGGTATCTTCTAGGGGCAGGAAGAGTATCACTAGTGGCTTTTTAATTCATGCAATCAGATGTTTTAAAGTAGGTATAGGTGGTAGTTGGCCTACAATGTGTTCGGGCAATAGGCAGTATATCTTTACGGATTTGGGTTGTGAGTTCCTGGGAGCTAGTGCTTGCCTTTGCTATATCCAGCAATTCCTCCCATATTTCCATTTCTGTCACATTTAGGCTGTGGTTATGCTCTCTTACATGAATTACAACATCATCTTTTGTAGTTGCCCTCCCATAGCATGCACTAGAAAAATGTTTGGTACATTTCCAATTCATATTTTCTGTTTATGCACTTTCATGGCTGTTGGTATAGCCTATGTGAGTTAGTCATTGCTTTCCTTTCTGTGATATTATGCATTTTTCTGCCAATGTCACTGTATCTGAAAATAGAGTAATAGTAAAAATATATAGAACATTTTAAGGTTTATATATTTGTTAGTTACATGTAAAATTATGAAACTTTTATTTTTTTATACTTACCTGTATGTTTTCCCTAGATGTTTCACACTGTTTTGCAGTTTTTCCGTTGGGGGTGTTCTAATGTGCAGCAGGTGTTTCCTTTTCTGTCCTGTGAAAAAAAAATTCAGTTTTGTTTTTAGTGTTACTTTGTTGGTAGTTTGTACAGGCTGAGTGTGTTAGGTTTAATTTTACTCGCTATTTGGGTGACTAGTTTTTTATTAACTTATGTATACTTAATTTCTTACACCTTTTTCCTGGTTTGTGATAGTTTTTTTTTCTGGATGTTTATCAATTTTCCAAGTTGTAATTTCTTATTTTAGGAAGTTTATGTAAGGAGACAGAAGTTGGAGAGTGTTTTATTAA